>NC_081793.1:22645098-22961836 GCF_963082965.1 Carassius carassius
TTAATATATGAATATTAGAAAAACAAATATGAAGACAAAAAAAACAACAACAACCATCATCAAATAAAACAAAAAACATTAAAGAAGCTTAAGTGAAAGTGTCCAGGCCAAGATAGGCAACCACAGAAGGGAACAAAAGTAATTATCTAATTAAGTAATTGAATAAATGAATGAATGAATGAAAATAAGGATAAATAAATAAATGAGTTACCAATACTATTGTTTCACGACCCAGTGATTCTCACAATTAGGTCAGACCCCTTCCAAACAACACTTTAAAATGAAAAGAAATTAAATTAAATAAAATAGGAAAACAAGCCTTTCTGAGGAAAAAAAAGAGACACTCTAAGACAGGCAATGATGTAATAAACAAACAAACAAAAAAAAAATCAAGAAATTATATATATATATATTTTTTTTTTTTTTTTTTTTTCATTCTAAAATTACTGCATGATGACCCACTGACCCATTCGAACACTTCAATCCCATAACCCCCCGCAGGGCCAGTTTCTGCAGAGCTGCTGCAATACTGCTCGGAAGAACACAAACACAACAGCACAGGTGCGAATTCTTTCACAGATACTTCACCTCCTGGTTCTTCCAGATTCAGGTAAAGATTAGCAAGATAATGTTGTAAAAGGTATTCATAACAATGACAGAGATGGATACCACAAATGACACTCAACAAGAAACAATTCACTCTTTTCCACTCCTCTGACATTCCTGAAGCTGAGATGTCCACAGATAACATCTCATTAAAACCGCCAACGGCAGGTTTTCTCCTCTGGAAACCTCAGAGACTGTGCGGGGGAGCAATAACTGCTAAACAAGGACTTACACTGCCTTGCTTCTACAAGCAGTAGTTTTAACTAACCCTTTCAATATAAGATAGGACAGGGCGTCTTGTGATTAATGGATTTCCTGTCCAACATATCGATTCAATTAAACTGACCACATTTATTTCAATAAATGTTCCTGGATTCATTTTGCATGATTCATTTACGATACATTTATGCATTTGGCAAAAAAAATAAAATAATAATTATATTATATTATATATATATATATATTTTTTTTTTTTTTTTTTTTTTTTACAATGCATTCAAAGTACACATTTTATTCCTGGCAATCCATTCCGGATAATTCACGTTGAGTACAGCAGCACGTTGAATTACTCGAGGACACCCGTCCTTCCTTAACAGTACAGCAAGACTTTCACAGTACAACATGAAGGAGTTTGGAGCAAGGCTTTTCTCTAACCCCCAGCACAACACTACACAAATGAAGCCATTAAAACCACTCTGCTTAAATAGATCGATACAGATTTCAGCTTATCAATTAGACCAAGACTCACTCCTATTCAGTATCCAATGCCCTTAAGTCTTGCTGTAATACATGGCAATCAGAGTAGAGAATGCAGTATTCTTTATGACTCTGCTGAGATGATTTTCATTGAGTGCTGAATTCAGCAAAATTCAGGATTAAAATCATCAGATCATGGATCATGGCATTCTGGCCATTCCTCCACTCTGCTCCAATTAATTTAACCAATTAGTAAGTAGGTTCTATTATTATAATTATTTTAATTAATACTTTTATTTTGCAAGGACAGATTAAATTCATCAAAGGTGACAGTAAAGACATTTAGAAAGTTACAAATGATTTCTATTTCAAATAAAGTGTGTTTTAAACTCTTTATTCAAAAAATCCTGGCAAAAAAATGGTTTCCACAAGCTGCACAACTATTTGCAACACTGATAATGATATGAAAGGTTTTTGAGCAACAAATTAGCATATTAGAATGAATTCAGAATTTCGGAAGGATCATGTGACTGGAGTAAAGGCTGCAGAAAATTCATCTTTACCATCACAGGAATAAATTACATTTTAAAATTTATTTAAAAAATGTTCCCTTCAGATTTAAAATGTAGAGCAAATAATACCTTCAACCTAATTAATTTTAGACTTTCAGCCAGAACTGTCTTGATTAACTTTAAATGAAACTTATATGAATTTCTTTGTATTACAGTCATTTTAAATCACACTTCCTTAATTTTGTACATCAATTCTGCATACTGTTTGATTCAAACTTCACTGCAATTCAGGAAGTGAATAGATTAAAAAATAAAATAAAATAATATTTTTTTTTTTTTTAACTTTTAACTTTTAACAGCCCTGGCTAGAAATGGGTCTCTGAGTTCTGGGAGCGGAGGCAGTTCTGGGTCTCTAGAGGCAGGATGGATCTTAAGCTTTGTGCTGTGTGAACTGTGAAGGACTCAGAGTGATTAAGGGACAGATAGAGGACGGCTTCACAGGATACAAAAAAAAAAAAAAAGATTGAGGGGAAATGTGTGTTTTAGCTCAGCAGTTCATCCAGAGAAAGAGGAGCGCTCAGTGACACTGCATGTTTCAGAACAGTGTGTGTGTGTGTGTGTGTGTGAGTGTGTACAGAAATATTGCGCATAACAAAACCCACCGTAGATCAGCAACACAACCAACACATAAAAAGAAAAAGAGAGGAGAATGACAGGAAAGAAAACAAAAACAGATCAAAGCAGAGCAGTGGCGGACTGGGACAGTAAATCAGGCCGGGAATTTGACTCCACCCCAGGCCACCTCTGTTGCTGCAGTCACCACCACCCAATTCATGTGTCCACCAGACTGCTAAATGATTTGGCTCTTTCAGTTGTTTGAATTGGGTTATACTTAAAAAATAAATCAAAATCCTTAGACTGTGGATGGGCAAAATAATCAAATGAAGTATCAAGAAGTATCAAGGCATACACTGTCTCTATCATCTTTCCCTTAATCCCCCTCCCTCTCTCACTCTGCACATTGAGTTTCTCTGCAATATGAAATAAGCACTTTCAATAATCTATATTAATTATGCAGCCATCAATTGTATGTCCCAATGTTCACAGTCCTACTACTGATAACCTTATAAATCATAAAAGCACATATTTTTATGTGAGTAAAAAAAAAATATAGTATAACAATGTTTAGTTTTGCTTATAGCTTAAACTTTACCTGAAAGTTCCTGCTCTGACTCAAAAGCTGAACTGTCCACCCTCTCTTGTTCAAAGCAGGAGCACTAGCAGCACTAGTGCTACTGTTGCTTCCTTCTCACCTTCAAAATAAATAAGCATTGTACACTAGGCTACATAAATGGAAAATCAATTTCTGGTCAATTAATTTTTTTTGGCACTAAAAAAATACTGTATCTTCATATGTAAAACAGTGATTCGTTTGCCTGATTCGTACATTCATAAGACCGTCAATTAATTCGCAGTTACATACCAGCCTGCACAGTGGCAGCCGGCAGGCCAGAATGACCGTCAGGCCACCGGGAAATGTCCCGGTGCTCCCGATGGCCAGTCCGCCCCTGAAGCAGAGGTTTGCCGCGGCAGTAACTGTAATTCAGTCGCGTGTTAAAATCATTCACGAAACTACCGCCAGGTGGCGCAAAGGGACGGATTGCGAAATGAAAGTAATTGTAAAATGAGATAAAAGGAAGAAGTAAAACAACAATAACATTATGATATAACATTGTAACGTCTTTAAAAAATATTCAAACATTTACAGTGTTCATTTTAAAACGTAAGATAGTCTTAGGCAACAGTCTACTCATCAAAAATTAAAAGAAGACCTTTACACAAAGGATCATATGCATGCTATTGTTATTAAACAGAACTATTAATAGTAAATAAATATAAGGCCCATGTATGTATGTATGTATGTATGTATGTATATATATATATTACGGATAAAAAGCTAAATGTTTTCATTTCATTTTCATTTCGGTTCATTCTTGGTTTAAAAAAAATCTTCAGGTTCCATATACTGAGCGAAATGGGAACGGTCCAGCATTTAGCAATAATTATTATTTACTCTGTTTTTATTCTTGATTTTTTTCAAACTACTAACACTTAGCATTTTTGAATTATGCCTTATGTGTGACCAAAAATGTAGTATTTTCTGTTTCAGCTGTTTGATCGCGCTGGTGTCTCGTGCACATATTCACTGGAAACAGCAGTCATTCACCAGACATTCAGTGTTAGCAGCAGTCCACTTACTCCACATATTGTTAATTATGATTTTTTTTCCATCGATACTGAAACACGCATTAACAAAGCCTATTTTACCTCACGAATAATACTTAAGCTTCAAATGGGCAACATCACAAATATGGAAACGGATTTCTCCCTAGTGAGAGAATGAGAAAGCATAACCTTACCTTATGCTTAGCTTTAAATTATTATTATTTTTTGTTTGTTTATAGCTAAGCCTATATTATTATATACTGCAATTATATTTATCCATTAGAGTTCTATATTTTTAATTCTTGTTTTGTTCTGATATATTTGTTAAATTTAAAGGATTTGTTGTAAAGTGAAGGGAATTAAATATATCCTGTTTGTACATGATAACATTATTAGACCAGTCGTAATTATTTTTAAATGTAATAAAATGCAATTTATACATGAATTATATTAAAAAAAAAACATGCAGCAAACGAAAATAGGTGATTAATACATTAAAATGAAACCTATACACGACTTTTTTTTTCTCTCACAAACTTAATTTATTTTTTAGCGTGTTTAAAAATAAAGAAAGAAAGAAAACATCCAGCAAATGAAAAAAGATTATTCCATTAAAATTTGTTACTCTGGGTTAACAGTAATTATAAGTATTATATACTTCAGAGCAGAGCCTGCAGGGGCCTAATAATCTTTTTTGTTTTGTTTTTTCCATTGCATCTGAAAATGACTTCATTCATCACATTCACTTCACGCGCTCTGGCGCAGATCCCCCTCTCGCGTTGCTCAGCTGTGGCTGTTTTAAAAATGTTTGATATAAAGGTTGCTGTCCCATTTTATACAGGAGTTTTTCATGTAAAAAAATCAAATTATATTATTAACACAAGTTCATTTAGGTTATTTAACATGCACTGTGACATTTTACCATTTTTAATTTATAAACTCCTTGATATTTTAAAGTTAGTTTAATAGTATTTAAATTCAAGTTTAAAAATAGGTTTTTACTGCTAAATACCAACAACCATACTGCATGTGAATAAATAAAATGCATACTTTTCATAACATTTCATTATTCATAAAATGCATAACATTTCTGGTTTTTGGATTTGTACTTCAATATAATGAGCTCTAAGTTTAAGAATAGCCCTAGCCGGGTTCTCTCTTTCTCTCTCTCTCTCTCTCTCTCTCTCTCTCTCTCTCTCTCTATTTAACAGCATTAGCTCAATAAAATACATCTTCCTTCAGGTAGAATGAACGTTTTTCTGATTGTTAAATGTTGGGTTCATGATCAATAAGTTGTATTCGCCTCAATCTGATTTAGTAAAGTCAAACCGCAGACAGTGAAGCTGCGTCACTGAGCGCGAGTCCCGCGCGCTGTGAGGCAGGAACAGAGGATTCCGCTTGGTCTTAAAGCCTTCCGCAAACATCCATGATCACAAATAACAATGATTTTCGTAAAATAATGATTAATTATTAATTGATGATTTGTTATTATCATTATGATCTTGTGAAAATAATAATATGGGCTGCGAGAATATAATGAATACAAAGAGTAGTGCTGCTGAGTGCAGGCATGTTTCAGCCCAGTAACACACCGTTCCTCAGAGCCAAAACACAGACCGAATTCTGTTCAGCTGGAGGGGGTTGGGTTTTTAGGGTTAGTTATCTGTGGCTTGCGGGGGTCGATAAAAAGGTGTGAATTGCTCTTTCATATGGACAGTGTCTTATGAGGCTTTCAAAGTTGCTGAACCGGTTTATATAGGACTGTTGTTTTGGTTTATAGACAAAAAAAATGGTCTGTCCCCACGTAAGATTTTTCTAGTTCTAGTCGTTCATTTGTTATATTCAACTAATCAGAGGTTTATATTAAATTTACATAATCAAATCTTAATATATTCTGCGCTCAAGCACATGCATTAAGTTTGTCACAAAGTACATGAAGTAGCCTAATAATTGTGAAAAATGAGACATTTTAATTATTTATTAATAAACAAATGTTTTCTTGTCTGCTGCAAGATGAAATTCACAGTGCTGGCTCTCTCCGACAGAGAAATGCAACATTCACAGATTGTTGAATGTTGAATATTAATGCGCCCTGTCATTAATGCAAATTAATAATTTTTGCACAAATACTTGCATATGAATATTAATTCACATTTTGCATTACAATGAAAATTATTTTTTACATGCAATTATCCAAAATGAAACCAAACAAGATTTGTAATGAAGATAAAATAAATGAGAATAAAAGCTGCACATCTACCATCACACATGCAATGAAAATCTTGCACATATTTTACACACCTGCATTTAAATGCAGCTGCATTTTTTTTCATTAAATAATATGAAAGCAAGTAGGGCTGAGTGATAAATCAATTTTATCAATTAACTCGAATTTGTAATTTACATCGGTTTGTTTGATTGAAAATCGGTTTTCTTTTTAACATCCACCGACGCACCACTCAGTTCTCCCGTAGTTCAGAGTGGTTCAACCCTCCTCCGCGAGTCTGACAGAGACACGCCGCCGAGCAGAGGATGAGCTGAGCGGTGTGATTCTGACTGGAGCCCGTGATATAACTGCATATTCAGCAAGAATTCATGTTAAACATATTTAGCTATGGCTTGATCAGGTTATAATGACTGCAATAGTTGAGCGGGATGTTAAAGGCTATATGAATTTGTCTGTTTCTTTTACTGATTATTTTCGGGTTAAAGCATGATTTAAACAGATAAAGCACATTCACACGCAATCGCTTTAGCAATAATGCATTCAAACAAATGTAATCTTACAGTGCTACTACATTATCAGTAGGCTATTTGATTTTGAAATCTTGAAGAAATTATTCGATCTGTTTAGATAAAATAACTGACAAAAATGTGCTGTTATTTTCCTCACAAACAAAATTTGCACAGCTGATGGGCTAGTATTAACAAAAAATAAATAATAATAAAAAATAATATATAATAAGAAATAATAATAAAATAAAATAAAGGTCTTTCCAGCATTAAGGTAATAACATTAGTTTTTTATCATCTTGTCTCAGTTATAAGTTTATAACTATATTAATTTTTTTTTTGAAAAATTTCTGTCATTTGAATATTGATTTTAAAATCGATTTAAATCATAAATCGGATTTTTTTTTAGGCCATATGCTATCACCCAGCACTAAAAGCAAGAAGGCTCCCTTTAAAATCACTTATGTTGTCAGTTAATGAAGCTCTTTTTTACATCGTATGCAATTTGTTGATTATAATGAGAGAACTTGTTTAATCGTGAGGACGGTTTATTAATCCGTCCATTCTTTAGTTTCAAAGATTTAGCTAAATCGTGCAGGTTTAATTTATTCGTTTCTTGTTTTAGGCTAATTAGGCATAATTAATGTGAACGAAATTATACAGCGCTTCACGTTTAAACATGCAACAGTTTCTTAATCAGTTTACAGACAAATGTCTTTTTCCCAAGAAGTTATCTGTCAAAATAAAGGACAGGTAATGAATAGCAAAAATGCATGTTGTTTTATTAAAGGAATTTTAAAATATAAATTAAAATATAGGCATAATATATGAAAATATTGACATTGCATATAAATCCATGTAGCCTACCCCCTTAAAATACGCAACCACTTTTAATGCTCCGATGCAAAGTAAACCACAATTTCTTTTGAATAATATAACACACAATACATATAATATAAATAATACTGCACACCTTTTAAATGCATCAAATCTAAAATATGTCTAATATTTTAAAATGTCTAATATCTAATATCTAAAATAAAATAATACCATGTAGCTTAGAGAAAATATAAGCACAGACTCAGGCACAGGCTTGACATTTATCTTGCTTGAATTCGTTCTAATAAATGCACATAACTTAATATATAATAAGTACCAAACTTTCATCTGTGAATATTACATTATTAAATATATTAAATATTTTAACTATAGTCTTTTTCTTTCATTTTCCGTGACTGAAGCAGTCAAATGTAACACATCAGCGAGGCAAAACTGACGTCTATTTGCGAAAATGTCCTGTAATGCGCTTGATTGATAACTTGTGGTTAAAGCGCCACTCAGCGGTCAAAAGCTGCAAATGAACTTTACAGACGCCGTGGCGGCGGTAAAAAGGGCCTTTAGGCTGTCTACTTAGTGTAAATACAACAGAGAGCAGTAGGCAAATATTTATCCACAGGAGGCTGGAGTGTCAGAAGAGTATGTGAGGATTACTTTACAAACACTTGAGAGAGAGAAATAAACCAAACATTAGTCCGGGGCAGTGCAACAATGGTCTTTACATCACAATCCCAAAAGGCCAGATGCACTGGATCACACTCCAGATTCAACTTTACAAGATGAATTCACATATTCCCTCAGCGTTAGTGTCATTTCTGTTATTCCAAGTTGGTTTCAAACAGCTAAAAAGTGTCACAAGTCATTCTCTATTGGGTCCCTCACTCTGTGCTGAACTAGCAAGTTGACTAATTTAGCATTTCCATTGCGTCTGAGTGTGTGGGTAGGTAGAGCTCTCCGATGCGGCATGCCAGGGCCTGTGCAGATCTCAGAGGACCCTGGCTTAACTCAACCACGCTGTAAGAAAAGATCAATGACTCAATGGCACCAAAGTCACTCACAAGCGCCAACTCACTAGCTACAGTTTTAGACAGATAACATGAAATGCAGCCCATGTCCTGAATGCAGCAAATTACAAAACAAACTGCTAAAATGGCGAGATTTTATGGCCCTATTAATATGGAATTCAACTGTATGTGGTAATTGCGGATATATTTTTAATATCTAGACATATTTATAATGTTTTACAGACACATCTTTAATTTGTTATGAAATAATGTTACATTTTAGTTCTAAAACTTCAAAAACCAAAAATATTTGAACAAGTATTTTTTTTCATTAGATTATTAGAAAAAATAACAATGTTATGTAACATATGGAAACATTTTCACCAAAAAAATAACTTAACATTATGGTTATATACAATTACTGATATGATAACTGCATATGCAGTGGATATTTTACATCTTATGTTTTACAGATATACAATACATTTGTTATGAATGATCTGTCATTTGGGTTCCAAAACAAAAACCAAAAACATTTTTATAGTATTTTTAATTAACATATAAATTATTTGGGTGTTGAATTTTTAGGGGGAAAAAAACTATATCATGATAAATAACACTATAATATAAAATTACTGATATAATAATTATAATGATATGTAATCATTAAACGTAACATTAAACTGCACGTATAGATGCTAAAGAAAAAAAAAGTTGGCTCCATTTTTCATTAGATCATTGAAAAACATCATGGTGTTAAATTTTCAACAAAAACAACTATATCATGATAAATACCTTCATCTGAATATAAAATTACTCATCCAGTGATGTAATATTTTGTCATACTGCCCACTCCTATCCCAGGTTCATCTGATTAAAGGCTCTCACACATTACCAAAACTTATCACCGAAAGAGAAAACACTAGTGTGTACGTGATCATCTTCAGATAACTATTCCGACCACTATCTGGACAGGAAGTAACCTTTTCGCTTTTGGTTCCTCATGGCTGTCGGTCAGAGCAGCTCATGCATTAATTGTGGATTGAACATTTCTCATTAGAGCAGAATCATATCACACTTAGCAACAATCTCATGCAATCAGCTTGGCAGCTACACTGTCCATTAACATTTTATTACAGCCCACATCTTCACCTGATTAGATAGGGCCATTTGCATGGCAGTCAACATTTCAAAAGATACATTGACTGACTCTAAAGTTTCCTGAGTCAATCTAGCAGGTTCGATTAACTTTCAGACCAACTTGGCAAAGGTTTCTGCCAGTCTCATTGCCTCATTCCTTGCTCTCTACCTAGAAGGATTTATGGAGTAGGTTCCAGACGAGGGTCAGAAAATAACCAGTCACTACCAATAATGACATAAATATCCTGAATATCCACTTTCCTCAATTTTCATTGTTTGGTCAAACACATAGTTCCACCACAGTCTCACGCCATTGTTTGATCAAATGTTGCTGGTAAGTATTTAAAAAAATAAATAAAATAAAATAAACGCACAAAAAAAGTTCTAAAAAGTTCACATTTACAAGAACATTATTACAGATTTACATTTATATAGTTAACTAAATGAATGTTAATTTGAGAGTCCATTTATATTAAATATTTGTGTTGAATAATTCAATTGAAATGTAGTAGTTAGAGATAATAATGTACAGGATATCAAAACATTTTTTTATAATAAATAAATGCAATACATAAATACATACAATGAGTAAAATGGTAAATAAATATTATAAATAAGTAATTTTAATTAATTTGAATAATTAGCCAGTAGCAACAATAAATAGTAAGATTGATAATTTATTTAATTAAATAAGTTATGTGATTCAGTTAATGATTCAACTGAACTATGATATAAATCAGTGGCTATGATATAAAACCAGCAATCTTCCAGGGGGTCCAGTATTTTTATTTTTAATAACTGACATTAGGGCTGTCACGATAAAAAAAATTTAGCTTGACGATAAATTGTCCAAGAAATTATCATCGGATGTTTGCGTCTCAAGTGATATTGCTCATAACTCATCGGTCATTTCAATTACAGTTCCTTTAATGATTTATGATAATGATGGAATAACTTGGAATGGCCAGGACAATTATTAATATAACTCCAATTGGATTTGTTGTTGAACACCTAGGAGGCCTTAAGGGTGAGTAAATAATAGGCTACTTTTACTTTTTGGGTGAACTATCCCTTCAAAACCACAGAAACTACACAGATTTAACTCTCACAATTAGCTGTAAGATGCGTCTCATTGAAAATACTCGCTCATAAGAATAATTTGGTTGACATATTCTTTAAAAATTGCAATCTGTTGTGAATAAGAAATTGTCCTGGTTCCCAAGCCCATACACAATACATATGTTTCCTACAAAAACACATCGATTCGCTACAGGACAAGAACACACATTCAAATCATATTGCAAAATCTCAAAAATATTGACCAATTTCATCAGCCTGAGAGAAATACATTGTGACAAAGAGACTTTATCTGCAAAGCACATGTGCTACTTCACAAGCCTCCTTTGTGTTTTTTGCAATCTCATCCAGGGGAACTAGCAGCATAGCAAAAAATGTGAACAGGGCAGCTGGAAAACTACGCCAATGATGAAGCGCTGGGGAGCGAGCAGTCGAGAAGATGCATGCAGGATAACTGACAGTGATCTTAATGGCCCACGACATGCAAATCCGTTATAACGCTTCTGGTCAGATCAGTCAGAGGGAAAGTATGATGTCGTAGGGCAGGCAAAGCAATTCACATAGCAGAGGACAAGTCTTCAGACAACACTATTTGATCATTTTACTGCAGGGGTCACACCCTTTTAAGCAATTTCAGAGGAATAATGCAAGTGTACACACACAACATATATGCATTGTGGGTGTATGTCTGTGTGTGCAAACACTAGGATAGGAATTGCACAGCTCTTAGTTTGGACATCTGCCAACTGAACTGTGGCGTTACAATCCCAGGGAATCACAACAAAATTCTGAGGTAATTCAGACTCCTTGCCGGTTTTTGTCAAACAAAACAAGCATCAAGTCATTTAGAGGACTGGAGCTAAAGTCAGCCTTAGGGAGGTTAAGTCCTCTCAATAGCAGCTTAAACTGAATCCATTCGATCTGAGGAGCCGTTCAGATCTCCTCTGCCGCTTTCGGAACTGTTTAAGGTGACGTTTAAACAACATATGTCTGCAAAGACACAGAAAGTATGAGCACACAGCCAAAAAAAACTAGTGCAGTGTAAGAGATGGTTATGGCAACCCCCTCTGGTCTGAGCCTTTGAAATACAATTAAATAAGTGGATTAACCTCAATACAAAAGCAATCCCCCTCGCAGGGTAAGAGAGAAGAGGACAGTTACATAGATGTGGAAGACAGACACTTTAACAGGGGGGACTAATTTTCTTAGAGTAAACAATCATCACTTTTTTTTTATTAAAAGTAGCTGTCACACTACAAACTGAATATACCTAAAGCACTTCGAAATCCGTGGGATATGGTCATCCTTGTATCATCTTACAAATGCTAGGTGGATTACACTGATTTTCACCAGGTTTATTAAATGAATTTTATTTTTTTATAATTTATATAAATACGCACTCAATCATTCAAAAGTTCTATATATATATATATATATTTTTTTTTTTAAGAAATTAATACTTTTTCATAGTAAGGATGCATTCAATTGATTAAACGTGACAGAAAAGGCATTTATGTTGTTGTTGTTGTTTATTATTAATTTTAAAACGTATCATAGTTTCCAAAAAAAAATATTAAGCAGCATAACAGTTTTAAAAGTTTATGATAATCAGAAAAGTTTCTTGACAAACCAAATCATTTAGAATGATTTCTCAGGGATCATGTTGCTGTCATTGGAATCATTTAAAAAAAAAACTATATAATCGAATGCAAAAAGTTTTTACTTTATTACTGAACAATTAAACCTTCGAACCGTATTTGAATATATCTTAATATATTTACTTTATCTTAATATATGATGTTTTTTTTTAAATAAAATATAAAGATGTCTCTTTATTCTTTCCCCATGGGTCAGTTATTTAATAAGAGAAGATATTTATATAATGGTTATTTTTTCATTATTATTTTGTAATTTTTGAAATATACTTCATAAACAAACCCCCCCCCCCCCCAAAAAAAAAAAAAAAACAGCAGAAAATCCCCCCAAAATTTTTGTTACAGATGTAATTTGACCGTATTCATTTGTGCACTATGACACCGCCTCTTTATAGAACATGAGTCAGCGAAGACCCTTTGGAAAGCGTTTGCACCCCAGTGGGGGGACACGTGCCTACAAGACCTCTGCTGCTATTTCTACAGCCATTCAACCTTTGTGTTTCCGAAAGACAGAAAATAAGCCAAGCTGCAAGCGTTATGCGCACAGCTGCTGTCATTACGCATGCATTTCCTTGGCTCAGAAAAGCCCTCCCCCACCGGTTAATAAGGCCTTCATATGACCCGGCGAAAGAACTAAATCACACAAATATTTAACTGCGAAAATAAGGAAATGGATTCCTGCATATGGCACAGGGTCTGTGTGTGCCGGGGTCACTATAAACGAATGAACCACACTGACCTCAGTTTTTGAAAAGCAGTGGGGTTGTTTGACAGATCTGGGCACGAAGTGTGCGGAGTGAGACTCTAAGCCCCTGTCAGCCTCACGTGTTGCTTCTCTGCAGACGTGTGGTGAACGTCAGGGCACCAGGCAGTAAGGGATTATGGGAGATTTTTGTCCATTCTCATTCGTTCTCATCCACAACACAGACTATCAACTCAAATCTCCATGTTTGTGGCAACCAATCAAATACAGGCCAAGTAAAGCGGTTGCCTAGCTACTGCAACAAGCTCTTGATCAAAACGAGTGAAGTATTTCACCAACACAACTTTAATCTACCTATATTTTTAAATAAACTAAAGGCTTAAAAAAAAATGTAAAAGGTGCTGCTACTTTTTATTTTATTTTTTATACTAGAGTCAAATAATTCAATGATGTTTGGTACTATTCATGTTTTTTTATTATATTATATTATATTATATTATATTATATTATATTATATTATATTATATTATATTATATTATATTATATTATATTATATTATATTATATTATATTATATTATATTTATGTGCTGGCAAAACATCCATTACTCCTTCAGAAAGTCTTCAAAGTACAGTGAATAATGAAACATTATTGTATACTTAGCATTTCTGTTCATAAATATATAGATAAAATGCAGTAACTGGTATAATATATTTAGGATCAATTATTTGCCCCTTCCTCAGAAACACTAAGAATCACAGAGACGCTAAGGAACAAAACTCATTAAGCGGAATCTGGATCATTGCATTTAATCAAATCATTAGATTCCCATCCCCTGCAAATTAATCTATTTAAGATGAACTAGAGTTAAATGCCCACACATCAGCGAAAGTTGAGGGAACACTGAACCGAGCATTCTCTCAAACGAGACATGGATTAATGGAATATAGTGTTACACCAGGAGGACAAGAACCACACCTTTCCTTCCAGAATCTCCGTATTACCAGTTAAAGGGGTTTTGTCACGCCCCTCTTACTCTGATAACAGGATGGCTGAAGTGCAGTCTGGTCTCTTAATTGGCCGGGCTGCTGTAGACGAGCACTCAACAAAGAAAACGGCTGTGCCATAAACAAGACCCTCACTGTCTATGCGCCCCACTTATTTTTACATTAACTGCATGGAAAACTGCAAATCAGCAAATCGAGGAAGGCAGAAAGACGTACTGCACCAGACACTTAACTTACTAACCTTCCACCATTATGACAAAAAAGCTTCTCCAACCTACTGAGCCAGGTACAATCACATAATGCTTATTTCATTTCATTGTTCATGATTCTCTTCCATGTCAACCAATCATCAATGGCTCAGAACAGCTTCAGACTGGATGCATGTTGCAACACAGTCAGAATTTCACTCTGCAATAAAATAAAAAAAGTTTACTATCAGCTGAACTGACCCAGAATCCTCCTCAGTGTATGACTCAGCTTATAGGCCTTTCTGACATTTCCACAATACCGTTTTCCTGTTTATCAGGGCAGCAACTGAACATTAAAATGAGAGAAATGAACATGTGCCAGTGAACATATCCAACCTATGGCAACTGCCGCAGGGCATCTAAACACACCTTACATCTGTCTGTTCCTGAAAAATCCATTTTTCATTCTTCAACTGAAATGACAAAAAGATCCTTTTTTCCCTTTTAAGCGCCATCGCTTTTTTCTCTAATCAAAAGCAGCTTTCGTGTACAGGAGCTGCACAACAAAGCATGTAAGTTCTGCGACACCACATGGTACTGATAAACACATGCTTGCGCAAAAAGGTTCACAAAATTATTGCAAAACTGCAGGTGGGACTATTTGCCAGATTTTTGCTGCAGGGCACAGCACGCATTCTCATGCATCTCTTCAAGTTTCGATGAAAGACAGGGCTGGACAGAGGCAAAGGCAAACACTTTTGCATGTTTTTTCCTCTAGAAAAACATGAACACACTGGGCTCTATCTGAAGCACTGTGACCATCCCAGCAGGCCGGGTTTCAACACACAGTTAATAAAATTACTTAAATGGAAACTTTAAACAAATAAATTAAAGCTATATAAAAATATATCAAAAACGAAAAAAGCATAAAATGACTAAGACTAAAATGAGTTAAAATATAAAAATGAAAATAATAAATGTATGATATAATAAATTATATATATATTATATATAAATACTAAAAAAACTGTGTTAGTCAGAAATAGTGGTCATATGGGTTTCTAAAAGACAAATTTAATGTAGTGAAATAACAGTTTATTTACAGGAAATGAAATACACACAAAATGTTACATTTTGCTCTATAATTACAAAAATTTCACTAAAAGAATTGTCCATTGACAAAGCTGTTGGTAGATTTAAGACCTGATACTTTGTAAAATAACAACTTCTGTTAAACATATGATGTAATAAATCAAAAATTGACAAATACAAGCTTATTAATTGGCCTGATCACTATATTTGTCTAGTGATAGTCCCAAGTGGGTGGTATTAGGAGGAAGAGATGCTCTCGTTCGAGAGAATATTTTGTTGGACAAATAAATGGATATGCCTGTGAATGTAAGATAAATCATCAATGTTTTTGGTCTGTTTTTCCAGATGACTTAAACGATTATATCTGCTACAAAGTAATCACTCAACTTTTACAAGTACGCAATCATACTGACGGCCTCAAATGAACGGACAAGGACCAAAAGCCACAAAACTCCGATTTTGATTTTAACACATTGAACAACTTCAGGAGACTATGTCTTTCCAGTGAACACTGAGTGAAATAAAACAAAAAGCATCTTCATCCTATTGCACAAGGTGCACTGCACTGAAAGAGTGCCGAATCGAACACCTTACCTCTCGCCGAGAGTTTCTTTGTGTTAATAATTTTAGCAGCATATTCCTGGCCAGTGGATTTTTTCACACATCTCCGGACCACGGAGAAGGCACCCCTGCGAATGAAGAACACACAGAGCTTAATTCCCCTCAAAAGTAAAAGATGTACCTGACTCTCGCAATCTCTAAATAGCCATCAGTCATTGATGACGTCACAGCAGTTCCATTATAAATTAGCGACGAGTAGCTTCAAAGAACCATTTCAAAAACTGATTCATTTTTATGTTCCACCATGTTCTAAAAATAATTTTTATTAAGTTATAAATCAAGATGTGTATGTAATTTCATGTAATTAATTTAATGCAATTAAATGTGTTCATAGCTTATAACTCAAATTTAAGTTGCATTCACATGATTCTACGATAGTAATAATTTACAGTGAGTAAAGAATCCTTGCACTGATTCAGTCCGGTTTGGGAACTAATCATTCCGACCAATTTTGCGAACTGGTTCAACCGATTCAGTGACCAGATTCGACACAAAAGACCGATTCGTTCACAAATTAGACATTGCGAGACTTTATATATCCAAGTATGACGAAAAGAAATGTAAATGGTCTCATGTCTACACAAAATTAGACTTAACACAACTATTACAATTCTGACATGTGCCTCTAAAAATGGGCGTCGTGCACAGCACTTCACATCTGCATTTCAGAAGGTTTTAAATCTGCTCCCTGGATTTTCACTAGGGCTAAAGACTACACCCTCAGTTTTTGATTCATTCAGAAATAAAACATTTTGAGAGAAATTGCGTTTACACTTCATCCAGGCTCGTAAAACGTGACGTTTTCACTTTATCCAGGCTCGCAAAAAGTGATTCCAGAGTAGCAAGTTTATTTCATTTCAAAAGTAGATAAAATTTGGGTTTCATCTTCATAGCAGTGAAATGATACACCATGCTTTCTGAAAACACAATCTGAGGAAAGTAAATGCAGTACAAAGAAAAAAGAATGGGTGCGAAAATAGAACCCTGCAGCACTCCACAGTTTAGCAGGCAATGAAAAAAAAATTATCTAATCTGACAGAGAAACTTATATTTGTTAAATATTTAAAATATTATTAAAAAAAATATTATTATTAAAAATATTAAAAATTTGACTAGAGAACTAGAGTTCTGACATTTGCCTCTAAAAATTGGCGGCGTACACAGCACTTCACATCTGCATGTCAGAAGGCTTTAATTTTCTTCGCAAAAGTGAGATTGAATTCTTAGAAAGGCGTCATTGCTCATTTATTGATTTTATAATCCATTTATCGGTCCCCTCCTAAGATATTAAAGTGTGATTAACTGTGCGCGCGACAATATTTCATTGTAATATCAAGTGCACGGCTACATATTATTTAGTGTGCACTATAAAGTACGCTACGCTGCAATAATTATAAGCAGCTGCAGGACAATATAATTTAACCTCTGGTTACCAGCATAAAACAATTCACGTTGCTAATGTCAGGAAAAGTGGCAGCCAAATACCCAAAGTAACCTAGAAAACCTTCCTACCCATCAGCAACCCCTTAAAATAAAACAAGGCGTGAACACAAAACACAGTGTGTGCTACATTCAACATTCTATACTAGATACGCTCCTCAAAACCACGACAGTTCTTTAAACCTGACATTAAACGCGTTTCGAGCTTAGATCCGCACTGGGGGGCTTGATCGGATCAAGTCCAGAACGGAGTGCTGTACTCGGTTCTTGTCTTGATCCCATCAAGCCCCCTGTCCGTGGCTTTCGGAGAGGTTTACGAGTCTACTTGCAAGTCATTTCCCCCGCTGTCAACATCCAAATAAAAGAATGGAACGAAACAAACAAGAGTAACTTGCGCCATTGACGTCACACCGCTACAATGTCGCGCGAACTTACTTCCCCAGCTCTTCGTAAAGCTGATACTCGTCCGTAAACCTGGTCGAGGTTACAATTGTAGCCATGTTGTGTGGGGAGGGGGGTCGATGCCTCTGCTGCTGCGGTTCAGGTTTCGGGAGGAGAATCTCATGTGTTCCAGAGAGAGAAAGAAGGGAGATACAGACGGAAAGAGCGGAGGGGAGGGGCTGGATGGTGGGGGTGGAGAGAAAATAACGCGAGACAACGCGAGACTTCCCTGCAAGCAGCAAAGTCACGAGTAGAGTGACAGACTGACAGATCTTTTTCATTAATATGTGCGCATTAACGATAGCAAGCCTCATTTTAATTAATAATATACAACGAAAAACATATTACTGGTTAAATAATGTAAATAGTACAATAAAAAGTAAAAAAGTACCACCATATTATACAAAGTATTGTAGAGTATAACGCAACGCAATATTAAATAATTAATTTCAATTCACGTATCTGTTTGTAATGTTTTAATAATAATATATAAAAACAGAATCTATCTATCTATCTATCTATCTATCTATCTATCTATCTATCTATCTATCTATCTATCTATCTATCTATCTATAAATTATCGTTCAGTTGTTTGGGATCAGTAAGTTTTTAATGTTTAATCTTTTTTTAATAAGTCTCTCATGCTAATCAATGCTGTACTTACATGTATTTGATCAAAATACAGCAAAACAGTAATATTGTGAAAATATTATGTAATATTTCTATTTTAATATATCCTATCATAACTGTGATAGTAAAACTGAATTTTCAGCATCATTTCTCCTGTCTTCAGTGTCACATGATCCTTTAAAAATCATTCTAAAATGCTTATGTATTACCAATGTATAATTTTATTATTATTATTATTTTTTAACCTGTGATGCTTTTTTCAGGAGTCTTTGATGGATAAACAGTTAAAAATAATAGCATTTAGAAATCTAGAAATCAGTTTTTTGGAAGAAATTTATATTTTTATTCAACAAAAAAATGTTTAATTGATAAAAAAGAGAGTAAAGACTTATATTTATTAAATCCTTGAGAATTATCAACACTTTGGGAATTTCATCCATTACAAATGGAAAATTCCTTAATGCTTAGAAATGTGTGTAGTTCTGTATCATGATAACAAAAGACCAACAGACTCAATGACATATGAGAGCCAAAATAGCTGGAAGTATGCAATGCCCCCCCCCCCCCTCTCTCTCTCTGAAGTTTAATTTCTATTTTTGGTTATGTACTTTATGTTCATTTATTTATTTATTTATTTTGGACAGTCTGAAATTTTTTTGTTCCAGTTTTATTGCGTTTTAAAGTGAGGAGTGTCCTCTGGATATCACGACAAAAATGACTTTCATTTCACTTCTTTGTGACAGGACTTTCTGTCACATTGGCTCTCATGTTGTTAGAAGATACATAAAATTAAAGAGTTGTGTATCATAATTCTAAGATTAAAGTTTTTCATTATTTTTTATTTAATCATTTTTCACTAAATTATCCTTTTGCTACTTTCAGTGGTCTCTCAGTGAATGAGGTCAAGAACAGCATATTTAGTAATTATAAAAAAAAAAAAACGATTTTGTTTAAAAAGTTGTAGATGAATAACAGCATGCCAGACCACAGGAACACTTGAAAATGCATATAAACTCACTTCAGTTCAGTGACATTTTACAAATCTCTTTTACAAAAAAAATAATCTCTAGATTGAACTCAGTATACATATATCATCATCTGGCCATAATGCTCTTATAAACCCCATTGCATGCTCCAAACACACTTTCAAAAAGATTTGCTTGTCAGGTTCTCACCTTGTAAGTGCTTCTATTCCTTCGCTCCCGGGACAGTGTGTTCTCTCAGACTGCAAAGCTGAAACTCTGCTCTCCATTTAAAGCGTCAGGAGTTTTATCATGAAAACAAATGATATAGAACCATTACATTTAAGTATTCAAGTTTTATTTATGTAGGACATTTAAAAACAGCAAGCACGACTGACCAAAGTGCTGAACAAACAAAGACATAGAACACATGGCAACCCACAGATTCATATCATAAACTCACTATAAATTAAAAGCCAAAGAAAAGAAATAGGTTTTAAGAGATGGTTTAAAAACATTTAAAGACTGTGCCAGTCTCATATAGGCTGGAAGGCTGTTCCACAGCTTACGCCAGCAACCGCTCTATCCCCTCTATGCTTTAACAGTGATCTGGAGACAGAGAGAAGTCTTTGATCAACAGACCTCAGATTTTGTGTAGGATTGTATGGATTGTATTGAATTTTCAACTAAATTCTAAGATGCACAGGTAACCAATGCAACGATTTCAAAATTGGACTAATGTGATAAAATTTAAAGCTTTTTTTTGTACTAGTTGGAGACGAGCGATGGAGGATTTTGAAATGCCAAGATAAAGAGAGTTGCAGTAGTCCGAGCGAGATGTAATGAGCGCATGGATATCAATCTCTAAAGTTTTCACTGAGAGAAAATATTTAATTTAGAGATTTAGAAGGTGTAGCTGAAAGACTACAACCTCAGTTTTTGATTCATTCAGAAACAAGACATTTTGAGAGAAACGACGTTTTCACTTCATCCAGGCATGCAAAAAGAGATTCTAGAGCACCATTCGTTTCAAAGGTAGATAAATTTGGGTTTCATCTTCATAGCAGTGAAATGATACACCATGCTTTCTGAAAATAGAGCCCAAAGGAAGTAAATGCAGTACAAAGAAAATAGAATGGGTACGAGAATAGAACCCTGCGGCACTCCACAGGAAAATTGAGCAGGCAACGAAGAAAAATTACCTAATCTGAGAAATTTATATCTGTTAAATATGATTTGAACCAGCTAAGAACAGTTCCCTGGATTTAAGTATTAAAGTTTATGACTGCCGAAGATCTTTTTGTGATTGATGAAGTCACACATGATGAAGTCATTGCAAGAGTCATTATAGTGATGATGAAAAATCGTTGAGCCCATGTCATGATTAGCATTCAGTAGTTTGCATACATTAAGTTACCGCCTCCTAAATGAAGCTTATTTTCCAAAAACAGTTCTATAAAAAAATTGCTGTTATGTGTTGTTATATCATTAATGTTCCTTTGTAAACTCACACTTATTGACCTGTGTAATCACTAAACACAAGCAACATTCATAATTGATGCAGTTTTACTGTTCATCTGAAATATTCAGCACTTTCATCCATAAGTCTGTCATAAACATAAATCCGATGTGGTCCATGAGAATGCATTCAGTTCATTCAAAATCCAAAACTGTTGGTTAAGATTTTATTTCAATATTATATTTCAAATCAACAATTTATCATGATATTAGAGGCAGAACTCATGAGCAAATCAGATGAATAAACACATAAGATGAGATTTTATCAAGAATTAACCACCATCCAAAGCACCCAGATTAGGCCATCTAGATAAAATGACCAAACTCTTTTATTAATAGTGATAAAAGCAACAGGGTTTGCAGTTCTGATGTTGATCTGAATCCACTGCAGTTGACTTGTTTGCAGACTCTACAATGGCAGCCAAGTGAAGTAAACTCCCCACACTGCAACTCGTGCTGCAAGTCATAACACTCTGGATGGAGGAACATAAATTAGTCATCAATCAATAGAGATCAATGGACTTATTTTCACCAGGCTGAAATTAGGAGCATAGACTTCAGATCTAGTCTGGGAGATGGAGGGAGAGCTGGAAACACATGGAAAGACACACAATTCACTGCAACTCGATATGTGAATTCATAAACTCTTCTTAACAACAAATGTGGTTTATGGTTATGGTTATGGGCTGAATTATTTACCTGTGATGACATATTTATAATCTCAGTTTATGAAATCCGGCATTGAATACAAGATTTTAAAAAGCATCTATATGTCTATAAATACATTTAAATCTAAATTCTTTATTGTTTTTTATTTTATTTAGTTTTTTTTACTGCATTTGTACTTTATTTAACTACTTTTTAAAGATTGCAAATAAAGTATGTTCAATTTTGTAAATTATATAATTAATTACATATTAATTATATTAATTTAATATTTTTAAACACACACACCACTATGTGTGTGTGTGTGTGTGTGTATACACACACACACACACACACACACACACACACACACACACACACACACACACACACACACACACACACAAATGAATGTTTCTGAAACAATTTTATAAATCTTTACTATTTTTTATTAATTTTATGTCATATTATTACCTAAAATCTTCTAAATTATTATTATTGTCTTCATTCTTAAACATTTACACATTAAATAAATTTTTACATTTTTTAAATAAAACAAATACTTTTAAATATGTATATCTATTTTTTTTTACTTGAAAAGTGATTATATATATATATATATATATATATATATATATATATATATTTTTATTTTTTTTTTGTTTGTTTTGTTTTGTTTTTCATTAAAATAATTACATGTATCATGTATTTATTTGACTTATTTGAATCATTCAAGTTTCTTTACTTACTTCTTAGGTTTCCTTTACTAAATCCTAAAACATATTCATATCCAAATTATTTCAATGTGTTCTCAGATGAAAATTAACAGTTGATAATGCACAGTCCAGCTGCTTGGCAAATGCAACACTAGATTTTACTTAACACTATAAATCTCTGAATGAAGGTTGCTTGAATCATGTTAAAGAGCAGTCACTAACCAATTTAACACTGCATCAGGTAGTGTTGCAAACATGTTGGCACATGTAGTTTCTACTTAACCTAAATGTCAAGGATACCTGAGATAGAAAGAGTGTGAAAGAGACTGAAAGTGACAATAAGAGAGAAAGGTTGAAACAACAGAAGAGTGAGCTTTTCTCAGCTGTTAATGTCACTGGCTCTAATTGTCATTGAGGAAGACACTGAAGTCATCAGTCATTCTTGATGACTGAGTCTCCACATGCTCCCTGCAGAATCACTGTCACTCTTGCACCTCCGCTCACAAGTGCAGCACATTATCACACGTAGCATGAAGTGCTGGCCTTTATCATATGCTCAGTGTGTCACAAATCCCAACTGTTGTGACTGATCTCATATCAGTAGCTATCAACTAGACGGCAAGGCTATTAATTGCTATATTAGCCTCTCTTAATTTTCTGCTTAGAAATTGTTAGTAAGACAGTTGTTAAGTCTGGTATGAGGAAGGATTGAGGGATTTAAAATATGGTCATGCAGAATAAGGCATTAGTATGTGCTTTTATAAGTACTAATGAACAGCCAATATGCAAGTAATATGCAGGCTAATAAGTAACTATTTAAAGTGAAAATTGGTCCCTGAACTGTTTCCATTTGCTGATTTGCTGCTCAAGAAACATTTATTGTTATTTTTTTATCAAGGTGAAAACAGTTGTGTTGCATAAAACTTTAGTGGAAATCTGAAAACATTATTTTTGATAAACAAAAAAGTGAAAGTTCGAAGAACATATTTGAAACACTTATTATTAACTTTTTTATAATATAATATAATTTTCCCCCAGTCATCTCATTGGAAAAAAGTATCCTAATATAATATATATTTATTTTTCTATTCATTAATGCAGCTTTTTTTCAAGTGAAAGTGACATGACATACAGCCAAGTATGGTGACCCATACTCAGAATTCGTGCTCTGCATTTAACCCATTCAAAGTGCACACACACAGCAGTGAACACACACACACCATGAACACACACCCAGTGCAGTGGGCAGCCATTTATACTGCGGCACCCAGGGAGCAGTTGGGGGTTCGGTGCCTCGCTCAAGGGCACCTAAGATGTGGTATTGCCAGCCTGATACTCGAACCCACAACCCTAGGGTTAGGAGACAAACTGTCTAACCACTAGGTCGCAAACTTCCCCTGAGTTCAAGCTCAGTATAAAGCATAATCTTTCTCGTTTCCATTTCCTCTCCAATTAATTTCATTGGATTCATAGAGACATCTGTAGTATATTTCAATTTGATTTTCCTTAGCTGCATCCTAAATTCTCTCAGCATAATTCATGTGTCACCCCCGAACAGCCCCTTTGAGGGGTTTGTGTATGGATTTGTTTGCATGAATGCATTTTATTCTCTGGTATCATTTCTTAAGCTTGCTTTATGGTTCAGACATGCGCCAGAAGTGACTTAAAGTGACTCAATGTGCTCTAAGTGGTGTTCTTTCGAATATAATCGAGCGGAGCCCTTGAGTGACAGGGTTTGTGTATCAGTTGAATTAAGCGGGCCGGCGGGCCGGGGAGGGGGTGTATGAGAACTGAGCGCTACATGATAATGTTAGCTTCAGCATTAGTGAGCAGAGGCCTGTGGGAAGGTGTCCGGAGATTCTCCCACAGTGTTTATGTAACAGTGCAGCACACTTCAGCTTGTGTTAGCATCTTCCCCCTCAACGCCCGTTCTCAACTGACCTGCTTTACACAGCAAACCGCCGAGAGATGAGGAGAGAGGTGAAATAAAGCGAGCGGTGGAGGAGGGCGAGAAAGATTACGCTTTATACTGAGCCTGAACTCAGCAGAGATTAGACCATACAAACAGAAAATAGTAATAATAGTAATTTAACTGTATGGAATATGTCAAAATTATAAACCTGGTCTATGCTGTATTTATTTACTCTAAAAATACTGTAACCATCTAATCAAATGATGCATCAAGAAAGGTGTTAAAAATCATGAATGATATCACTTCTGATTCATTCGTCAAAAAACATTGCATCAGGGTTTCATGCTGTGTTCTCTGGTTGCATACTGCACATTTTGGCAAACACAGCCATTCATTTTGATACTTCATACATACAAAACTTTTTTGGGAATAGTTACAAAATATATAATAATATGTAAATAACTAACATAAAATTCAAACTCTTTCTTCAGTATGCAGCACAGTTTCTGTATGCACTGGATGACAAATCTGCAAAAATGAGCACTATGGAATAAGCAAGATGCATGAAATACTGCATCCCACAATGCAATGCATCCGAATTAACCCTTGATTTCCATTTCTCCTGTAATATCCACTGCTATCTGTAACATCTTTATTGACTCATTACTTGACTGGACTGCCAAGAAACAAGATATTTTATACTAGATTGTATGAAAAATATTTATTTTATATATATTTATTTTATACACATATCTTTAAGCTAATAATTTCTTTGGACTGCCAAAAAGAACATTTTACATGAAACTGAATTTACAAAAAAATGCAAGAATATAAGGACATGTGAAGTCATACCCCCTTATTGTGGAACAAGATTTTACTAATTATTAAAAAAATTAAACCTACACTAAATAATATGCATACTGTGCATTTTCTGTATTTTCTGTAAGCAAAGAAGGTACACATGCACTGTAGATAGACCATATGGAAATTTATGGAAGTGTGCTATTCCGAATTCAGCCACTGTGTGGAATACTGCATCCCATAATGCAATGCACTTGACTTCATCGTTCATTTCAATATGACAAATGCACTGGAAGTAATATCCACTGCAATTATAACATCTTTCTTGACTCATCACTTGATCAAATAGGTTATATCTATTATTTACAGTGTCTTTACAGTATATATATCCTATTCCAAATGTAGCCATACATTGCACAATTCTGCACATTGCAGAAATAGTATGAGTAGTGTGGTGGTATGCTATTTAGACCACATGTGCAGCGTAGTGGAGATCATCTCAGTGGCCTCTCAGATAAAGAACTGGGCACTGTAGCTTTATCACGCACACCTCTTCTGCTCTGAATTATTAAAGACAAATGGAAAGAGCCTTGCTGGACAGAAAGAAATGTGTGGAGAGATTGCATGAGATGGAAGGAGAAAGATGAAGACACACAGATGAAACCACATATAAGTGGATAGATACAGAAAGACAAAATGAATGCAATTTTTTATGTTCTCTCTGGAGAGCGTTCCCTCCATCACAGTGCACACTGGGCTGTGATTCTTGGATTGTTTTGATGAGATGTGAGCGTACGGTGCTTCTCTGACACAGACCGTGCAACTTCATTTGGTAATGCGAGTCTTAGAGGGATAGTTTAACCCAAAAGTGAAAATTCTGTTTTCATTTACTCACCCTCATCTTGTTCCAAACCTGCATTTCTTTCCTCTGCAGAACACAAAAGAAAATATTCGGATGTAAAATGTGGTCCAAACAACAAGCGAACAATATTTTTTCTGGTCTTACATTAGCAAGTTTCAAAAAGTTTCAAAGGTGGACTAGGTTTTAATACCGTAAAACCTTTAGCATGTTATTAAAAACATGTATTATTCAATAACCACTTGTTGTAGCATCTTGACATTTGCTAACACTTTTAATCTACTGCTATGCATTTCATTGCCGTAACCAATATTTAGACTAACATTCAAAAGGCCTTCTTCAATCTACAAATTCTCTACAATTTCCTGTTTGAATATATTTTAAAATGTAATTTATTCCTGTCAAAGGTCAAAGCTGAATTTTTGAAAGCATTATTCCAATTTTCAGTGTCACATGATCCATCAGAAATAATTTTAATATGCTGATTTGGTGCTCCGTGATATTGTTTCAGGATTGTTTCTTTACTGCCCCTTTTTTTTATTAATGCATACTTGCCTAATAAAAGTTCAAAAACTACTAGATCTATAACTACTGTTAAAGATTTTAGAAAGTCTGAATTAACAAACTGAAACCTAGAATAATTTATAAACATTTGACTATTAATTTCCTCTATTTTTCCTACCAGAGCAGCCCGTGACATCAACTGGATGTCAGGAAAGTTATTGGATCAACTTACTTTTTTTATCTGCAATAACTGATTAATCATTGACAATACAGAGGAATATGTATGAAGGTTAATGATAAATCACTTTGATTTTATGTTGATGTCAAGGCCTCTTTAAAGTCAGAATGACTCATCTTCCTGTCAGCTGAGGAGGCTTTCGAAGCAACCTGCATGTGAGGATGTATATGTGTGTGTTTGTGTGTGTGTGCAAATGAATGGAAATGTTAAAGACTAACAGCATGTTTTTTAAGTAGATTGAAGAAGACCGTGCAAATGAGTGGAACAGTCATGTTGACAGATGTTTTGACTGTACATGTGAATAATGCATGAAGACATAAACAGTGATGTACACTTAACATCCTCATTACTCCTTGTGTGCATGTTTGTGCTTTTTGCATGAATGCAGACAGCGAGATGTCATCAACGGCACAAAGAAAGAGTCGGTTGTGTTATCTGTTGCATTGCTCTGAGATGCGCTATAGTTCTGATGGTACATGACAGATCAAATTTCTTCCTTACACCCGCAGAGAACCCAGAGAGACATTCCCCATCTCTCTACACATCCACAACAAATGATAATGTACAAAACATAAACAAATCCACAATATTACACAAATGAGTTTCATCATTTTCCCACTGTATTTGTGAACCTGAAAAGTAATCATAGATCAGTCGGCCAGGCTGAATATTATAGCAATTTTGAGTCAATATTGTTTAAATTAAGTGTTTTTTTTTTGTTCATATTTTTATACATTGCGTGTAAACTATCAAAAGTCTGGGGTCAATAAGATTGTTAAATGTTTTTGAAAGAAGTCCTTTAGGTTCACAAAGGCTGCATTTATTTGATCAAAATACTGTAACATTGTGAAACATTACAATTTTAAAGAACGGTTTCACTATTTTCCATCCTTACCAAAAAGTAGTATACTTCAAGTTTATTTTACTAAGTATACTTAAGTAAAGTTTAAGTATATTTTTAAGTATACTTTATGTAGCAAGCATACAATTATCAGTGTTCTAGTAGACTTGTAAGTGAACTGTTTCAATACTCATTGGGACTAAATTGTCCCACTTTCTAGTATATAAAAGTATACTTTTAAGTATACTATAAGTATAACCGTAGCAAACTTTGAATACACAACAAGTTTACGTCTATGTTTGTAGTTTGTACTGCAATTACACTAAAAGTGAACTTATAGGTATAGTGAAAGTTTACTAACTAAATACTTTGTATAAATACTCTCAGTAAACTACTAGTTTAGTAGTTTTATTCTGCAAGTATACTCATAAGTTTTCTTTAGGTGAACTTTACACCATACAGTATAATACTATCTCCCTATTTAGGTTTTAATCCATATATATTTTGTTATATGAATATCTGAACATACAAAACATCAAAAGAAAGAACAGGGGATCTGCTTGTAAACAAAAACATTTTATTCTAGCTTCATGCGTTCTTTTTTTAAACACTTTAAAGTGGGTAAGTTTTATAAAGAAATAACATTTTGAACAAAAAGCTGAGAAAAGACTATGAATTGGATTCAGAATGATAATCAAAGTGTAGATGGAGTCGATCAACACCCAAAAAGCTTGACTGTAATTATTACCTCTTCATCAGTAAACATTTTATTCCATAACGTTACAGTTTTGATGCTGTTTCATGTCAGATGATCGTGTTACATGTGTTAGTATGTGTTGTTTCTTTTTCTTCTTCACTTGTTTTTTCTTGGAAAGCACCCTCTACCGTGTAATAATGAAAACATGGATTCTAGGAGTACAAGTATGGCTCAAATATATTTAGAATTTTCTTTTTGTTTTAAGTATAAGTCAAGTATACTTAAATGTACATCAACAGTACATCAAGCCCATTTCTGAGAAGTACATAAAAAGTCAACTAAAAGCATATTTTCCTATTTTTTTAGTTTAAATGAAGTATACTAATAGCACACTTGAGTAAACGTTGTTTTTTCATTAGGGTTAGTTTTATATGAATGTTTTACACCATCTTTCTGGCTCCTAAAATTATACAGGCGGGTTTTCTTATACTTTTAAACCTGAAATGACATCCAAAACACATTTCAGTAGTGGGACCAGCTGGATGGGCTTTTATAAACCCAGATGTCTATTTAAGAAAATAAATAGGGTCCATTTTAATTTTCGTGTTGACTTTAAAGGCATCTTATGCTGACACAAACATTAGGTGATCATCTAGCTTTTACGTACAGCATATTGGTGTTTTGTATTAATATTATGAATCTTCTTCATCCTTATTATTTCATGAGTGGATGAGCCAAGCTTCTGAATAACAAACAGATGCTGGGTCAGTGTCCTCATTTATTATTTTCATCCCTACGACATCAAAAAGACAGATTTCAGAACCAAGATTTCAGTCACGTTTGCACAATGTTTATTTATTTATTTATTTTTTTAGTTCTGAATTAAAGGAGGCATCTTTGATTTTTACATTTCATAAAATGTTTGTCTTTTAATAAAATGTAATGACTTTCTCCATCTCTGACACAAATTATCTGCGTATATAACCAAGGCCATGCCAATAATATCAATACAAATAACTAATCAAATTCCTCTTAATTGCAAGATCTCAGCTAGCTCAAGTACGTGACCTTCACACTGCCGTTATTAATGGCACTTGAGCTGTAAAGTCCATGTGACAAATTCTTGCTCTGTAACCACAGGAAAACAACATCCTGCATCTTTAATTAAAAAACTTAGGATTTGTAACTGGGGAAAAGGCCACAACATATTCTTTTTCCATGAAATTACCATACTTCTTGTCACGGATTCATATTTGTGAATCCACTTTTGTATGTTTTGATGAGACGATGCTTCTATATTCAGAATCCTGATGGGGGGAGGGGGAAGTCGTGGCCTGGTGGTTAGAGAATCGGACTCCCAATCGAAGGGTTGTGGGTTCGAGTCCCGGGCCGGCAGGAATTGTGGGGGGGGGGAGTGCATGTACAGTTCTCTCACCACCCTCAATACCACGACTTAGGTGCCCTTGAGCAAGGCACCGAACCCCCAACTGCTCCCCGGGTGCCGCAGCATAAATGGCTGCCCACTGCTCCGGGTGTGTGCTCACAGTGTGTGTGTGTGTGTGTTCACTGCTCTGTGTGTGTGCATTTCGGATGGGTTAAATGCAGAGCACAAATTCTGAGTATGGGTCACCATACTTGGCCGAATGTCACTTCACTTCACTTCACTTCACTTCACTTCACTTCACTCTCGTAATGAAACGAAAAGGCGTTTCATATTCATCACAGTGAAGAGCAGAAGCTTTAGTTAGCCATCAGTTACATGGTTATACTACAAAAAAGTCACCTTGATTAACAGTGTGAAGTCGGCTCTGACATGACAGACTATTCGAGAGTCAGAACTGACTGACAGAAAAAACTGATTGGACCGATCAACACATTTTATTTTTGATTTGCACCCATGCTGAGAGGGAAATACAGAGCCAACATGAAGTGATGCTACAGATGTCCTCTATGCAGCAGACATCAATAGATGGATGACTCAGGTGGAGCTTGTGTTTGTTCTGGGGGAAGCTGGCTGATGATGACATCTCAGGAATAACCATCTGGATAAAGGACACAACACATGATACTATCAAGTGAAGCATAAAATATTAAAAAAGTGATGTATCCCATAAGCCCAATCATAATGGTTAAGTACCCCTTTATTGATATTAAATCGGTTTCTTCTAGCTCGTGTTGTACTGGATGTACAGTAATTTAGCATTATTATTACTAACCAAAAAAAGTTACTAATTTTTACAATGATTCACTTTCAAACTAAAAACAACTGTGGGTGAAAAACTGACTCACCGAACAGCTTCCTCCATCTTCAGCTGCTTTGTCTTTCAACGTTAAAACTTCATTAACAGAGATATTGGTTTCTGTTTTGAATGACATGATGGGAGAAGAATATGAAAATGCATTATATTATTGCAAAAGAGGAAGCAAGTGAGCCGAATAAAGAGCACATCTGTTAAAACTGTCCAGTATCATGAATACATTTTTTTTTTTTTATATGTATTTGAAAGTATCTTATGTCCACCAGGGCTGCATTTATTTGTTCAAAAATACATTAAACACAGTAATATTTGACAATCTTTTAAGTGTAATAGTCAGTGATTGTCATATCTTTCAGAAATCATTCCAATATGCTGATTTGGTGCTCAAGAAACATTTCTAATTGTCATCAATGCTGAAAAACGTTTTGCTGATTAGAAAAGTTCAAAAGAATGGCATTTGAACTTTTTGGAACGTTATAAATGTATTAACTGCCACTTTTCATAAATTTGATTCATCCTAGCCAAATAAAGATATTAATTTAAATGTGTGGGATTACAAATTTATAAAATGTTAAATCTAGGGTTCCAATATAATAGTAGACATTTTGAGGTAATAAACCTGACATATCCAAGACGATCAAATCAGGAAAATCTAGTGTCTGAGATAATGACCTTTTGTCTTTGTGCTATTCCTTGCCATTTGGCTTTTTAAGCTCAAGGCACAGGTATCAGCGATACTGTCAGGCACCTCTGTATTTAAATGACACTGTTATGCTGACCAGATCAAAGATGGGAAAATGGCCAGGATCAGGCCGATCCCTGTATTGCATTTGCATGCTTTGTTTAGGTTGTCTCCACCTCTGTGTATCCCGCCCCCTTGAATGACTGGTGAAACTTTTGATGACTACAGCACCACGCAGAGCGTTCTCAATAAAGAATTCTGCTGAAGATTACACAAGAGTCTCCTGGTCTTCGCTTCTGAGTTTCCAACAAATGAAAAACAAACCTTACTGACCCCAAACCTAAACACAGTAGTAGTCTGTTTCATGCTCTGTGTGTTACATTAAATGTGTGTCCTAACAATTTACAAAGTTACAAAAAAACTAAAATTTTGCCTAAATTATCAGGATGTATGGTAAAACCTGACATTGTAGTTTTTAAAGATGCGTGAAAATAAGTCATACTATAAGGATATCAGTCAAGAGGATTTTTATATTGTTCTGCCACACTGCATGAGAAACGTGCTCTCTTGTATCAAAAAGTGCAGGCAGGTTACATGGTAAAGTGTGAAACCGTGAGTCACAGGCTGTTTGGTCCCCTTGATGCCCAGATAGCACACGTAAGTCTGCAAGATGTGTGTTAAAGATCACTTCATCTTTAAAATGTCAGTTTTACATTCTAAATCATAAGCATCTTAAAAACATCTTCTTAACGTCTATTTGACATCTGATAGGAAACGTCCGTATTGCAGATGAGAAAACAGTCTAGTCTTGCAGATGGAAATGCAGATGTCAAATAGATAGCTCTGTGATGTATGTGTGCTATCAGGGTGAGGAGCCGCTGAGACTGAGAGTAAAGCGAGCATCCGGAGCAGCAGCGTGATGACAATGTGGATCAATCCAAGCACTTTGCTCTAGAGTAGAGACGTCCCTTTAATAGCTGACTCTGAATGACTTCATGTTTTCGCTCCCACGTTGTGGCTTCCTGCACCCAGTGCATCAGGACTGATCTGAGGTCAGGCGCAGGGAGGCGCGCTCCAGGCTTCTCCTTGGCAAGTCCTCGGCAGGGGCTGAACGCAGTGATGGACGAGCCAAGGGACCGAGGGAGTGCAGAAGAGTGCAGCATTCCTTGCCTTCTTTTCCCACTTCTTCTTTATTCATTTTTTTCCTCCTCTGTTGTAGCTATCTATATCGCAGCTCTTTGACCTCTCTTTGATTAAAATGCAAACACCTGCAATGCCTCATCAACAAACTGCGTGTCGGTATTGTTTCTGCAGGATCACAAACTTGCTCCTTCATTTGTTTCGTTTCGTGCCCAAGCTATAATAAGCAGGAAAAGTGTGTTATATATGCTCAATGAGCATCAACAACTCTAAATAGTACTATTGCCGTTTTCTAACAGGTTTCCAGACCACGCCTTCCGCATATCATTGGTCTCACCCTAAATTAGCAATGAGTCAAAGGCTTTGTTCAAGCATGTTGAGTATGCAGGTATTTAGGAAGCTGGTACCAGTGAAGCGTAACATCATAAAGATCTGAAACTCAGAAAAAAAGTCAGGTTTAGTCATAACCAAGCAAATACGTAATGTCCACAGTGCTCTTTTTTTTTTTTGTAGAAATTGAGTTACGGTACTTTTATACATACTCATATATACACAGACTTTAGTTAATATTATATTAATGTCATCGAATTTCATTTATAACAGTAATAAGTTGTTAAGTGTAATGAATTCATGCTACTACAGAGAAACAAAATGCAAAAATAGAAAATTAATGTCTATATAATCGTGTCAAAAAGGTTGAGAACTATTGAAATCAAGCTTTTTTTCTTAATTCTCTGACTGAATATGAAAATAGACGTGGAAGTATATATTCTGGCTTCTATTCTTTGGATTCAGGGTTGGGAGAAGCTACGGCTCGCATACGCGTGCATGCACATCTGTCACCCATATAGCTGAGGTGATGATACTCGTGGGTGGAGAAATCTGTCCTGCAGACCGACAGATACACGGACACACGCAGATGGTGCAGGAACTCTGCTTTCATGCTGTCTTCTTAAGAAGAATCTTAAAGTCCATCTCCAGGTCTTAATCGAGGACACGGAGATCTGAGGTTTCCGTGTGAACGCTCGGTTATTTTACTGTTATGACAGAAATAGGCTTTACGAGGACAGAAAAAGAGCAGGTGTGTGTGTGTGTGTGTGGGTGTGTTTACTATCCTCCACACTGTCACCGACACCAGCAGCAACACCTGCTGGACAAACTCTGCAAATTATTCCTAACAGGAAAAAGAGGCTTGCTTTAATTTAAAGACTTTATATTGACACAGTGTCTACTTTTATAGGACAATCTTTAAAAAAAATTGTAGCATTTTTTTTTCACTGCAGGGGAAAGCGTTTACATTGTGATACAAAATTTGAAATCATTTTAATATGTAAATATAATAGTTTATTATTGTTCATTGGGAATTTCTTCAACTTTTATAGTCATGTGATTCATATTTAAACTCAGATTTCGATTATTGTTACATGATCACATTAAAATGTTTAGGAAAATATAATTTATATTTGTTACTTTTAAAATGCACAAAAATATTTTATGTAAATATAAGTATATATTTTTTCTATTCAATTTTAGATTTTATGTATATTTTTATTATTTTGTGTGTGAATTAAAAAGATCAATAAATACATAAGATATAAAATTAATTCTAAATAAATCTTTTCAAAAAACAATATTTAATATAACACACACACACACACACACATATATTATATATATAATAAAAAGTAATAATAGTGAAAATTATTTTTTTTAAATGACTTTCCCTTAGTAGTGTCATTTCTATAACTAGAAATTTGGCCAAAATTCTTTATGTTAATTTTTTGAAGTGTAATTTCACACACAGGATGCTATTAAACAGTACATAATTCGATTCAGTTATAAAATTGTTCAGTTAAACTAGAAAAGTAAGAGAATATCTCTCCCTAACAAGTTATATGATTTCAGATATCATTTTAATAATTAGGGGTTGTAAATAGGCTACATATGTATTAAAAACTGGGGAAGAAATGTTCAGTGCCTGCTAGCGGCATCAGTGAGCAGATAGCTGAGACACTAGAGCAGTCACGCACAGTCCCTTCAGCAGGCCGGTTAAACATCAGTCCCTCGGGACAGGGGCTAATCACTTCTGCTTGGACTTCGAGAGGCAGGCTTCAAAGCAGAACGTGAGGTGTGTGTGAGAGAGACGGATGAGGGTGGCTGGGGCCTTGTTAATGCTAAATGTCTGATGTGGGTTGTGACTGATCTCACAGCAGGTGTCAAAGCCCTGATTTGCTGCACACAAACAGGGATGTCTCCATGAGCCCCAGTCTCCAGGGGTTCACTCTCCATTACGTCACAGAGCAAGCAGGAGTCACTGGACACAACATACAAGCTCGAACCACAAGATGTGCATGTGATATACGTGTTGCAAGACAAAAAAAGCAGTTGTATTCCAACAATGCTTTAACATTAAAAATCTAGTCCTATATCCCTGTATAACACTATTGCAACTTAATCGGTTTTAAATTAAAAGTACACAAAATTTATATGTAAAATATAAATTAAGTATATAGAAATTAATGCTGAGAATTGTACACACACACATATATTTTTTAACAGCCCGAGACTCTTTGTATTTTATTAAATTTATATATGTTTTATATAATATATTTAATATGTTTTAACACACACACACACACACATACATATATATTTATATGTATTTATATTTATATATATTTATATTTATATATGTATTTATATTTATATATATATATATATGTATTTTTATTTATATATATATTTATATATATTTTTTTATATAGAGACTTTTTAACTTCCCTAAATGAAAAATCTAAATAAATATAAAATAAAAAACCTACACACTTTGAATATTATAAGAAATATATATACATCTTATATTATATATTTTAAATATTACATTTCTTATATCCCAATACAGTTTGATTTGTTTAGACACATTTTTGTGACATCTGTTGGGCAGTATAAGGACATTTTCCTTATTTTTCTGGTTTTCCAAAAAATGTAATAACATGAATAATAATGTAAGCCTCTTATTTTATCTTTAAGTCCTTCGTGTAGTTGACTTCAATGTAATATACTACTCACATGTAATTTATTGTATAGGTCATTCACATGCTCAGTGGAATGTTATTAAGCCCTGTTCTGCCCTCTCTAATACTAATATACTGATTGATTACACAGGAAGTTTAAGAAAACCTTTTAATGAGCAAAACTACAGGAGAGGGGCTGAAAAATATAGTGGAAGGAACTTCATATCAAATAAACTACATAGAAACACCATGAAAACACCTGATGAGTGAAGATTTACACCGTGTTCATTTATTTGATATATTCAAAGGCTTGTCCCTCTTTTTATTCCTTTTTTATTAAAATAGCTAATACCCTATGTCACAACAACAAACTGTAATTTGCAGCTTGCTAATGTTAATCAGAGGCAGGCAGTATTGGGATAAGGTTTGTTCTCATTTTAGAGAGAGAGTAGTGGGTTTTTTTTTTTTGAGTGCAAAATGAGTTACCAATAGGTTTGTTATTTCTTTTTCCCAGAAGAGAAATACTGTATATTTGTGTGCAAAATTTTATTTTTGTCAACTTACAAGTACACAAGCATTTACAAAGCCTTCATATGTGACTCTGGCAGAGAAAGTACATATGTCGGGATGGAGTTGTTATAGACATGACAACAAATACACCTCAAGCTGATGAGCCTCAGCAGATCCTTTTTAATCAAGTCCATATGAGTGAGTGAGTGAGTGAGTGAGAGAGAGAGCTAGGTTTTACTGGCTCTTAAAATATCATGTCTGCACTGGTAGATTATAAGTAATAAAGATTTTATAATGCTCACATGCATTAAATTGTCTCAATATATTTAAGTATTATCAAAATGGCAAACCAAACAATAGAAATCAAAATTACTAGCAGCAAACAAAAAATAATAAAAAGATGAACACTATTGCTCAAAAATAAGATTTTCTTAGTATTTTTAAAATAAAATTCTCTTACTCAAGGCTGCATTTGCTCAAAAATACAGTAAAAACCAATAATATTGTGAAATATGGTTACAATTTTAAAAAGCTATTTTAAATTTTACTAATAATTTAAAATATAATTTATTCTTTTGATGGCAAAAATGAATTTCCAGCATTACTCCAGTCTTCAATGTCACATGATCCTTCAGAAATCATTCGAATATGCTGATTTAAAGCTCAAGAAACGTTTCTTATTATTGTCAAACAGTTGTGCTGCTTAATATTTCTGTGGAAATGGCGAAACATTTGTTTTTTTTCTTCAGGATTTTTCTTTTGATGAATAGGAAGTTCAAAATCTTTATAAATCTTTAGTAACTTAAAGTATAAATGTCTTCACTCCCATTTTGAACAATTTACTTCATCCGTGAATAAAATCAATTTCTTTCCAAAAAAAAAAAAAAAAAAAAAAGAACCCCAAACTTATTTTTCAACTGTAGTATATATAGTGGTTGACTGCATAAAAGGTGCCATCACGATACTTCTAACTTAATGAACTTAATGAACACACCTTTAATGCAATCATCACATCACTCCCCGTAAAGTCTGGCTCACTCAGTTTCATAATGCAGCTTAAAGTTTATTTTAAGCGCGTCTGATGCTCGAATGTGCTTTGAGGTCATATTAACATCAGAGATCACGACACAAGATCCACCTCATCCACAACAAATACATCACAATTAGGCCAGGATGTTGAACTGATGGCTTTAACCTCACATTTCTGAAGCATTTGCCCATCTAGTTTGAATTCTGAATCGAATAAATTGTACTGTGGATACACAGATGGATTCGTAAGAGTGCAGGAGTCAATGAATTGATATAGGCATTTATTTGCCGTCAGGAGGCATAGATGAAACAAGACGACACGACTCTGAAAAACACTGAGGAGTCTGTGGCCAACAAAAACATTATTAAATAAATAAATAAAAACAACTCGAAGTCTGATCCCTCGGTTCTAAAGAGAACCTCACTAGGATACACCTCTGAGAAACACACACCAGCTCACCCCGTTATATAAAAGAGCTCTGTAATAATAGATAAAAATGTCTTTGAAAGGGCTGAGATGAGCTTGTAAAAGATTTTGTAGCATTGAGAGGGGGGGGGGGGGGTGAATTCATGCAGTTCATTTAAAGGTTCAACAAAGCACACTAGCTTGACATCATTTTTAAAATGTGATTTTAATTCTGTACATGTAATTAATGCGATGACAAGGTATTCAGTGTTGATTGCTTTTAAGGTCACAATTGTGCATGTGCTTCACGTCACTCGCTTGGAAAACCGGTTAGAAATGGTCAGTTTCTAAATGAGTCCTGCACTCCACTCTCAGCACAGGCTTCCATTGCACAATGATTAATACCATAGAGCAGAGAGATGCCACTTGCTCCTTTAAACAGATTTAGAACATGATATTAAATCATAACTGATAAATGAACAAGCACATGTCAAGTAGTATACAGGTTACAACAGACCATACAGTAAAAAAAAAAAAAAAAAAATTGTAATAGGGAACTGAATTTATGCCAGAATGCTTCTGTAATGTATGCCCGATTACTGAACCATCTTTAGGGTTTCGACAACTCCCAATATCCGGAGTTTCAACTGCCTGTCCAGGCATCCTTCGGGATCCATATTCTTCATCAAGAAGCAGAAACGTCACTAACGCATCAGTTTTAGCCATATCTGCTTCCTATAAAGAATGATGGAATTGGGCATGGAGAAAAGCAGCACAATATTCAGCTCGGGCTCTCGAACAGCTTCCCCGCTTTCTTTTAAAGATAAGTTGATGCATAGACTTATTTAGAATGTTTTCTCAGAGTTTTTGAACGATTAACAGCACACTTCAAACTCCCTTAGAGTCTATTAGGTTTTCCGCACACATTAAAAAGGTGACAGTGACAAAAATTAGACAAGACAAACAGAAAAACAAATGAAAAGGGAGAAACAGCATCAGTAAGGCCAAGGCTGAGAGAGAGAAAAATATATGCAGGAAAAAAAAAAACCTTTGGATAGACATGAATCTAACTTGTTCTAAAACATCTTATTCCAATATGAATCGAAAGATGAGGGATTTCATTTCACTGTATTCTGAGTAGGTCTAGATTAATTTCTAATGCGGTTATTTTTCTGTCATTAGGTACCTAGAGACCATTAATCAGTGCTAGAGTTTCTCACAAGAACACCCGGTACAATCAACATCAACGTTCACAGTCAAACACACTCTAAAACCGGCTAGCTGTTCTGAAGGTGTTCGTTCCACAAAGCAGTTTAAGCTCTAATTGAGGCTTCACAACCTGATCCCAGATCAGCTGTAGAGCAGGAACAACAGCATATCTCCTCTTCCATCACACACACAGTCTCACAAGCCTATCATCGAAAGTGAGGAGAAGATTGGGTCAAAACTCCCATCACTAAAACCAAAAGAACACCGTAATCTGATGGAGCAACATTTCCTTTACAAGGTGGCTTCTTCCTCAAGAGTCACGTGGATGAGATTATACTTGAGGGAGAGAAGATGATGGACAAAGGGATTTTGTTTATTATGTTAAATTAAAAGTTAAAGGGCTTCTGAGTACAGAGCCTAGGGAAGAGAAGGGGGGACCTGATGCTCCTAGCTCAGGAGCTGACGAATCTCCTTGTGCATGTGACACAGGAAGTCCACGTAAGAGGCCCCTCCATTGTTGCTCTTATCCTCCACCAGGAAGTGTTTGAATATCAGCTCCAGCTTGTCTTCCTGTTTCACCACCATAAGCTGAAAGACAACAATTATTTACAAATATATCAACTTAGTCATAGACTAGTTTTAAAAATAAGGGGGGAAAGGAGTATACTACTGGAGGAAAAAAACATTAATATCAGCTGTAGGGAATCTTCCCTCTAAGCTTTGCGCAGAAGAAATAATATGCCACACACAGGACAAATGCAAAAATGAGATTGGAAAGCCATTTGATTTAACTTAGTAAATGCAAAATAATTGCAATGCTTTGGCAAACCGCTATAGTGTTGTTGTCACTATAGAACCAGTGAATGTGGTTTCATAGAAAGAATGATGTGCGATAAATCAGTCCCTGTAGAAATCATATGCTTTAAATGGTTGTGGACGAAATAGCTCAACACGAGAGCTAACGCAAACATAATAACATGAGAAATAAAACATCATGCTTTAAACAAGAGTGGCTTTATTAAGTGGTGGAAATAGTGGATAATGAGAACAGAACGGAAACAAATCTCTGAACATTTAGAGTCACACACAGGTGTAGTGTGCAAACTCTTACAATGTTTTAGATAACTGTAAAAATTAATGTTCCCGTTTTTTTAAAAATATAGATTTTTTGTTATATTATAAGCCTAATAAATTATTGACCTAAAAAATGAGTTCATGAACAATAACGGATTCATTTTTTAATATTAGCTATATTATATAATATATATTTTCAGGTTATATAATGAAAACGTGCATCATTTAGTCACCTCAAGGATCAAATCAAATATAAATATCACATAAAGGTAAAAGTTGTACACTTTTTGTGTGTGTGTGCTGTACAGGGCTGGTATAAAGAATGTTTCTGCTCAGGTTGTTTTTTACACTTATTTTATAATCACGAATGACCCTTCCCCCCCGGTAGTGAAGACATTAATCTGGACTGACTGCTAATAATTGTATTGTACTGAGATGATAATAATATAAAAAGAAAAGTTCAACACAAGTGACTTGAAACACAAATATCTGCAAAAGCATAATATCAAGCCCTGTGACGTATTTACCTTCATGTATCGTGAGCGCTGTGCCCTGACCGTCTCAATAATCTCCCTCAGTCTCTTTGAAAAAGGATTATCCAAAGCCGGCAGAGAGGTCTAAAGCAGCAAAACAAAATAAAAATCACCAATGTTCACATCATATTTTTCAAAACAAAATGCAACATGCAAAAACATGTCAAGCCTCCTTGGTAAAGTTTCATGTGATCATAAGTAATACCTGAGCTACACAACTGCTCCTGTTTGAGAAATAAACCCTAATCTTTTCTTTACATTATGTATGCATATTATTTTCTCAGCATTTATAAGGGGCCGTACCATGTTGGGGTCTATCTGGCCAAAGGCTGGCGTGCCAAAGATGTTCTGAAGCAGCTCCTGTTGGGCATTGACCCCCACCCAAAGGAAAATATTCAGTCCATTCTCTAACAGATACACTCCTCCCCTAGACAGTCTCTCCTCCGAGTCCCTCACTGCCACAGGCAGAGATATGCTCTCAACATCCAACTTTTGCTGTAGAGAAACCGAGAATGTACCATAATCATCACAGCTCAATTACAGTATCAAATGGGCTGATATTATTGCATTTGTCTCTCACCAGCGGAAGCAGACGAGGATAGAAGAACACATGGCTCTCAGATACATCCATAGTGCTGACCAGCTGTCTCAGGTAGGCACGGTCATCTAGAGAGACGTCCGCCCCGGGCTGGAGAACGTCACTCTTCAACACGCAGTTCAGGTACACGGGCAGTAGCTTCATACATTCTGGTAAAATCAACTGGATGCAGACGAATAGAAAAGAAAATAGAAGTAAAAATAAGAAAATATACATAATCCAGGACATGACAGAAACAATGAAGATATTTAATCATTAATAAATAGTATTTGTATGAACAGTACACTGTGTTTTTGTGTGTTGGTTAACACACTATAATTTTTTATAGTTACCTGCCCTGCTGAAGATGGACTGGCACAGTTCTTGCGGTAACAGGCTAAGATCTGTGCACACTGATTCACCAGGCTATCACGTACATTCTTGATAGGACTGCTGAGTACACTCCGATATGCTGTAAACACATACAAACACAATCTCTAAACTCAAATCAAGTCCCAGAACACATAAAAAAAAATTAAAAATAAATTCTATCTTAAATTTTTTTTTACATGAAAATAGCCTATATTAAGATTAACTAACATTTCAGCCTCCACTTAGATGTGTAGGATATAGATAGGTAGGCTTTGTTTGCTATGTCAATCATAATTTATTACTGACTTGCCTTTGCAGGCTAGCTTTATTAAATTATGTAGGTAGACTTTGAAGGGAGCTCTATCTTTTGAAATCAAAACAAAAAACAAAACACCAAAACAATGATGCATTATCATTGATGTGGAAAGGGAGCACTAGCATTTTAGAAAACAAACCAAAAGAAACAAACTAAAAACAAGACAAAATGCCAAAACAAAATAAATATATTAATAAAAATAAAAACACCAAACCAATTGTGTATTAAATGCTGTATGCACACTGGAAGGGAGCTCTAGTTTTTTTAAAAACAAAACTAAAACACAAAAAAAGTGAATAACAAGACAAATAAATAAAATTAAAAAATTAAATAAAATGGAATACAATTTTACATTGTTGTCACAGAGGTGGCCCAAAGAATGCAAGCGCAGGAAGCAGTGAGGTGTTTATCTGACCGTAAGAGGATGTGTGTGGTTTTACTCACCATATTTGGCGAAAAAGTTCATGATGGTGTCAGTCTCACAGTTCCTGTACAAGTCTGCCAGCTGAGAGCAGCAGTTCACTGCCATGTTAAGGATCCGCAGCCGTCGCTGACCACTGCAGCTGGTGTAAAGAACTGCACACTGGAAGAAGAGCGAGAGAAAGAGAGTACAGACTAAAAAGCTGCCACAGCTGAAGTCATTAAATGTTGAGATGACTCAACTCCGTGTAGCTGACACTTCACATATGAGTGCAATACTACACACACACACACACACACTCGCACGCACACCTGCATTAGAGCTCCAGTCTCCTCGCTGAGCTTGTCATCATGTCTGAACTCCACGGTAACGGTCTTGTCACAGTCTAGTCCTGCCAGCTCTACATCTGTGGTGTTGCTCATGTAGAAGGAACCAAAGAAGTCGGTCGCCCGGATACCTGTCACAGCACCACACAAAAGTTCAACTCCTGTACATATATTCATTAAAAACTGATAATGCAATAAAAAAAAAATTAGAACTAGAAGTGGATGAAGACAGCATGGCTGCTATATCTCGGAGAGCTGTAGAATAAAATCAGCATAAAATACATACAGCATAAAATACAAATACAGCATAAAATGCATTTATAAATTTATACTGATCTGTTGTGGTTTGAACATGGCCCCATATTGGCTTTTGAAGTTGAACACCTCTGTTAAAATGTTAAAATAAATACAAAGATACTGCAGACTTGAGTAACAGCGGTGTAAATTCAGCTTTCCCATCACTGGAATAAACTATGAATATGTAATTGCTAATGAATAAAAACAAAACTATTTTTCAGTTGTAATACTACTTCACAATATTACTGTTTGATGTATTTGTAATAAAATAAACAGCCTTCACATTCACAACAACAGTTGTGTATAAATATATTGTGAAGAATATAAAAGAAAAACAAAAAAAACAAGCAATAATTCAAAATCTTGTGTATAAAGCTGTGCATTTACCTGTGCTGGTGCGGACCCTCATCACTGCATCAAAGCCCATCGGCTTCTGCACATCTCTCCTCAGGTCATTGAGGAAACGCTCCTGGTCAGATGAAGCCTGAAACAAAACAGTGCATGTTGTTTTTGTTTAAGGAGATTTCTTTGATCTGGTCATGTATGGTATTAATGGCTAGGTGGTATAGTTCTATCTTACCTGGAAGTAGGTGTATTTGTAGATGGAGCCACCCGTTGAAGTTGGGACCACCCCTAATGTTGCTACATCAACATATTGGTTGGGAAAGAGGAAGAGGTCCACACAGCAACCCTGTGCAACACACTCCTTGGCAAGGGTGTTGTAAAAACTAACTTGTGGCTGGAATAATGACTGCAAAAGAAATGGAGATGGAAACTTCACAATGTGCTGGAAAGGGTTCTTTAAAACTACCCAATAAACACCACATTAAAATGCCTTCTGTAACAATGTTCCCACAGTCCTCAAAATCTCAATGATGCCAAAATATTTTTAGAGACAGACACAATCAAATGAGCAGAACAGATTTAAGAGGCACCTTTTCTTTATCTGTGCCCACTAGTTTCTTATCATCCCTGTTCTTCAGTTTGCCTGGAGCCTCAGCAATGGGAAGAGATGAGTGAAAAACAAAGAGCTTTCCGGCACAGTCTGCAGCCTAAATAAATCAGAAATGTTACTGTTATTTAACGATTCCACTCGGAGTAGACAAAACACTCAAACCAAAATAAAATGTTATACTAAAAGTTTCTTCCATTAACACTGTATACAGAAATGGTCAATTTAAACTACAAGGCAATCACAATGCATTCATATGATGTACACTCACACTCACTCAATAAGATCAAATACCTTGAGTGCTTCCAGCCCGGCCTGAATGACAGGCCCAAACACAGTCTCGGTTTCCCGCGTGTCTGCAAACATCTCAGGGATCTGATCCAACAAACTGTGGGCAACGTACATTTTCATAATCAATATTTTGATGGTCAAAAATTCAGGAATTCTAGCTTAAATGAAAAAAATTATAATAAATTATAGGGTACATACTACATACACACACACACACACACACACATTACAATTCAAAATGATTTTTTTTTTTAAGATACTGATATGTGGATGCATTATATTGACACAAAAAAAATACATTATAAAAAATGTTTTAAAGGTACAGGTTGTAGGACCTGCCACGAGAGGGCACACTATCAAAACAATAACAATCGCGTGATTTGATGACGCTAAGGAGGAGCATGGAATGATGGGATTTGTTGTCTTCTACCCAACCGCTGACGGCCATCAATCAGACAGAAAGATAAATCATGGATTTAACACGAGTTCAACGATTTGCACGAGTAGATTACATACAAAGTCAATGCAAAGACGCGATCAGACGATGAATCAGACGCATCCTCGTGCAGGTCTAGAGATACTATGCCCTGCGTTTGGCGTGTATGCCCCATAATACTAATCTTGTTGATCGTTATAATAGTATATTATAATAGTATATTATCGTTATAATAGTATAACAACTCACCTGTCGAGTAAAACACAAGCGAGATCGGCATCTCTTTCTAGTTGAAATTTGTCCACGACACGGTTGTCATGTGGTTTCTATGTCAGTAAAGGCGGTAACAAAGGGTAACTAACGTCATTGACAGGCGACTGCATTGCCCCGTGTCACGGTTTAGAATGGGAATTTTCTCATGATTTACAATTAATTGAAAACATTAGAGATATTGTTAGTAATCAGCTGGACAAAATATATAACACTAGCCTAGTGGTTTTTAGATATTTTACTGCAAATATCTTACAAATTGTACCTTTAACTGAAACATTTTACTACAATACAGGTTTAAAAAAAATAGTATAAATAAAAATTTAATTAAATAAATGCATACTGTATTTTTCGGACTATAAGTCGCACCTAAGTATAAGTCGCATCAGTCCAAAAATATGTCATGACGAGGTATATAAGTTGCACTGGACTATAAGCCGCATTTATTTAGAATCAAGAACCAAGAGAAAACATTACCGTCTACAGCCGCGAGAGCAATGAGGAGCATAGAGCGCCCTCTGGTGGCTGAAGACGGTAATGTTTTCGGTTGAGTAATTTCTCTTGGTTCATTTCAAATTAATTTTGATAAATAAGTCGCACCTGACTATAAGTCGCAGGACCAGCCAAACTATGAAAAAAGTGCGCCTTATAGTCCAGAAAATACGATACTTGAAAAAAAAAAAAAAACTAAAACAAAAAACCTTTACAACAAAACTGAAACAAAAAACTGAAGCCTACCTCTCAATAACCACCCTGGACTCTGAGACATTGACCAGAAATCCATCCAGTAGGGGCACAAACATGTCAGCCACATCTGACACTACCATCATCTGTGGCTGGGCGAGGGAGGCCTTCACATTATAGAAATGAAGCACTTTGTTGTAAGTGACGAAGCCAACTCTAATGTTTGATTCCACATCAGGGTTCTCTCTGCAGGAATAATAAATAGGCAATGTCACAATTACACAAAATGTTTTGTTTTACATACAAAAAACAATCTCTCAACAGATATGAATGAATTTTCTGTGTTTTTCTGATGGATCAAACTGCTTACTGTTTTTAACTCACCTGGGCAAGTAGTCCAACAGTGTCTTCAGCTCCTGACATACGATTCCAACCATGCCGTTCTTTACAGCATTGTAGGACACATCAATCAGGAAGATGAAGGCCGGCGGCTGAGGAATCTTGTTGTTCTGTCAATAAATCATATTAAAAATTAACAACCCCATACATATCAGTACAGATTTTCCTTAAGGTTGTTATGGCATGATGGGAACATATACTGTACCTTACAGTAGTCCACAGTAGCCATAAACTCATAACTGCCCATGGAGAGCTCTGGTCGGTCATAGCAGTCCACCCTCTTTCCTGTGTGATCCAGATGCTGGAAGTAATGGGGAGGCACTAGGAGTGTGAAAGGAGAACAAACACCAAAACATTAAATGTCGATTAGGATCAATTCAACATAAGCGTGTTATGGGAGCATTACTAACCCTCTGTGACACAGCTGCAGAAGCCACACTGGAAACGACGGCCACCTTCGATAAACTGCATATATGGACACATATAGGCCTTACAGCGATTACAGCGGATGGGACCACTTTCTCCATGATCCACAAGATACGGTGGTGTCTGCCAGTAAAAAGGAATGAATGAGGTCACACATGGAATCGACAACATGCAGGCTTACACACTCATAGAATGTGGCCTTATACCTCATCTGCAGGCAGAGGGGCCAGGGGTTTGATGACAGCAGCCAGGGGCACCTGGGCCTGTTTGGCCATGTCAGAATTGGAGGGCATGTTGTAGGCTGTACAACGGATATAGCGTGGACTCGCATTCCCTTTGGAGAGACGAATAATACAATGCATATTTTATCAAGACCTGTAACATCATGGATTAAAGCCTACCGTTTTACATTAGATAAAAAAAAATAGCATGCACTATACGGTATTAAGTAAGAAGCAATTCAAAGTTGTTTGATTCCAAACAATGTCCAAAAGTATCTAATATATATATTCTTACCTTGATCTTTAACTTGGAATTTGGTGGTGACAAGAGGTGGGGCTTGACCTCTGACCCCTGTAGTAAAAGGTTCACTTCCCTTGTTTGCTTTGTCATCCTCGATAACCTGAATCTGAGTGAAAAAAAAAAACACCAGCCTATGAAAGACTGACACACCTTTATTCATGAACAAAAAAACACACCCTGACCTTTCACCCAATAAAACACTTTTCTTTATGCTCATTTAGAACTAACCCAAACGGTAAGTTTTTAAGTTTAGCGCCACATCTGATCATCTAAACCAGATTAAAGGAATATTCAGGGTTGAATAAGTTTCACCGACAACGCCCAATACATGTTGTCCCCATCACTTTAGCTCTAATATCAAACATTTTCTTACTGTCCCAATGTTATCTATGTTTGGATTTTTGGTTTAACACTGAAATAAAGTCTGTGGTTAACACTAGCTTACATTTTTAAATGTTATTCTACGACATAAAATATAACTGTGATTCTACACAAAACATGTATAAATCATAAACTTTCGTTGTTCACAAAGCTTAGTTTCTCCAATTACCCAAAAGCTGATGGAAAAACCAGGTTGTCAACCAAAATTACTTCAGCCCTGCAGCTCTATTACTGCCCTCTTGTCATCCCAATAATGCCATTGATAGAGCACGAATAGAATCTAACCCAGAATATACCTTTAAACTATGGGCCAGAATGCGTATACATTAAACAGCCCAACAAACCATAAATAAGAACAGGTCAATCATGCACACACTGTTACTTTATTGCATGCAGGAGGAGTGTAGATATGAACTGTTTTGGGTGGGCACCAATGACCAGTAAAAAGTTAAATGAGAGTCATTTTCCAGAATCAAAGAAATTATGACTTAAAGGGACAGTCCACCCAAAAATGAAAGCTCTGTCATCATTGGTTCCCCCTCATGTGGTTAAGAACCAGAATGGTTTTCTCTGTGGAAAACAAAAGAAGATATTTTGAAGAAAGCTAGAAACCAGACAAAAAAAGATGATCTTCCGTGTTCCATAAAAGATAGAAAGTCATAGTTTTGGACGATATGAGGATGAATAAATGACGATAGGATTAAAAAATTTTGTGTGGACTACTCCTTTAAATCTCATTAAAGGAAGTTGTCTTGTACACAAGCTATTATGTCAGTTCTATAAGAACAAAAAAAAAATGTTCATCAAGACCGTGTCATTGGCATCCCTATGAGTAAAGAACAGAAAAATCTGGATACAGTATAACAACACAGAACAGCAGAGAGACACGAGGCACTTACTGGACTTGGGATTGCGTCTGGGTCTATTCTATGTCTTGTTTTCTGCACAGGCGGCATGTCAGAGGCTTGCTTTACATTTTAACAATTTAGTCAACAAATTATAAGAGAGGAAAGGGATAGAGAGAGAAGCCAAAACAAAAGGAAAAAGAGAGAAAGAGCAGAAAAGATAAACAGAAGTGTAACCACAGTTACAGTTCCTCTGTTTTTTCCAAGCCTAGAATTACTGATGATTAATCACAGTGTTTAGTAGACAGTATAAGAGAGATGTGTGCAGTTATTGCGAGGCGACACGTGCAGAATCTTCAAGCTTTGAAAAATCCATGAATCTGGATGTTATTGTTACTAATAGCCACCATAGTGCATGCATATCAGACACAGGAGACTCCAGAGCGAAGCCTTTCTTAACACAAGCACATCACACACTTATTAACATGGATATTTATTTTACAGATCGACAGTGTACATCTGTGCGTGTATGTGTGTGTGTGTGAGAGAGAGAGAGTGTGGATGCAAGTGCATTAGTAGTAGTGAAAATGATGGATAAATATTTATACATATATTTAATATGGGCCGTGACCTTGTGTTTATGTGCATGTCAGATCTGGATTGTTCATACCGGGCTTGGAATAGAATCAGGATCAAGCCTCTTTGTGGAAGGTGGCGCTGGAGCAGGTGCAGCGGGTGGTGCTCCATAGTTTGGCTGCCCAGGATATGGTCCTGTGTAACCAGGCTGAGGACCTCTGACCTGCCCGAAAGCACCTGGTAGGGAAATAATATATAAATAGCAAATAAATCAGTTCTCAAAATCAAAGACTTGTGAATGAATTAGTCCTGTTAAATGGTTCACCTCAATATTTTTTACACTTGTACCCTTGTAAACCTGTATCGCTTTATTAAAAACACTGAAAATACAGGAAAATATATTTTTTAGCATAGTTTATAATTAACAGGAACAACACTGATGCTCACCATTTTGCTGAGGAGGATATCCCTGCATTCCTGGCTGTGGTGGTGGTCCTGACATTGAAGCACTGATAGGACCAGGTGGCATGCCAGGTTGTGTAGGGGGTACATGATTAGCCTGTGCCATTGGAGGCCCCTGCGATGCCAGAGGAGGTCCTTGAGATGCCATAGGAGGGCCCTGCATTCCAGCAAAAGGAGGCCTTGGTGGAGCACCAACTTGTGGTGGAAACCCAGTAGAAGTTGGAGGAGGACCTGAGTGGTAAGGTGAGGATTGGGAAACTGGTGGTTGGGGCTGCATAACTCCTGGAAGCTGAGATGGAGTCGAGGTGGCTGGTGGACCTGCAGGGAATATGGAGGGCTGGGAGGTGGGAAGCAATGGTCTTGAGAAAGAGGGCTGTGTCGGAGGAAGTGGGGCTCCGTATGACTGGGTGGGACCTGGAGGCACCTGGGCTGAGGAAAAAGGAGGCTGAGAGACAGGTGGAGCTTGAGGGAAGGACTGTGGAGAAACAGGTGGTGGAGCTTGGGGCTGAGCGGGGCCAGTGGAGGAGAAAGGTGGGACAGCAGTTGGGAAAGGCTGCTGGGCAGGTGGTAGAGCTCCGTAGTAGGACTGTGGAGGAGGCTGAGCTACAGCTTCAGCAGACGGAGGCTGTGAGGGACTAGTGGAAGTGGGTTGGAAAGGAGGAGGAGCTGCAGGTGTGTAGGGAGCAGACATAGCAGCCTGGGACACAGAGGGTGGGGCTAGAAAAAAAAAGATAAAACAATTTGTCAATCACAGCGATGCTTTAGAGCTTAAGTTAAAGTTTTAAAAGAGCTATTTACCATAGCCTGGGACTGCAGGGGAGGGTGCAGTGGAGCCAACCTGCATGCTGGCCATCTGATTGGTCATATGCTGCATGCTGACAGGTGGAGCTCCAAACTGCTGGCTAAACGGGGGCTGAGGACCAGACAGATTCACTGCACCTGGAGTGTAAGGTTGAGACACTGGAGGCCTAAACAAGCAATTAAAAAGATCAAATTAAGAAACATGACAATGCTGCGAAACCATTAAAATAAGACTCTCTTTGCATTCATTAAATATTTAGTGGTAATTATTTATAACCCATTTAAGCAATTATCAGCCACAAAACTCAAGAAGCAACACAGTGCTAATAACACACATGCTGCTATGATGGGTCACTGACCTCTGTGGTGGAGCACCCATTGGAGGTGGTCCATTCTGAGTTTCTCCTTGCCCAAACTGAGAATAGCTCTGGGCACCTGAGACGGGGGGTGCCCCTGAGGTGGGAGGTCCTCTCATACCTTTAGCAGGACCAAAAATAAATAACTGAATAGTTTATTATCCCAACAACACATATTATTTTTCCTATTTTTATGATTAACTTTGAGGAACAAAGGCATTTAATTTAAGCAAATGATGCATCAAAAATATAATGCAGTGTAGAATATGGAGACTTGTTTGTGTTGTTTGCTGGTCCTTTTTATAAAAAAAATTCTTCATGTTAATAGGATTATTTTGCTTAGGCCTTTAGCAAAACATTATTTTTAAGCATTACATACATTTCTGATGGGAGAGTTTCTTATAGATCATCATAAACCATATATTAACTTGCAGTTGCTTGTTGCTAGCCAGCTGTGTGCCTAACTCTGCTTCGAATACTACATGTGCAACAGTGCTGCTTAGCTGTCCCATATTCTGCAGTCAATAACAAATCGCAGGGAATAGGAAAGAGGACAGGCTGCTAAGCAGAATTAAACCAGTTACCTAGGTCAAGAGGAGAGGAGGAGGACAGGTCAGAAACTAAGTTTGTTGCGAGAGTCTTAGTGGGAAAGCTTGCATAAGGAGAACATCCTGCAATACAAGAAAGAGAGAGCAGTGGAAAATGAAATGTTAAAACAGGAGAAGAGAGGTAAAAAAAATCTGAAATCTGACTGTCACTTTCTTCTTTTTCACTTCCACTCCGAAAAAACACAGCAGATAAATTAACAGATCTTACAGACTGAACTGAAGGTCATATTAATTAACAACAACCTGTCATAAAAGCATTTCCTTAACTAGTCACAAACATTTTGCATTTTCACCCACCCTTACCTTGTGGTGGACCTTGTTGGTATGCAGAGCCCGGCCCGTTATAAGGTGCGTACTGAGCCGGATATCCCGATGGCACATGGCCACCCCCATATCCAGGCTGGGGGTAGCCCTGATACCCTGGCTGAGGCTGCCCGTAAGGAGAGGCCATGTGAGGTTGTTGGTTGACATTCATTCTCAGTTCATCCCTAACTCTGAAGACAGGGCAAAAACAGGGAAAAGTATGAAGAGACAGTGAGTGAGTAAATGCTGTAAAATGTAAATGTAGAGTAAATGTACTGCTGTAAGAATCTCTCTGATGCTTCCAGGGGTCTAAAGACATTCGCCACTGGACTGCTGGCACAGCAAAACTCCCGACTCAACATTTGAGCTCAGTGCAGCAAATGTTGTCATAAAAGAGAAAGTTGCCAGAAAAAGCTGTTTCACGTTTCAAGCTGGAAAAGCTTTGGGGTTTCTAAAAGCAAACAACACTAGGAGGTTGAGGAGTAAACAAATAACAGGAGATTCTCACACTATTTTTAATGTCAGAATCTAAAATTATTCATTCATGATTGCGAAACCCATGTAAGCGTAGACCTTACCCCTGTATAAAGTGAAAAAGTTACAACGGGATTTGATTTATCCAAACAAAATTGATTGGATCATGAAAAATAAGCCCTGAAAATCAAAATAGAGACAGAAGTGAACGAAAGTTTGCAGTGGATCATGAATGTCTATGTTGAGGTCAGGTTCACCCTTAAGACGATCTCAATCATAAATTAATGTTAATAATAGCACATTATTATTACACACACAAAAAACATTGTTGGTAAATTTCACAATTATTACAAAGAAACAGCAATTAACACATTGAATTAAACATTGAATAATCTTTATTTACAACTTTGAAAAATCTTTTTTTTTTCTTTTTCTTTTTAACAGAGCTTGAAACTACTGCATTAACTATTGGCAGGATTTTGAAAGGCAGTATTACCTGCAAAAGTACAAAATGACATTCAAACAGCAACTTGGATATTAATTAGTATTAACCAATAGTCTGCATGACCTATTAAGTATCGTCAGCCAAAAATGAAAAACTGTTTGAAAAATCAGGAAATTTTAGGTCTACATAGACTTAACACTATTTTTTTTAATGATGATGATACTCAACAGAAACATAACCTACATTCAAAAGAAAGCACGCCCTAATAACATTCACAGCTCATAACGGACGTCTGACGTATTTGGCGTTTCACACCCACCTCAAACATCTGAGACTCTTCACTTCACTAGTCCAGTTTATTCAAGTAACTCCTGAAGCTGCTTATATAATGGTGTTTAATAGTGTCTCCCACATATCAATTTCTCAAACATCCATGAAACAGAAGCTGACTGGACTGATGTGGACTCAAATGACAATTACTGCCAGCACACTTGCTTTCTTAATAGCAGATGTTACGAAAAAAAACCAAAACGCAGATGGAAAAGTAGTTTTAACAGCAATCTAGATTTCTTAATAAATCTTATTTAAAACCACTACTCATCATTTCTAGCAAGTAGTACAGCAGAGAGGTGCTAAAACAATGCAGCCTTGAATAATGTTGAATAATTCAAGGCAATGGACACCGTAATAGTATACAGCACAACATGTGCGAGGACTTCCAGAGATAAACATGCTCATTTTCTATCTATCTGTCTTAAATGAAATGACAGGCCTGCTGGATGACCGGAATATACACAGAGGAGCTCAGATGCGTCATGTACATGATCTCAACTTGGGTGACAAGTTACGTTTCATGAAGGGAAACCAGCAAACATTGAAAATCAAGTCCGAGACTCAAACTCGTCACAAATCTCCTGACCAAGCAACTGGTTTCATGCTGTGTTCATGCCCTAAGGCTCAAAGACAGCAATGATCAAACAAGCAAGTCCCACTAAAAATTCAAATCTATCTGTGGATTTCACCACAAAGCTTGACAGAAAAGCAGCATCCTTTAAAAAATGAAATATCTATATATGTATATCATATATAGGGGGGCATGGTTTAGGGGAAAAAAAAACTGCCAGTTACCACAGTTATCCATTAATTTACAATGGGAACAACACAAAAGAAAATCTCTTTCTAATGGGTATGCACAGATATTCTCATTGTGTTGATTTGTAGTTGAACATCCTTTTTGAAAAACTAAAAAAACAAAACAAAAACAAAAATTCACTTTGCGACAGAGATTCGAACGGGTCTGAAAACCAGTGTCATGCTTTCACTTTCATACATACAAATTTGGGAAATGTAAGCAACTGAGAGGGACATTAAATAGGTAAAATAATAATACTATATAAAAATAAACAACTAAGTTGATGACAATGACATTAAGACACTAGAAGTTGAAATGTCAAATCAAGAAGTTGAGAAACAAAATCACAAAATCATAACATAGCCAAGCAGATGCACTGCAGCAACGACACATGTGCGATTAAAACTGAATAATATACTATTAACTGAGCCATTAAGTTACATCACACACATTAAGCTTTAATAACTGCTTTTATGTTTAAAATCACTGACGTTAGTTGGCGTATGAGAACATTAAATCCACTCTCTCGCTCTCTCTCTCTCACACACCTCTTGCTAAACTAATCTCGGATGTTTATCGTTGCTGGCTATTAAAACAGGATCAGGAAATGACCCACTGGGTCTGCCAACACACATCTCACCTAAATAAGCCCTTATAGCGTATGAATTACAGCAAAATGTGTCACTTTCATATATTAAATGTGAATTAAACTCATAAATGACTCGACGCTGAATGTGCTAAGCTAAGCTAATAGAGGCAGAAAAATAAATAATCAAACATCCAGCGCCAATTGACAGCTTACCTCATAAACAGCTCGATGAGTTAACGAACGAGTCGTCAGAACGCCGTTCCGGTTCTAAACGCCGGTAAACGCGACAGGGCTGCCGTTCTTTCACGGAAAGAAAGCGGTGAGACGGACGTTTAATCCCTTCCTCACGCGCACCGGAAGAACTGAGAATGTATGCCACGTCCACATCCGGTCATGATGAAGTAGATGATGATAGACGACTTTCACGTTTTGGAAAAATAAAACGTTTTTTTATATATAATTATCAGTAGCTAATTGCTATCTGACCTGAAAGAACGGCTCAGTGAATTAGTCTGTAAAGCAGAGAAGGCTTTAGATGACGCATTAGCATACTTTTATTTTGAACTAACGTTAAATCTAACCAATAAATATATTTTGAATATTTGCCCAGACTATGGTTTATTATTCTAACTGAGCAATCCTAACTGCCTATGACCTTTAGACATTTTAAAAAATCTAATTTGTCAGAATATTATTATTATTATTCCTCAGTAAAGGTATGAAGGGTAAACAAGTGGTTTCTATGTGGCTTTTATTTTGAAGTACAGAACTTCCGGTAGGCAGTGTTGCCGTTTCGTTTCACACAGCTCAGACTTCAGTGTTTCTGTTATGGACTGACAGATACACGGCCTGTGGAATTAACTTTTTCTCAATCTTAGAGACACCGCCCCTGTCTGGACAGATAGCGGCGGGGATGCGGCATCGACATGGGAAATCTTTTCGGGAAAAAGAAAGCAACTCGGGTGACCGAGCATGACAGAGCTGTGCTGGTGTGTTAGACTGCTAACTGGCTAATCTTTCTAGTGTGAGAAATAGAAGTTAATAATGGTGGGTTTCACTGTACCACCAGGGTTGTGTGATGATGCACACTGACAAATCGACTCCAAAAGGGAAACTGCAGTTTTGTGTTGTATAATGTAGCCATAGGACCATAACTGTACATTTTGTTTATTTTTTGCTTACATTTTTCTGTATTATTATTTGTGTGTGAACAGCAACTGAAGCAGCAGAGAGATAAACTGAAGCAGTATCAGAAGAAGATAACTCTTCAGATGGAGAAAGAGCGACAGCTGGCCAAACAGTTATTGAACGATGGAAAGAAAGAGTGAGTCTGATCACACCTCTCTTCCTGGTACCCCTAGATCTAGGGGGTCTAGTCTCCAAAACAAGCAGAATCCTTAAAAATGTGTTCTGTGTGTTCAGGAAAGCACTCCTAATCCTCAAAAAGAAACGCTACCAGGATCAGTTACTGGACAAAACTGAAAATCAGATAAGCAACCTGGAGCGGATGGTAAATCAAATTTCTTAGAGAATATTGCATATGGCATGTGTTGCATCACATTCTGTATTATTCTTCTTCTTATTATTATTATTATATTTGTTTCAGCGTGTCTGCTATTATTCATGTGCATCACATCCAGAAATATTTTTCTTTTACAGGTACAAGATATTGAGTTTGCACAAATAGAGATGAAAGTCTTTGAAGGACTGAAAGTTGGCAATGATTGCCTGAAGAAAATGCATGAGGTACATAATGAGAAACTTATGATATTCTTGGTCATGCTTAGTACAGTGTACTGGTGAATTTAACATGCACACCATTGTATCTCTATTCTTTTTTTCTCTAACCAGATGCTGTCCTTAGAGGAGGTGGAGAGGATCATGGATGAAACGCATGATTCCATTGAGTATCAAAGGGTAAATTTAAATTCTAACAGTCAGTAAAAGCCATTAGACCCTTATATAGGAATACATTCATATATACAGCGGGGTCAGAAGAAAATACTTTTTTTTATTGCATTTTTTCATTATAAATTATATTGACAACATAATAATTTGAGTAAAAAGCTGAATTGAAACCATGAAAAAAATTTGGCATGTCTCAAAATCATCTGACATTCTGTTCAATATACACACATATTTTTACATTTTTTATCATTATTTTTATACACTGTAAAATATGTTTTTCTAAGTTATAAATAAAACCAAGATTATTGATTTATGTTAACAAGAAAATACTTTTTTTCTACTTAAAAATGAAATGTTTAATTCAGCATGTTACTTGCTATTTCTTGTAATTATTTGTGAAATTTACTAGCAATTTCTGAGTAAAACTTTTTTCAAGAAAAAATGTTCAGTGTGCTGCAGGGATGTCAGATTTTTCTTTAGATTGATATGTGTAACAAAATCTTTCATTGATCTTTATTTGAGCACATGGCAGTAAAAGTTTTGATTGACAGCTGCTGAATTCGACCACATACAAGCATGCTACCCTAATTTTTTTACCGTGTGATAGTATAGGAGGAATGGTAAGTCTAATCATTTAAAAAAAAAAAACATAAATGCTGATCTTTTCCAGTCTACACCATATGCACTTCATCCTTAAATCTAGAAGAACTGAGAGGCAGCTGGAGATCTTTCACAGACATGCTGTATCTCTTTTTGTTGCCATTTCAATATATATGGTGTTTTTTTTTCTCCTCATTCCTGGTTGTCTGTGTGTGTGCAGCAAATTGATGAGATGCTGGCAGGATCTCTGACCCAGGAGGATGAGGAGGCTGTGCTAGCAGAGCTGGAAGCCATCACTCAGGTGTGTACATGAATACTTTCTGACAGCTCTTGTTACTGATGTTGTGTTGGCTGTTGCGATTTTATCTACCTTATACATGTCCTGTGTGTGCTTAGGGAGAAGCTGACCTTGATCTTCCTGAGGTGCCTGGGGAAGAACTACCAGAGGTTCCAGAGCAAGAGCCAGGTGTGTGTTTTCTTCTTCTCTATTTCTGTGGTAATTACTATACATGCAGTGCACAGTATGCAAATGCTAACAAAACATTTTTGTAATATTTCAGTGCGGGAGAAGGAGAGGGTGAAAAAGAAGCCAGAGCGAGAGATGTTGGCACTGTAAATACAGATTTATCATACCTCCATGTCTGTTCTCGTGCCATTCCACTGGAGACCTCGAGGGCTCGTCCCAGGGAGTGATTGACAGTCCTCCTTCTCATATATGTTGCAGATCTACAATTATGCCATTTTTCTAATTGTATATACACTGCATACTGTATGCCATTTAGTTTAGATGATTATTCTGAAATACTCTTAATAGTGCCTGGTCTTTTTAAACACCCTACTGTTTTGTCTGATCTTTTAATTATATATCAAAGGCGTGTCATGGCAATGCTTGTAACTTTCTAATGCATGCATCACTTATATTATAACAATCTCTGTTAAAAATGATCCCCAAAAATGAGTGTTCAAATACAACGTTTAGTCAGAAAGAACATAAACTGAAGCATTTCCATTATGAATGTGCATTTATAAACTTGTAAATGTCAATTTGAAGTTTACAAAACCACTAGTGTAGACTTCTTATTGAGAGGAAAATAGTCAAGTCCTTAATGCATTATGCTGCACACACTGTTTTGTTTTAATGAAGCATACATACCATACAAGGAAGTTATCTATACAAGCAAAACAAACATCGTTTTTCTGTCATAGTTTGGTTTGTGTCTAATGCACTGATTAATTTGAACTTGAGGTCTTTTCAATTTTTTTACGTTAGCTCTCTGAAAACTTATGTGAATTCACTGTTCAGGTAGTTTATGGTCTATCTTTCTTATTTTGTAGTTCTGTAACAATAAACTGTATGTAATCGTTTTCATCACTGTTATGCCTGCAAGCGGTGAGTTCATATAGTGGCCTCTAGGCGGCAGTGTAATGCAAGCTGTGTTGGGGACAAGTCTAGCAGATTGGCCAAATCAAAGGGTTTGCTTGGCTGCAGGTAGTTATCATGCATTTCTCCAAACGGATTTGGCTATGTCAAATCTTAATTAAATTAACCAAAATACACACATGAGATCTCTTTAATATTTCATATATAAATCCACACTATATACTACTACCGTTTAGGGGCAGTAAGATTTTAATACATTTTTTATAGCAAAGATGACGGTAAATACTTTTGTTACAAAAAAATATATTTCAAATATTTATCAGAAAATCCTAAAAAATATGCTGCTAAGCTGTTTTCAACATTGATAATTCTACTACTACTACTAATAAAAATAAACAAATTATTGAGCACCAAATCAGCATATTAATAATGATTTCTGAAGGCTCAGTTGACAGTGAAGACTGGAGTAACTTCTGCTGAAAATTCAATTCTTCCATCACAGGAATAAATTGCATTTAAAAAAATACAATTTAAAAAATACATTTGAACAATATGTTTGGGATCAACGTTTATTTTTAATTCATTTATTTAAATATTATTTTAGATTTCCAGCTGCAAACCAGGTAACTGGTCACAGTGTACGTATTTCACTAGTGTGCAGATCTTCTTGAGCAAGCCTAAGTTCAACCATTGTTTGAAATGTATCGACCTAAAACCAAGTACCTGTATTGCTTAGTTGGAAGTCCATTGTCTGAAACCAGCGGTTTGAGCTGTGTGGGGCTGCTCTTATCTCGCCTGACACAAAGCACTATATGGGAGTGGGCGGCTGCCCCACGAGTCTGAATGGCTCCACCAGAGCTCAAATGTGAAGCAGTTTCATACTGTTACATTGTCAGATATCTGACTTTGACCAGTGAACAAGGGAGGTGTAAAGATTGTATGGTAAAGACAGAAAATTTGCTTTCTGAAAACAATAAAGTGAAGATATCCTACATAATATGAGTTATGACTCCTACAAACACAGTTTTAAATACTTAATGTTTTCCTTTTAAGTCTATATTCAAATATGGATCAGCTTCTAACTTCATCTAATCTGAATTAAATTACATTTTTTTCTTTTCTCATCCCAGATTTAAAGTACGTTTTCCATGTTTTTACACAGAAGAGCTCAAAAGATGCTTCTCTTTGTTCTAATGGTTTGCTGGATTAAAATGTCTGTATTGATATTTTGTTTTGCTTTGTTGCTTTTTATTTATTCTTTACATTAGGTCTTGATAGATTCCATAGATAAGACCTCCAATGTGACGTGAAATCAATCGATGTGGACTCTAGACTGAAGCATTTCTAATATTATTTGCGTTTGCTAGTAACCTCCATGAGTTGTATATGTGCAGCTGCCTGAAAAAGAAACAAAGAAAGGAAATTGTCCTTTGTATCAGATTGGATTTCTTGACCTTTGCGAATAAGGAGCACACAAACTATTAAATGCAGTTTACTCTTTTGCTTGACCTTTAAAACAGGAGAACACTAGAGCATGGGGTGCTCAGTTCTGCTCTTCGGGATCCACCTTCCTGTGGAAACCAGCTCTAGTTGCAATCAACACAATCTAGATAATCAAGGTCTTGGGGTTCATTTGAAAATAGCATGCAGATGTGCTGGAACAGAGTTTCAACTACAACTGGAAGGTTTTTTTTTTTTTTCAACAACAGCTGTAAAAGGAGTTGTCAGGGCCATTACCACCACATTTACATGCATAAAAGTTTCAGATTAAGGTTCATATTGTGGTTAACTTTACGATACTATTGAAATGTTACTGCATGCAATTTAGAAGAAAGAAATTAACATTATTTTCATGCTATACATGCCTTTGTTTATTACACTGCATTTTGACTCTACTTTTGACAGCAGTCTAATCAAATAAATTTTCTTTTCTGCAATGATAACTAATAAGACTCTTTGATTAATTGCAAAGTCATGATGCTTGTTTACAAGTTTGTATAAAAAAGGAAAGAACAATGGGTTTCTATAACAGCTTGAATTTCCAAAATGTCTGAAATTGACTAGTTTTAAAATCATTTAGGAATAAAGGTTCAATTACATCGGATAATTAGAACAAGGTTATAACTTGACAAAAATAAAATAAAATCAATGTAGCCACATGACAGTTGTTTTATTAAGAGTTCTAGAACCCCAAAATTGGTTTAATCTGGTCATAGGAATCATTTTAATGTGTTTACATGCTGCTTAAATGAGGGGGTAAGTAGATTATTGATAATAATTGTATTGATGCTGTCAGATGGGAACACAAAAAACTTGAACTTGAGCAGAACTGAGCTTAAAAATGTCACTATTGTCTGAGCTGCTTATAGCTAAAATTAAAGCTTTTTCATGATTGATGAACCTTTTAACTTCTACACTGATTTTGCTGTTTATTACTGTGAAGCAGCATTGAAACAATCTGTGATGTATAAAATGCCACGTAAATAAAGGTGACTTAAAAATGACTAAATTTTTATCATAAATATTCTGACAACATTCAGTGTTTGATCAGTTCAGTGGATAATCAGTGTGGGGTTTTCAGTGGTGGAATCTTATATGATTACATTGGCTGCCCTCAATCATGAATGTGGTTGTATTCTTGGTTTGTGTAGTTGTAGTTCTCCATTACAGAGCGGGAGAGTGCAGCAGGGGAAACTGTGTGTTGGTGGTGTGGGTAGGAGCTGCTGAGAGATAGGCTACATAAAGGAATCCCTGCCTACATCACACGCACAGACCCACGCATGAATTGCGCAGTGCCCACTGATGTACTCATCTCATCTGATCCTCCTCCAGTCCTTGGGTGATAGCTGCACTAAGAGTGATGTAGTCATGATGATACACATCATCTAACCTCTGATTTAGAGACAGATCTGACATCTTTAAATAAAAATCCACCATTAAATGTCTCTAATAGCACGTTTATAAAATATAAGAAAATTCAGAGGAGAGGTTGATGATTTTCTTACATTCTAATTTTGTTCTAACATGGTCTAATGTCATTTTAAACTTATTTGTATGGTGTTAAATATGTAAATTCGAGTAATATTAAATATTTTAAGTAAAATATATTAAGTAAAAAAACTGTCATTTACAGTTTGAATAAATAAATGTGAATAAAAGAATTCTGAATAAAAATGACTGATGTCCATACACAATTTAAATGACAAAAACCTAATTAACACCATTTAAAAATTATTTTATATTATAGAAGTTTATTTTAGATCTATAATTATTATTCAATAACTGATTTAGGCTATTATCACTGCTGTTTAATTTCACAGCTGTTTAATTACAGCTTGATATGTAGGCTAAATTATGCCCAGATGATGACAAAAAGAAAATGATATACTTTCAGTAAATACTATCAGTAATTTTTTTATTCACAAAAGGATAATAACTTGATTTGGTTGTTTATAACTTTTTTTTTTTATTGAATCGGTTCAATTAATAATTCAATGACTCCTTCAATATAGCCTACTGTACACTCCGTCTACTGGCGAACGAAAGCTGGAGAAATTCTCAGTCAATATGAATCTTTTTAGTGAGCAGGCGATTCAAAGATTCAGTTCATTGAAATGAATCAAAAGCAACCCGTCCAGGCAGGCACACAATCATCATGATCGAGGAACAGACTGTTCTTAACTCATTTACACTGCTTAGCGTCGAGCCAAACTTTAACCTTATCCATTATGACAACAGTATACACTGCAAGCACGCGGCACAATGTTGTACTAGTAAGAGTAATATATTAATTTTTTTTAGTAAGAGCCCAAAACTGGTAGTAAATGATCACAGGTCTGCAGCTCTGTCACACGAACGCTCCTATTAGAACCAAAGAAGCTCTTCCGTCGCGTTGCGTCGCTCGCTGCTTCGTAGAAAGCTAAAAAGAGAAAAGGCGGAGTCCGGAAAAAAATATCTAGCGCAGTTCCAGTGACGAGGATAAGCGCGCGCGGTGGATTCCCTCCACTCCGGCGGCTGCGCGTGGGCATCAGTGGGAGAGTTCCATATAAAAGCTCCCGCATCCTCCTCTGCCTCTGACACTCTCTGTTTGAATGATACGGTGTCCTCTCCTCCTCTTGTGTTTTCTCGGAAACATTTTCCTGCAGCAGAAATTCAAATTCTCGTCTATGGTTCTGACTCAAGCTTCCAACATGTCCCGGACCGAAGAGGTGCACCGTATAACGGAGAACGTCTATAAGGTGAGTTTCACTTTTTGTATAGGCAGCCTATGTTTATATTTAATCTGCATTGGGTATTTTCTATATATTATGTGCCAGATTTATTCATCAATGTTGTAAACTAAAAACAAAATTTGAATGTAGGGGTTTCCCTTTTAAAAGTTGACTGCTGATGAATAACTTTCTTAACGGGACAGTTCTTCCAGAAATGAACATTCTGCATTCATACTCAAACTTCTGATGTTCCAAAGGGTGTCAGTTTCTTTTCTGGGACACAAATAGAGATCGTGGTCAGAATGTGAGGGATTGATATTATTATTGCATCAACTGCAATAAAAGTGTATGATGACTGAGACTGTCTGTGAATTATGACATAATTTATATTTTACAGTGAACTGTCTGTCCCTTTAAATAATACAAACTATATAGGCTTTATGTAATTAAAAGCAGATATAGCTGGTTTCAGTGTAAAAACAGTTTAGCCAAACACTTGAATCTGTCATCTCACCTGTAACTCACTGGAACACATGTGAGTTCTGGGTGCCTAGACTGATTTCATCACTTATGCTTGTAGACGATAAATGCTTTACAGGAGTTTGCTTCTGGACATGTCCTCAAGTTCTCTGGTTCCATTGTTTTTGGACTTTGGTATAAGCTTCATATTTTAATGCTTGCCCTTGTCTTTGAAGGTGTTTGTGTTTGTAACCATGGATTTGTTTTGCTCTAAATGAGTTCTCGGTTGGTAATGTGGTATGAAACTGATTGTGTCATCAGGGAAGAGTGACTAATGCACTTGCATGGATCCCCACTGCACACGAATAAGAACATCCATTTATCTCTTTTCTCTGCCAGTGTTTGCCTTGTGGAGCTCATGTCTGTTGTAGCGTACCTCTTTGAAACCACCTGACTCACCAAACTAAACCTTGGTGGCTGGAGAGACTGACCCAGTGAAGCGTGTTAGTCCAATCCCGCAGACATCTGTTAAGGGACTTTAATGTTTAGGCTTTTAATTCCAACCCATGGAGCTAATATTCTTGGCTAGTGAATGAAGGGACACTATTATTTCATGGGCAGGGGCGGGGTTTTTCTAAGCTTTTAACTTTTTTTTCTTTGTGGGTAGAGGAAAAATTGTGCAGAGAAGAGAACAGAGTGTTTTTGCCAGAAACCATGTAGCAAATGCACTTTTTAAGGCTATATTTTAATGTGATATGTGAAAATCAGACATCATGGCATGTGCAGTACATTTTGTCCTATGCATATAGAATGACAAATATCATGCACATTGTTAATCTATTTAGTTAGATTAAAACGGGAGAATTGTCTTAATTTTAAATCACCTTTATACTTTTTATTACAGTTAAAGGTACAGGTTGTAGTACCTGCCACTAGAGGGTGCACTATCAAAACAATAACAATCACGTGGTTTGATGACGCTAAGAAGGAGCATGGAATGATGGGATTTGTTGTCTTCTACCCAACCGCTGACGGCCATCAATCAGACGGAAAGATAAATCATGGATTTATGCCTGGTTCCACGGGACGATTTTAAAATTGTCGGCCGATTTTCCAAACCTGAGAGACCCCACACACGGGGTGCAGCCACACGGCAAAATCAATACATCACACACGAACCGATTTGACTCCCGAGCATTCCCAGGTCAGAAGGGAAATCTCGCAAAATCCCTCGAGATCTAACGTGACTTCAGAGTAAACAATCATGGCGGACGAAGAGGATGCAGTGGCCATAGTTTGTCCTTTGTTTGTAACCGAAAAAAAACATAAGAAAAAAAAAGAAAAGGCGATTGTCAAAGAAGCGGAGACAAAGTCCTCCATCTCCGACGTCCACCGGACTTTCTGGTGCGCCATGCCGCCGGCTGTTTTGATTTTGTTTCCCGGTACTTCCTCGCTCCTCGTCACCTCGCTTTCTGATTGGCTACACGCCACAGTCCACAGGCTGCGTGATCGTTTGTCCTCGGGGGACATCACACACGAGAAGAAATCGGGCCAAATAAATCCAACATGTTGGATATCCCCGATTTGAGATCGGAGCGGTCCCAACGTCCTTCCGAGCAGAGGAGAGCAGTCTTAACACACCACACACGGCAGGAATTTTACGATAATCGGAGCATCCTTAAGATTGTCGGAAGGTGTCAATCGGGGCTAAAATCGGCCTAATTATCCTGCCGTGTGAACCAGCCTTTAACGCGAGTTCAACAACTTGCGCGAGTAGATTACATACAAAGTCAATGCAAAGACGCGATCAGACTATGGATTAGACGCATCCTCGCACGCGTCTAGAGACGCGGTGCCCCACGTTTGGCGGTATGCCCCAAAATACTAATCTTGTTGATCGTTATAATAGCATACGTTTTCTGTAAAGATACGAATCGAAACAAGTCACCTGTCGAGTAAAACACAAGCGAGATCGGCATCTCTTTCTAGTTGAAGGTTGGCGCGAAGCTACTTCCGCATTTGTCCATGACACTGTTGTCATGTGGTTTTTACGTCAGTAAAGGTGGTAACAAAGGGTAACTAACGTCATTGACAGGCGACTGCACTGCCCGTGTCACTGTTTAGAATGGGAATTTTCTCATGATTTACAAGTAGTTGAAAACATTAGAGATATTGTTAGTAATCAGCTGGACAAAATATATAACACTAGCCTAGTGGATTTGGGATATTTTACTGCAAATATCTTACAAATTGTACCTTTAAATAGTTTTGCAGTGTGAAACAAAGAGCCTAGTAAATAATGTGAATTAATAAAATTTTATAATTACATTAAAATTTAACAATACGTAGGGAAAAATGGTTTAAAATCGCTTTAGATGAACTATGTATGTCACACTGCATGATACATAATTTTTCCATGATGGAAAATGGAAAGCACATTTGACAGATGTGCATACATATGTAAACTAACAGGGATCCTGCTTTAACTTGGAAAGGTTGAAGACAAAATGAGGTCATGATAATATCTGAAGAAGGAAGTTAGTTGTCTTGTACTGTATGTACTTACATTGAATGTGAGGATACATTTTTCATGAGCTTAAAAAAGTTGTGTAACCAGCTGAAAGAAAAGCTTTAGTTTAATAACTGGGTATTTCTTGACCACATAATCCTCCTTCAGGATTATTTTGCATGCATTAGTATTATCTTCTTGTCGAAGGCAGAAGTTTCAGAGTATTTATAATGAAACCATTTCCAATATTATGAACTTTGAGGAAAATTGAGATTTAGCTGGATTGTACTTGATTGATTGTATCAGGATTAACTAAAGACCTCAAGCTTACGTATTTCCAATGTTCTCTAAAACGATAGGATGATTTTAGGCAGGATGTACTCCTAATTTATAGAACTGACTACTTCAAAACCTATATTGAGACACTTAAGAAAGTAATCTGTGGTAGCCAGCTCAAAGAAAAATGATTTAAACCTCTGCTGGGGATCATTATTTCAATGTCCTGTAGCGTTGAGAAGTGGGAACTCAAGTCATGACCAATACCTCTAGCTTTGAGCAATGAGGTTGTTTTTTCCTTTCAGGCTCTAAGTGGAAGGATATTCATTCCTCATTGGGTCTCTTGGCTTCTTTAGACTCTGTGATTTGTATAATTATGGGTTTTGTGAGGCCACGGTGGGGTCTTCTATTATAAGAAATAAAGAGACAGCGGATGCAGCGGAGCAATAAACTGCACTCACAGATGGAAGAACGAAGTAATGGGCCATTTGATGGCATCAGGCATCATCTTTCACATCAGCAGTTCTCAACTGGAGGGACGTGACCCAGAAATTTGGGTCGGTTCTGTCACAGACAGCAGGGCGAAACACTGTAAAATGCTAATCCTAAAATACAATATACCATGTCATCATTCATTGTTGAGATGGCAAAATAAATAGGCTTGTTTTCAACTTTTAAAAAGGCAAAGGAAATGGTCCTTGTGTCTTTTGTTGTTTATGTTGACATCAAAGGTCGAGAGTCTGGTAAAACTATACTAAAACTCTTTGCAGAAAGTATTCAAATTTGAAAGATGCCAAAATAGATGGATTACTCAAACCAATGGTGTCAACAAACTGCTCTATTATTCCATGTAAAAAGTGTTTCCACTTGAACTATTCATTTTTTTACACATTGTTGAGCCTATAGACTTTCTTTGTTTTTTTGTGGTTACTTTTGTATGATAAACAATTTTGCCACTGTGTTAGGTTGCTACTTGATGTCCAAAGTAAAATCTAGGTCCCTTTTTTGCAAATCTAGTTGAGAAAATTAGTTTTACTGTATATTAATGTAACTGGCTGCTTTGTCTTTTTTAATGCTTTTAATTTTTAAATGCTTTTAATGCTTGTTGCATTTTCTGCACTGATTTTGAGTGGAGATCGGCAAAAATCGACAGAAATGTAATCACCCTAAAAATGTTTTCGGTAAAGATGCATTACACTATTAAGAGTAGCAGAAAACATTTATAAAAATGTTTAATGAACAAACATGAAAGGCGTAGAATGTGTAAATCTGCCATTTTTTCAATGGATAATTTAATGTAGCATGTCTTATGTTAAACTCGATCTGTCAGCAATTGTTTGTCCAACTTCAAGTGTGAATTTGGGAGTGTGTCGATATGTATGTTTGTGTGTACGCCTGGCAGCTGCTTAGTAATCCCACATCACCCTGGGAGCCGAAATCCACCCGTTTGCACTTACGAGTGACTCAGCCTGCATCTGCCAGTGTGTGTGGGCAGTGTCTCACGGCCGATGGAGTATGTTTGTCAGTACGTGCATGTGCCTATGTCTCCGTGTGTGTGTGTGTGTGTGGGGTGGGGGTAGTGTCTCGCAGTCCGAATGGTCCGGTTGTGAGAATGTGCCTCTGCCAGAGCGTAGGGGTTTTGAGTGAGTTCATATTTGTCTTTGCCCACGGTGAGTAGGACAGTCAGACCTCAGAGATATTGTCATCTGTTGGAGGCAGTTTCCTTCGTACCATGCTGCACTGCCCACACTTTGACCACATGTCCACGCTTGAACTGGCCTTTTACTGGACCACACTTCTGTTGATGTAGATATCAGGCTGAATAATGCTCATGCATATTTTCTTAAAAGAGGAATATTATTTGCCCCTTTTCCCTCCAAACAGATGTAGATATTAGGGGATAATTCAATAAAAATTAGTTTTAATTTACTATCATTTTACTTGTAATTTACACTGATTAGTGCAACTAGTAAAACTGTTAACAATCACCTTTAAGCCACATTTAATGACAACGATTACTTATTGCTGCCCAGAGCAGTTTCTTTGTTTTATGGATCTCTACCTTGTTCCAAAATCATCATTATCTGTGTATGTGTGTGTGTGTGTGTTTGTTTTCTGTTCAGGTGTGTGTTCTCAATAAAATGAAGTGGATTGTCAGGGCGGAGTGGGGATTTCTTTATAGACTTGCTGTGAGTTTTAGGTGAGGCCAGTTAGTGTTTTGATTTCCCAATTCATATGCACATCAATTAGAAATTTTGCACCCTTGTTTTGGTGTTGTATAACAAGTCCTAGTTTCAACTTTTCCTCTTATCTCAGTCCAAGTCATCTGGAGAGCCTTAAAATTATATAGATGTCATTAACATCCGTTCTTAATAATATTTTTGTTTGTTTTTGTGCTGTAAGCTAGAAGACAGATGGTATCTTAACAGCATGTTGGACGAAAGCTGCTGGACTGTGTTTGCATCTATGTTTTTGACAGCCTGTGTACCTCTAAAGGGAATGGGGTTCTTAGTTGAGACAAATAGAACATAAAAGCTCCATAAAGGGCAAAGCTTACAACTTTATGCAGAAGCCTGGTACTTACAGATGGCCGCATTATGAGTGTGCCACCTTTATTCATCATGCCATGTTTTTTTTTTGTGTCTTGCTTTCTGGAATCTTGCTGAAAACCACATTGACCTCCTGTTGTTGCTTTTCTTCATTGAAAATAAATTTTCACAGTGTTAAATTAATCGTTGGATTGATGCATTGTGACATGGACAATTCTGCATCGATGCAGTAATAGACCATAATTGATTATAGCCTACTGATGTCATAAAAAAAATTATCCACTACTTTTAAATCCAAGATCTGGGTACATCGCTGCAGGCTTCGTTGCACAGGATATGCGCTGTTAGACACATACAAAATATCTGATAGGTCGAAATAGATCTGTGCATTAGTGTGAATGCAGCCTATTAATGCTGCCACTGTCTATGATCTCATCAGTAATAATAAAACAGCAATAATGCTGAGGAAAAAAGAAAAACCCATAACTATGATTGACTCTTGGATACCGAAAGTACTTTTTGTATATTGCTTGTAATTGTCTTTTCCCCCCTATGTTTTTATGTTTTGAAGCTATATTTAATATTTAAGTTCTTAACAATTGTTTTAATTTAATTATAAAAAAATAGCCTGCTTATATAATTTAATAAAAATGCACCAAATAAATTTGATATAACTGTGATGCATCGTGATATCAAATCGAATCATTAACTTGATAATCTTATTCGAATCGAATCGTGTGAAACCAGTGACGATTCACACCCCTATAATCCACATGGCTGGTTCTAACTAGTAATGAGTTAAACAGGACTATGAATTGGCTAATATTTAGGTAAATTAATCTGGACCAGCGTTAACATTTTCTGATTGGCTGGTTAACAGAACTGTCATTCAAACTAATATTAGTTCTATAAAAACTCTAAATAAGTGTTCATTGACTACCAATCAAAATCCATCCTGCGTCAAAGAGCTTGAGCATTTAAAGTGGCAGACAACCAAACTGCAGTGCATGCTTATAATAAACAGAACAATATCTCATGTTGGTTTAGACGATAATATAGTTATCTTATATCATATATATAGTTAGTCAGTGCTCTAATGCAACAGAAGACTGTATTGCTGTTGATGTGGTGTTGTGGTTCAATCTAAGGGTTAGAAGTAACCAGATTAAAGAGTTTTATGTGTGCACCCAGATGGAGAGAGAGACTGACTGCACTGTTGTCTCTGTGTGATTCATAGGTGAGAGGCAGGCCAGCTGTTTGAATGTCAGTGATGATGAAAGAGTGAATGAGAAAAAGAGGAGGGAAAGATTTTATGTTGCCACACCAGATTATTGTGTCCTTGCAGGCACAACATGTTTTTGTACTTTCATATAAAAATCACACAGAAACACAAAATCTGTGTGATTATAAAGGAATTAATCAAAATAATTACTTAAGCAGCTTGATGTTCAAATCCACATCAGGTTTACTGATAAAAAATAACCAATAGTACTTAGGTGTCTGAGAGGTATTTTGGTCTTTAGACATGTCTTCAATCAACGCATCTCTTGATGCTGAAGATGATTTGCTTATGTGACAATATTTTGGGTCCATCCCACCTCATTCCAATCTAATGTGGGCTAATGTGGTCCTCTGACAGCCATGATGGATATAATGCGATTTAAGAGCGGTCTGTTTCTGTCATGCCTGTTATCAATAAATACTGGCAGGGCAAACAAACTACTGTCATGCCTGCCAGGCAGAGTGGTTTGAGTGGATACCAGAGAAAGGACAGAGGATGGAATTGGCAAGCAATGAGAGAAAGCTATTATAATATCCCTGATGCACAAACGTGTAAGGTTACAGTGATGAGGTTCTATATTTGTCTTGATCGTCCTGCAAATTGCAAATTCGCCCTGCAAATGATGTGGTAGCAGTCTAGCAGAGTGGTGAAAAAAATGTCTGGGAATATTCATCTCATATTTCAGGCACAAAAAAAAAAAAAAAAATATATATATATATATATATATATATATATATACACACACACACACAAACACACACACACACACACACACACAATATATATAACTGCACTATGTCATGATGTTACAGTAATATCAAATTGTGTTTTGCATTATAGTGATCAGAATTTAATTATCATTAAAACCTCACAATGGAAGAAAAATCATAATGAAGCTAAAATACACATGCAAAATATAATTTCTTATATACTTTTAATTTTGGTGTATTTAACAGTTAGAGAGGGAAAGAGGAGGAATAGAGTGGAATAAGAGACACTGATTGAAGGTGAGAGGAAGTGGAATTGTTTTTACATATGTGTGTGTTTGAGACAGGTGGAGATAATTGGGAAATGCTGGAATCTTTGCTTTGACATTTCATTCGAGATCTCATGGGAGGGTACACCAGCAGATAGATGAAACTGTGTTTGTGTGCAGGAACCCTCACACACACAACCCCATTATATACATTCATTATACACAGACACATGCACCAGGACATGCGTCTCAGCTGGATTCATAATTGTCTCCTTTCACTGAAATTTAAATTAGCATTTCTGTGAATGGATTAAGGTGTTGGGATGGAGGGGGACACAGTGTTCCTTCAGTCAAAGGTAATGAGCTCTAGCTGCACAAACCCCACCTCCTGCTGCGATCAGATGGTACGATCCAAACGTGCAGGGAATAGGAATGCACTGTAGCAAAGAGTAATGCGAGGGAATTCCGACACAACCATATTTGGGCAAGGAAGTCGTTCTCCATCTCACCTCTCCAAGCTCACTCTGAAGTGGAAGGCACACAGTGCTGATGTTCACGGTGAACTGGCACAGGCACACATACACCCACACATGCACAAAGGCTCATCTGAAATTTAAATGGGTAAGATGAGGGCCATGGCAGCTTGTAGGAGTGAGACAGCTATAACTAAATGACTTGCAGCATCGGCATTTGATAAGGAAAGATCTGTTCACGTGGGAAGATGGTTGCAGCCTCTGCAGAATACCCAGATCCCAGATTAAAGTCTAATACTCTTGCTGTTATTGTCATAGTGTAGTAAAATGGTAAAATTGACCTCGAGTCAGTGTTTTCTTGAAGCTTGGTGTTTTTATGAAGGAAGTGGTTAAATAATAATCCTTTAAAGCCGCGATGAAACCGAAGTAAAAGCAGATTTTCTTTGTCAGTACTGTGACTTACATCTGAGTTAAATTATCGAAAAAGAAAAAATGTAGGGCGGAACTTGGTTCTGCCAATCAATTGTTGATTGGATGGAGGCAATTAGCTGAATTCAAGCTTGAAAGATTGCTAATTATAAGAAAGAGACGGGGTTTAAGTAGGTGAAATTATTAGAGAGGTCATCAGTCTTTTCACCTGAAGATCAAGTCATGACATTTTGATTAATAGTTGCAAGGATGAAAAATATTAAATGATGAATTGTTTACAATAAAATGTACATTGTGAAAATACATAGGGTGAATTCTCATTTCATACCGACTCAAAATATCTTGGTATCCTGTATAGATTTAAGAAATCCTTTTGCATGATAAACAAGAATTTATGTGGTACATACGTATGAAAATGAAGTTTCTGTTCATGAGACGTAGGAGGAGGTACTGTATATGTATTGCATATTGCGTTTACATCTCTGAGTGTGTGTGTGTGTGTGTGTAATAAAGCTATGTGTTGTTTACTAGATGATCTCACAATATGTAAATTCCAGTGGGTGCAAGGGGTCTTTCTGAACAAGCGAAAGTGTGTCGAGCTGGAAAAATACATACAGTACAGTATTTAAAGCCAGGGTCACCTTGTAGCAAGCTTGTAGCGATTTACATTTTTTCAGAATAGATTTTAAGGTATTTTCCAGCATTGAATAATCAAATTTATTGACAGTGCAATGTAATGCTTTGAACAGAAGGTTAGCCGCTGAAAATTAACTCTAGCATTTGGGTTCAAATACATACTCAGACACACTGGTTAATACACATCATCATTATCCATTTCCCTACTCAATTATCCTGAAGCTGTAAGGCTCAAGAACATTACATAACGCAGAACAGCAGGAAGTCTTAACCAGACTAAAGCTTACATCAGTGGCCACACGACTGCTTTAACCATGTTTTACTATGTATATTGAAGACATAAAGAAGCATTTTTGCGTAACCACATGGCATTGAAGCATTAGACTGGCACACACACACAGATGCAAGAGTTGATTATATTCATCAATCTTTTCCAAGCTGTTTGAGACTGCAGCTGCATTAGTTTCACATCACAGGCTTGTGTTATAGCAGGTTTATATAGCTCCAAGGTAGGTTTTGATGCATAAGGGTGTGTTTGTGGTAAATGAGGCTTGTTTACAACCCTGCTAGTTCAACAAATACTAACCGTTCTCCCATTTTTCAACGTAGTACCATGACAAAGCCAAACTGTGTGCATGTGCATGTAGAAAATCTGAACGAAGACTCATTCATATTCTCAAATGCTCCTTATTCTTTTATTAAACTCGGATTATAAAGGCATTTTAATGGTTAAGTTAAATAAAAGTTGCAATAGAATTGATGCATTGAACATTTTTGGCTGATTATTTCTGCTGATGTGGTTGGATATCTGTTATGGAAATGGTGCTTCATTCGGTCTTCTGCACTATTTTAAGGGAAAAAATATATATTTTACTTTAGTAACTATCTGTATTATCTAATAAAACCATTCACATTTAGTGCTGTACTTGATACTGTAATATGTGAGCGCACCTTCATTTACCCCAGCTGTTTTTGAGCAAGGTTCTGCTGATAGAATATGCAGAAATATGAAATCTTGCTCTGTTAAATTACATCCTAATGAACATGCATGTTACGAAGTGCTGAAAAATTACTTGGAAATCTGTGTTTTGTGTCTGGCGGAGCCACACAGGGAAGGAAATTACACCTAATTGGGAGTTTGGTTGCTCTCGTTCATGCTTGTTAAACATAGATTGATTGCTGTGGGACTAATCGAGGATAGAGAGTTTTCCCAGTGGAGTGTTTTTAATGCTTTTAATGATTAGATGTTGGGTGGACATCAGCTTGGCACTGGTTCATGTATAATGCGGATTTCTCTAGGACAGAGCTCTCTGGAAACTGTTGTGGAGAGGAAAATAATTTGGTTAAATTTATTTGCTTAGTGATTTTTAATCTTTCCCATGTACATATAGAATGGATGAGATTTTAAGGTTTGCAGTGCATTGCATTCTGTTAATTTACTCCCTTATGATTGGTTTGTTTTACCGTAGGACATTAGTGGGCATTAAAATGTATTAAATTATACATTTAAGCATTATGTTTTGCCAAAACCTGACATGCAAAAAGCACCCTGGTCGTTACATGAATACCAGTTTATTTCACTTCATGAATGCGATCATGTGCTTTCATCTCACAGGAATGTGGTGCTGTGAGATCTATCACACTGTGTCTGTGTAAATCCGTCCATGATGAAAACATGCCAGCTGTGTTTGCACCTAATCTATTTCCTTCTCATATCTTCTGCTGGTGTTTCTTTGTTGGTCTGCATTTCCTTTTTCCTTGATTTAATAATCAAGATTAGTACCACTGGACAGACTCTGCTGTATGATTGCATGCAGCAGATGATGAATTACATAAGAAATAATTGAGAGTTAAGATGTTGTTAGATAAGACGTGACAGTGAAAGCCGACAAAATATTTTACAAGATTGCTGTTTAAAAAAAATAAGCGTTTATAAGTTTACTTTCTACCTTAATTGAGTACATAAACAACTTCACTCCAATTTTGTTAAACCTAGAGTGGAGGCTTTCATTCATATAGCTTCATTCTCTCTCCACAGCTGCCAGTATTTGGATTGTACAGTGCTGTATTGCTGTTTTTACCTCTGTTCTTCGTAACTGTCTTAGACTCTGTCTTCTGGTATACTCTTTTTGAACCCTTCCTCTGTCCTTTTATACGCTGCCCTGTTATTTTCAAAGCCGTGATGAAGCCTGTCGAAACAGGAACAAAGTGACTCTGGGGAAAATGTTCCCAGAACAAATTGGTCAAGAGATTTAACTCTGAATGGACCAGCAAAGCTCTTTTGAGAAGAGGAAGAGGTCTCCTCCAATGAGGAGTTTCAGCAGAAATGAATACTCTCAACTCTTAATTTTGGAATAGGTGAGTCAGGCTGTGGGTAGATCTCCACATACTCCCGCAATCCTGTGCCCACCAGCAACAAAGGAATGACAAATCCCAACTGACACAATGCCTTCACTAATGAGAGTGTTCTGGGGGCATGAGAGATCTGGCCATCTCTTTCTCCTTCTATCCATCTTTTCTTGGTATCTGTACATACTCTGCATCTTTATATCCACACTTATCCCCGATATACAGACACTTTCTTGTAATGTATAAACAGATGTTTAATTTTCTGCTGTTGCGCTGACTAAAACTGTGCTATTTCTGTTTCAGTCCATCATGGAGCAGTTCAACCCTTGCTTAAGGAACTTTGTTGCCATGGGGAAGACTTACGAGAAGGCCCTCTCCAGTGAGTACATGTTCTTTTTCACTCTTGCAGGCAATGAGCCAGCTATTCAAGCTCGTTTCATTGGTTTGCTTTAATTTATGAGAAGATACTGCTTGAAATCCAAAGCTACAGGCAGCGCCACACATTGGTCGCATACAGATTTCTGAATAACATCTGGGATTTGTTATTTCTAAAATAAAAACTCAAATTATTGCATAGAACTCTAGTAGAATGTTGTTTAAATGTTTGTTGAATGTTTGTTAAGAATTAATGTTTTTTTTTGTGGGGCGGAAGACGACTTGTTCCCTCGTAGTGATGATGTCATAGAATGTTACATGTCTAAACCCATTTGCACCCTGAAATCCCCTAAACATCCATTCGGTTCATGCATGTTGCATCTCCAGAGCGGTCACATACCTTATATGTAACCAATGACAATTGATGACGTATTTCTGTTATATGTGTGGACCTTCATGTGTGTTTTTTTGAAATGTTGACTGGGCAAGGACAAAGACATAGACGTTTCTGAGCAAAAATATGCACTGGGAGAAAGGGAGAGTAAAATGGAACAGAGGATGAGCGTAAATAGGCCAGAGAGAGCTTTGGGAGCAGACACAGTCCCACAGAGGAAGCGAAAACGGGAACATGGAAGATGTATATTGAGGACAAGAATGATACGTCACTACAAGGAGGACGAAGTATGGCACAAACAACACTAAGTAGCACAGGTGTCTGGTGTTCAGAGCAACAATTAAATGTCCTTTTCTGCATTGCCTCTTTCTTGCACAATGCTTAACTCTGAGAATAATTTACTAACAATATCTCGTTTTTAACATTATTGAAAAAACTGCTTTCCATGACAAATTCTAACCAGACAACAAGCATGTGTATATGTATTCCGAACACGAGAACCAAACAGCCAAACCAAACACCTAGCCAATTACAATTATTATTATTTTTTTTTTACTAATACTACTTCCACAGTCTCTCCTCATGTGTATGTTTATTATGTATGAGGAGTAGTATTTGGGTCCAGTAAGATTTCAGTCTGGGTGAGGTTTACTTGGCGTGAGGCCATAAAAATAGAAAAACAACAACAGCAGATAAAACAGATAAGTCGTGATCGTGGCTTGTTAGAAAAATTGTGATAAATATGAAAGAACTTTTAAATCACTTTTCCCTTTTATTGCGTTGCTTCTGGTTAGGACACATTGTTAGGGTGTTCTACAGATGCTAAACCAATGGGATTTGTGTTAAATTCAGGTAAATAATGCTGCCACATTGTCTGATCTCAGAGTATAATGCATACAGATTTCTTGTGTCCAGTTTAGCTCCACAGACAAGGCAGAAGCTGTAGGATGAGCATCGAATCTCAATAGAGTTGCATTGTGTGCAAAGTACTGCAGAGAACCAATCACTTTCCTTACCATTTCAGACTTCATCTAATATTTTATGAGGCAGAAAATACAAGAAAAAAGACCAACGCTCTAGAGACCGCGAGAGTGTGTGAATGTGTGCGAGAGTGTGAAGTCTGATAGATAAGGTTAAAAATAGACCCAACTTGAGTGAGATTTGCGCTCCCATCCTTGTAGATCAGCCTTGGCTGCAGCAACGAAGGTTCACAGAATCCATCATGGGGATTTGCTTGCTCCATAGTACACACTAATGACTAGTGCAGATGGTGGCTACTGGGCATTTACAAGTTTTTGGGCTTCTTGGCAAATGCAAGAAACCAATAGTAAAACTAATAGATCATTAACATGTCATATAGTACAAAAAAGAAAAAAAGAAAAACATTGGCTGCAATTGTTTAACAGAGATTTTTGGAGGTCCATTTGCATGCCCTGGAGTACATGATTATGTTGAGATGTCTTGTACATAAGCAGCTGTTAAGCCTAAAGTCCTCCTTTGCCTTTTTCTTGGAAGTGTTGGAGAACTCTTAGAAATTAAGGATTGAAAGGGTTAGGAGGTTAAAAAAAATTAAGAATAAGAAAAATTAGTGACCAAAGACCTTAACACTGGAGATTTCTGTCTGCACTGTGCTAGAGAATATCACATACAAACATGCCATGTGATAACTGGGTCTAGATTGGCATTTTCTGTGGTTTTTAACTTTGGATTGTCTCCTGTGGCTGATCAATGTTTCTTTAGAGTTGGTTGGAGAGACTTTCTATCCTATTTTTCAGACCTCTGTAATCCTCTTTCTTTCTGCTGCCTCTCTCGTTCCTTTCCCCCTCATCACTCAGCCTAACCGCTGGAGCACCAAAGCCCCCAGATTTCCCCCTCTAATCCCTCACAACCAGGACGCACCTTATCCTGAGCCTGGGATTTGCACAGACACTAGCAAATAAGTCTATACATTCATATGGAATTGGGCTGCCATTGGTGTAACCTTACTACCTCCACCCAAACACTCCCACTGCACTGAATTGGAATGGTCATGTGGCATTTTTAATTTGATGTGAATGTCATTGTCAATAAGGCTTTTAGGGATAGAAGTACGACAGTTTGTTCAAAATGTCAGAGGCCAGAAGCAGATCTTCTACATGTGGCAGTGCTGAGAATGCAATGCTTGCGTACTTTCATTTTGTACTGAATGAGACAGGGATGCACCAATATTAAAATTCTGGTACAGAATTGTGTAACTTTGATACACAATAAGCAGACTTTCATTTTATGGCTGATATTAAATGCTACATTATTATGTCTAAATAAATGAAAAATAAAACACTAAGATCAAATGTTATAAAATGTTATTAACTGAATTTGGGCATCACGTTGCTGTGCATTAGAATGTACAGTATAAAAACATGAATATTGATTTTGAGATTAGCTAAAGATTACAGTGTTTTAGAGTTTTATTAAATTTGAGTGTTTTAATGATTAATGCCAAAGTTAGATTGCGACAAAAGTGATCTAAAATGTAAAAATAAAATTACTTTTCCAATAATGGGCAATTAAATATGGGAACAGATATATCATTTCTACACTGTAAAAAATATTATGTGCTATGAAACAATATTCATATTTTTGAGTAGTTTTTTTAGGGCTTGATTTCTTGATTTATGGAATCTACCTGAATAAATCATGTAAAATCTTAATCATTTAATCTATGACCCAGTGAACCTAATATTATGATTATTGAATTGTGCTAATATATTTTAAGCTGATTCTCAAAATTCTGTGATTTTTCAGTAAAGGCCTGTTTGTATTTAACTTTGACATTTAACATTTAAAAGACTGTATACAGCTAGACAGCTTAAAAAGAAAAAAAACATTTAATACTGCACTAGCATTGGAAAAGCTACTGCTCACTGAACAAGGCATCATGACTCATAGTAGTAGTACATGCAGTTATCCACAAACTAACAATAAGTTCTACTCTTCTGCACAATGGTAACAATAGAAATTCAACATAACAGAAATTCTTTCAAATGTCAAACATAATTGAATATTAAAGGGCACCTATTAATGCCCCTTTCTACAAGATTTAATATTGGTCTTGGGAATGTTTCTGTAAAGTTTAAGCTCAAAATACCCCACAGATCATTTATTATAACATATGGGAGAGATGTGTGTGTGTTGCTTTCTTTAACGTTCCACCTGGAATCAAAGATACAGTGATGCCAAACTTCGTCATGGCAGAAGAAAGCTCTTGTGTTTACAGCTGTGACAGTAAGCCCTTATCGGGATCAACTAAATGCTGGATTTGAATTATGTGAAATATTTAAAGTTTGCGGCATATAATCTTTAAAATATGTCCAAGAGTTTTACACACCGATCTCAGGGTTTCCCACACATTGATTTATTTGTGGCGGCCCGCCACTGACTGCCACAAATAGATGTTCGAAAATATTTTGACTTCGTTGAACAAACATGATCACTGCACGTTTCAAAATCAAAACATGGCACGGGTGTTTTTATATGAATGTATCATTTTTTAATGGAAGCGATTGTATTCAGAAAAATGTTAATGTCATTTTCATTTTATCTTTCCTATAATGCCTTGCCTTGATAAAGTAGCGTTCATTAGCACAGCGCTGTTTTGATTTAAGGCCCTTACTTGGTAAACCGCTATTTCTGCTGCTATTAAGTGCCTCCTGCTGGCAGAGAGTGAACTTGCACTTTCAGTAAGCCTGCTGTTTTATATTTAAATTGTAAACATATATTTTACCCCCAGGGGAAGTGCTGCCACACATAGAGTGTAAGTCTTTGGGAAACACTGGGTCTGTTATTGTTGGGACATTTCCACGCCCTTAAATATGATGCAGCACAAAAAGAAACATGATTGGTTGCTTTACCTGTCAGTCATATGTCCTCCGGGGCGGGCTTTGGTCTTTCAAAGCTGCCAAGGTTCCTGGACTTTCTGCCGTCAGTCTGAAGGTCTGTCTACGTGAGACTAGGAACTAACAAAAAAAAATTACTTATAAAATATACACACTATTTTTAATTATCACTTTAATTTTTTTAATGAAAATTACAAGATCCATGATTGCAACTTTGTTTGATTGGGGTATAATTGCAATAATGCATGAAACAAATGTGCAAAGCAACAAAATTCTTTGTTTGCATACTTCAAATCCCTCAAAAACATTATTGAAATATTGGATGCGATATTACAACAAATTTGATGTACTTCTGTCCCTCACAACCTTATACATTTGCATCGGAATAAATATGCTGTGTTGGTCTATAGGATTCTTACCTTATTTTAACAGATACTTGATTTTAAAATGATGTAGTCAAGGCTGAACTTGTCTTATTCTACTACTATGTATGCTAACCTTGGCTAACCACTTGCTCTGTAACTTCTGGTTCTAAATTTCACTGTGTTCCAAGACACTTTGTGCTTCTTGGCACTGTCCTGCCTCACTAAACTGCCATGATCCTCTGGCTTCAAGAGAGCCTGATTGAGAGCCAGCCCTTCTCTGCCCTGGTGAAGCAGAAGAACCACAGCTGTCCCTGTGGGGGGACCTCACACAGAATGAGTGATTGCTCTCGGTAATGTGCTATCTGATGTGAATGTTAAGTTTTGAAGGGTATCAAGCTTTTTGTTTGTTTTTTATTTTAAAGTAATGGTACTTTTGCTATTCATTGCTTACCAATCACAAGCTCCACCCCCACCTCCCTCAGTTCTCTGGCCAAGCCATCATAGAACATATAGAGCTTAAAGCTTTCCCATCCACCACTCCTGTTTCCATAGATGCGGCACCTTTGGGTTGAGGGAAGCTTCGGGTTAGCACGTTAGCACACTCCCGATTCTTATGTCCCCAATGCTTCCATGTTTCCAGGTGTGACATTTGCAGCAAAAGGCTACTTCGACGCACTGGTGCGGATGGGAGAAATGGCCAGCGAGAGTCACGGCTCTAAGGATCTTGGTGAGTTATAGACTGTAGCTGCAGTGCCCCCTGTGGTTGGGAGGGGGATTGCAAAATAGAAAACTTGATGGTTTCAGTGTGAATGGCTTTGGATGTATGAGTACATAGTACAGCATATTTAAGACTGAATCTTTGGATATAACACACACTATCTTTGTACAAATGTACACACTCTGCAGATTCATTCATTTGCTTATTGGTGATTTGTTGCATTGTTCATTCTATCCTGTTGTCTTATTTCAATGTGAAAAATTATTAATCTGTAGGAACTAGAATTTAGATTTAGTGAGTCGTGATGAGACTGGAAAACAATTCTTGACAACATCTCAAATTTTCAGTAACAGTCTTAAGTGTGTTCTAATTCTTTTGCAGTTAAATATGCAAAATTGCTCTTTCACAACAATAAACTTTGCAATTCCACTGTGCTTTAGAACCAAAAAATTAATTTTTAATTGTGATTTGTGCAAATTACAAATTGTGTGCATTAACTGTACCTTTAAATCATATTAAAACATTTATGTATTTTTAGCATACATGCCGCTTCAGATGACATCTGTCACAACTTTGCTACATAAAACGCTAAAAATTTTGTTTCCAATTTATTAATTTAAAATTAATGTTCTTTTTGAATTCGCTATGAATTTTGTGCATTAAGAAAGCATCTGCAAATCACTTATTTTCCTTCCAGACATTGTATGAATTATGCCCCATGAATGATTTCACAATGTCAATGAAAAGTATAATATTCAAGATTTTTTTGAGATGACATTCAACAGTACAAGTATGTTTTTCTTTCCTCGGAAATGTTGTTGTCAGTTGATTATTTATAAGTGACTGTGCCTTGTGTGGCAGTGACTAACTGATAAGTAAACACATTAGCAACTAATAGTAAAATGGGCGCACCAAATACTTATCAGAATATACAAATAATACCTCAATTTTATTTACCTTTCCAGGAAGTGTTGATCTTTTCTATTTGTATCCTGCTGAAAAGAGCATTCAAGTCTGAATATCATTTGATCTATATCAGGTTAGGTATGTTTTTTGATCTCCAAGGGGAAATTTATTGACCAGAGTGTGGGTTTGAGCCTCAGTGCTCAAAGTATTGTTGTCCGGTTGTTTGTCCAGTGCTTCACTCGAGGTATAGTTTGAGTCTGATCAGACTAACTTCAATGGAATGTGAGACTCTTGATAGGATTTGCTGTTGATTCTACAGCATAATCTTTTTTAAAAGCACATCAGATTGGCAGCAGCAAATATTTTCTCTTTAAAAGAGGACTGGAGGGGAGAGGCTTACAGAGGGACAAGAAAGCTGGTTAAACTACCATCATTGCCATCATTCATCTCAGAAAAGGTTTTCTGAGCATTCATCTTTTCAGTTTCACTGGTTGGTGTCTCATTGAATACATATTCAATGGAGCTCACGATCCTAGCTCTAATTTGATCAGTAAAAGGCTATTATTTTAATGAATTCAGCTTCATCTTATACTGAAATTAGTTACCTGATTTCCAGCATTCTCAATATCAAAACCGTATAGCTAGGCGGAGCTGGAGTCTTTATGAGATTATATTTTAATCTGGAAGAGAGCTTTATCTAGCGCTGCTGTCTCAGCATTGTTAACAAAAAGCAGCAATATCTGTGTATGAAAAGTTTAATGAGAAAAGTTTTATGAGGATTTATGTCTTTCAGGCTTTTCATCACTAGTCAAATGAAAGCATGTCTGTGTTTGATTTGTACCTTCATGATAATGCAGAAAATATATATTATAATCTTCAAAAATGAATAATACTGGTTGGTATGACATTTATTCCCTCCCATACTAGAATGTGTACATTGACAGATATTTTACTATACTGCAGCTGTGGTAGATATCAGGAATAATTTGTTATTATGATGGTGATAAGGAATAAACATGGATTAATAAAAATATAGAATAAGGTGTGACCCAAACAAGTAGTTGTTTGTGTGCTAATATTTATTTTGCTGTTCAGTTTATTTGTATTCAAGTGTTACATAAGTCAGACATCATTATACTCCCCCTCTCTCAATAGTGCATTTAATATGTGCATGCATGGATTGATTATCTTTTTGTTTTTACAGCTGTTCCAGTAATGCTCATGTCATCTGTGCCTGTTCTTTTACAATGAATGTCAAGCATGAGAGAACTACACTAGAATCATCATGCAGCTTTTACTAGGAACGCATGATATGTTGACACCATCTGCAAATATGTATTATTTTTATTATAGTAGCAGCAGATATTGGATACAGCCTAATAATAAACATCAGCCAGAGATTAAATATCTGTGCATCCCATAAGTATCAGTGCTTCACATTTGTTGACTATTTGTAGCTTGTGCATGTGTCTATGTTTCCCTGTAAAGTCTCATTTTTTCTTACATTTTATCAACACTAATAAAAGTTGCCATTGAGTCTTTCCGTTCACATGACCCAAGAGCACTCCAGATGCATGTCATAACCACAAAACATATCTGTTCCTTTGTCTGGTTGCTCTCTGAGTGAGTATATGATTGATTTGCATGAGCAAGACAAAGAAGTGTGTGTTCATGGTTGAGTGACAGGTTTTGTTAGGATCAGGTCTGACTCTGTTCTTTAAGCAGATGTTGAATGTCAGTGTTATTTAGATACACAGGCTTTGAATGAGCTAGCAAGACATCAGTGGCATGAAGTGAAAGCTTTTTTTCAGCTTGGCCACAGGCAGAATGAGTTTGTGTTATAAATTTATACACATGCAGACTTGTGTGTGGGTGAGGTCCCAGCTTTAATAATTGATACAGACATATTTCTGGCTTTAGTATAATTGTATGCTATAAGGAAGGCAGTTTTGAGGATGGGAGGCTTCACTGGCCTCACAGCATCATGATGATGGCCATTAATATTTAAAATCATTCGCACAATCGCAGTGAAACACTTTTGCCCGTCATAGTCACCCCCTGCTGAAGATGTTCCTGTCTTCTTGGACTTGTTAGCATGTCTCTGAGATGGACCAAAGGGTTTTAAAGGATGTTGCACAAATGCGGCCACATGTGTATTAATAATGTATGTTGTGAAGCTTAATGGGTAGAACAGTTCACATGCCTGAGGTATGTGTGCACTTGTTGTGTTATTGCATATGGATGTCGACTTTTTGTCCAACAACCTAGTGCAGTTGACTTATGTATGTAGAAAAAGCTGGTTTATTTTATTTGTATTTATTTATGTTATATAATATTATATGTATTTAGTTGAGTATTTGTTTTTTATATTTTCAAAAAAAATAAATAATAATAATAATCTCTCAAATTGCATTGCATCTCACACTGCTTTTTTAATAAGTTTAAGATGCTGTATAAGACACTGCCCAGCCCAATTATACAGAATTTTCTCGCCCTCATATCACACACACACACACACACACACACACACACACACACACACACACACACACACACACACACATATATATATATATATATATATATATATATATATATATATATATATATATATATATATATATATATTTCTTCTGTAGAACACAAATGGAAGATATATTGAAAAACCCTGGCCTCAAAAAAATAACATTAGACCCCACTGAAGGCCTGATCATACCAATGTTCGGAACAAAGAAATTCAGTTACATTTTCTGTTATTCACAGTCTGATGAGACTGTGTATAAAAAGCAAAAAAGCTGAATGAAAATGCAAATTCACGATTTTCATATATTTTTGTTTATCACTTAAAGGTTGAGTAAATTATGTCATAATTTTCATATTTGAGTGACATATCCCTTTAAGAATAAGTCAGCTAGTCATTCATGCGATCCACTGACTAGTTGATTTACAAAATAATGTCAACTGGTTGGTTAAATTGTTACAACCTGATGTCAAATGTGATTCATCAGAACATACTGAATCATCTGAGATGAAAGTGAATAGCAAGTAAACAGGACTAGATTAGCACCTACAATGATGTTAAATCTCAGGAAGCGACTAGTTAAAATGAAATGAGCGGAAGTGATCAAAATGTATGAAATTACATTATATCATTACAAGAGCTTTGCTCTCAGGATGCTGGATAATGGTGGGATTACATTAAGTGTCATTATCTTCCTCTTCATTGCATCCTCTACTCTGAATAACTCGGAGTCTCTCGCTGTGAAGAGATACGCAGCGATTCTTCAATGCAGCACTTGTGCATATCACATCACCCACCGCCTGCAGTCAGCCCACACACTGATGCAGAAACGCAGCCGGCCTGAGGAGAGAGAGGGAGCCATGAGCTAAAAATAGATGAAACACTTGCCTTAACAGGAGAAGTTCCGTTAGAGAGAGAATGAGAGAGCAAGAGTAATGTGAATGCGGCCCGTGCTGTGAATTTAGAGTCCCAGAATGCCTCCTTGGTGATGTCAGTGTTTCCAAAAACAGCTTCCCCTGTCTGCCTCTTCAATGCTGCACGAGTGTGTGTGGAATAGTAAACAGCTTCCTCTTCCCTCTGCCTAAATATGGGTATCAGTCGTCATGGCTGTGTGACACCAGTAGATTATCATCACGTCTGTAGTTTTAGCTTTAGGAGTTTACCGTCAAATTACAACCATTTATGCAGATAATTATTCTTAATCCTGGATATTCTCGCTTGAGCACAAATATGTGCAGAAAGGCAAGTGTGTTTTCTGACTAAACACGATTAATTGCATCTGCAGGCATCTTGCTCTCGATGTAGTCACAAAATAACTCTGGGGTGTTTGAATAATTAGGCCTAATGATGGCAAATCTTGGTGCAAACTGAAATTCTCCAGCAACACATCCGGTCTCATTTTTGATAAGCTATTCAAATAAATATCTCAAAATATGCCTCACAGATCAGATTTCCAGTCCAAACATTGAGACTTTGTATGTTTAGCTTCTTTGCTACTGTGGCACATCACAATGCATGTTCTTTTATGTTTGGAGAATAGCCCAAAGGCTAAATCCCTCATTGTATTTATTAACAGTGAAAATAAATCCGGTATATCTGCAAAACTATTAGCCTTTTCTGACCATGCTGAATAATGATCATTTTAACCAGAGAAAAAAATTGCTATCACAGCATGAGCACATGTGAGTTACCCGGGCCCATGCCGATATTTGCATTTTAAGCCATTATCGGCCGATATCGATAACGTTCCGATAAAATTATGCATTCCTAATCAAATGTATATAGCATCAAATTAAATAAAAATAAAAACAAAATATAAACTTTCAACAAGACATTTATAAACTGTGGGAATATTCTTCTGTATGGATATGCACAGCTGTTTCTCTCTCTCCATTCTCTAACCTTCAATTCCAGCTCACCACAGGAAGCCTAGAAATTGCACTTTATTATGTGATTGACTCCATCCTGATGTTTGGAGCGCAGCAGAAGGTTTGCACAGACAAACTTTCATTTTCACTCCAAGTCGGTGGAATTTGTAGTGTCATAACATAGTTTGAGTGCTTCCTCACCACATTGAAAGCCATTGTCTCACCCTCTGGGTATCTCTCGCTCCACACACAAACAAAGCACACATACAAAAAGAGAAATGCAAATGGCTCAAACACCTCTGAGGAATGAATCACAGAGCTGATAATTGCTGCTACAGATGCTATCGCAAACAGAAGAGTCGCTTGGAAATACCACCACTGTGACTTACATCAAATCAGCTTTTGGAGAACATTCTTTTAAGAGCATTTTATTCTCTCACATATAGGCAAATTAATGAGTCATGCTTTAGAGAAGGCTTTTCTCATAAATATTTATGTGTTTTGGTACATCCATTTGCGTAAGTCAATTCTTATTTTAAGGCATCATAGGTGTGCTGACAATGTAAGTGGTCTCAAGAGATCTTAAATACTTCTTATTTGGCCAAAATCAAAGGCAGCTCTACATGTATTCTTTGCAGAGAAGCCAATCCCAGAATGCATTGTGATGAATCAATCAATTCTTAAAAAAATATTCATTTAAGTTTCAATATATTTGTATTAACTAGGACATACTGTTTTACAATTTTTTTTGTTTATTACAGTAAGTGTTTTATGCTCAATAGACTGTCATATTTTTAGCTTAGCAACATGCTAATGCCAATATCAACTGGAATTAGTTGTCTCCTGTGCACTGTCTACTTCTATATTTGATCGTCAAATGAATTTGGCTACCCAGCACATGCAACCCGTAGGCCCCCTCCCTGAATCTGTTCTGCTGCAGTAATCAGTCTCCATTATGATCTCATCAGCTGCTCTCAAATAGTTATGTATACAGTCCTCTGCCTCAAAGTAATGAAGAATTATTTAGGCCTTGGGTTTTCAAGCTCAATGAGGCATAAAAGCATTTCGTCTTGGGTCACTGACTTTTACGGTTTCAGATATTATTGGATGATTATATTGAAGCATATGGATAATTTTGGCTGTGTGGTTTGTTCTACCTATAGATATACAGCCATACATGAGCACAGCAGAAAGAAAGAGCCATGCACTGCAGGTTTATATCATATTTAATGATAAAAGTTCTGCAGCAGAGTGTATCGGAGAATTCAGTGGAGGAGACTTCGGTCCAAATGTGTTTAAGTTTATCACATACATCTGTGTGCTGTATAATTCCCTCAGTATTGATGTTTATTACTTCTACCAAGGTTACAGAAAGAGTGAAATAATTTAAGAAAAACAAGAGATGGACAGGAGAGTGGGGCTAGTTTAATAAGAGACTGGACAACAGACGAATGGAAAAGGAAAAAGAATACAAAGATAAAAATAGAGAGTAGCAATCTTTTCCTTCCAATAAGTAGGTTTTCTCTCTCTTTTGCCCTCTTGCTCTGATGAGAGCGCATAGGGCTCATCTCTCTGGAAAGGTTAGGTTGACCCAGTGAGACTCTACAGTGTCATACAAATTATACCACTGTAATACTGCATCGTGACTGCTGATAAGTCTTTGTAAAGGTTGTTTTTTTTTTTTTTGGGCGAAAAAGTGAATTAATTAATTAATAAGTCGAGGGAACAAATTCGTTGTGTCCAAAATGTCCTATTCGCCCCTCATCTGCAGTGCATCATTTTGAAAATAAAATGGTTTGCGGTAGCTGCTTCATTTCAGACTTGACCTGCATGTGCACTGCAAATCAAAAATCATTCTCTTTTTAAGCTCTTTTTGTATCATGCATCTTACTAAGTACTGATAATTGATGATTTGTCAAACAAGCCAAACATTTTTTTAAGGTACACGTGACAGGGTGCTGACTAGATGCTACATTGTCTCTTCAGAGTGTCTCCTAATTGATTTGGCCCTTTAAAGAGCGGACAATAATAAGTTTAAATCTTTCAAAGTTGCAGATGTTGTGATCCGTGCTGATTACGGCTAAGCGGTTTATATGGCTAAGCGGTTGCCCTGCCGAGCACGGCTGAATTGCAGCAGAGAGATGGGGGTGGGAACTGGGAAGGATGAGGACGGGGAGCATTGTGCTGATTTAGACAGGAAATGAGAGTGTGTCGACCTACAGATGAAATCTGGACATGGGACAGCAGGGTGAGACTAGGGCAAGGACAGAAGCAGAGGGGAATCCATGTTACTTATACAATCTAATGTGAACCTGATTGATGCCCATAAAAAAGAAATATCACAGATGATATTTAATTTCTCAGTTGTTTCTCACATGTGCTTAGACTTTCAGAAGAGCTCTCAATAGTGTCTGAAACTGCAGACTTGGCAGTTTAAGATGAACATACTATGAACCTTTTCTCAAAGGCCAAATGATCTATCCACATTTATGTTATATCTCTATCCTCTTAAGGCTAGGGTTGTAAGGTGGAAGAAATTTTGGAAACTTTTCAGGATTTTTGGTAATTTTTTTACTAAAGTTAAAGTTTCTAGGAAGTGATAGACAACATAACTGCAGTGTGCACTTAAAAGAAACAGAACATTATTGTGCATTGATGTGAATGCTATAGTTATAGTTATTGTTATGATAACCATTTTTGATGGGCCTTTACTGTATTTAGACAATTGCCTCGTTTTTTTTTTTCTTCTAGGGAATTTTAGGAGAAACATCTGAGATATTTAAATGAAGAATAACCAATACAATTCCCCTTTGATTGTTCAGCTAACGTCTGAAATTGTGAGATTCAGCTGTAGAGGTCTGCATTTTTTCTCTCCTATTGTTAATCACAACATCCCTTGCACTCCTGATATTGTGTGCATTACTATCATATCTAATAAATTTCTTCCTAAATAATGATTTCCTATTGGACAGCAGTGGGTATTTTTGTTTTGGTATCTTAGAAAGTGTCATGTTCGTGACTGTTTTCCCCTTTCCTGCTATTCTCTTTTATTATATACAGACTGAATTTGGGTACAGCGAGATTAGCATATGTGTAATGTGTGTGTGCATATTCACCATTATTAATCTCGGTTTCAATGGATGTTACTGGCTGGATGGCCTCTGCCGACCTTGAACTGAAACGACTGAATAAAACAGACTGTCCCTCTATTTCTCAGAAGGCAGGGCTTAAGAGGAAGGCTTGATTAGATATGTACAGTACTGCAGGCTGGTGCAGTTGTCCTGGGTCAGGCATATAGGATTCAAAGACAGGCAGGGTCACGCTTTATAAAACATACTGTTTGGCTCAGTAGCTCAGATTTATGAGGGACGTGCATGGATTTCAAATATAAATGAGTGTGTATTGAAGGTATTTAATGTGTAGTGATATAGAAAACAATAGGCTGCACAATTTGAGCTATCATTCGCATTGCCTTGACTTATACACCCCTATACATAGAGAAAGTCTTATGTTTATTACCAGTTGAGGAGGTAGAGAGAGATGTCATGCCCATTGGATGTCATGTGAATACATGTATGTCTGTCATTGTTCATTTACAACAGAAAAGTTGTGTAAATGCCTTGTCTTTTCAAAGTGTCTGCACTGATGCTGCCCCTGTGTTACATACTGTGTGCATTTTTGTTATTCTAATTGTATTATTTTATTAAGCCAGTTTAAACCTGATCAATGCAGAGTTAGACAAGAGTTTGATGGATGAATGGAAGGAAGATGTCTCAGCACCTATAATCATTTCTGTTCCTGTGGAAATGTGCATTGACGTACTAATGTAATGAATGGAAGTTGTGTTCCAGGGCAGCTTTGATAACTTGTTATGACTTAGAAATGTACAAGCACAACTACAATGATGCCACCACCAGCCAGTTTGAGCTTTTATGGCCTTCAAAAACACTTTTTAATTTTAAATCCTTGCACTTGATTTGTGCACTGGTTAAAAAACCAAAGAAATAAGCAATATTTCAGCAGCCAGATGGGTGTTATAAAATGACTGTGCTGGGTGGCTTATTCTTTCACTGTGGCGTTATGGATTCAGCAGCTAACAGCGGTGTAGGAAACACTGCTTGACTAGTGCAGCTCTCTGGCCTGTGTTATTTATGCATTTAGTGTTTGAGATTTGACTCCTTCTCCCTGGGTAGCTTCTCACTCTTTCTCTCTTTCACATTGTATTAAGGTCTATTGTACTTTTGTTCCTGCTCAAACTAGGTCTTTGTTTTCTTTTTTTTTCTTTTTTTCTTTTCTTTTTTACAATGCATTGCCTAAACAGAAGAGGCAGCATGTAGGTACCCTGACACAACACAACACACTCACAAAAAATGCCTGCATGAATCACCTCTTCTCTCTTTATTTGTCCTTTTTTATTATTTTCTTCATTTTTTTCTCTCTTGTACTACAAAATGATGTTGATATGAAAAAATTGTGTGCTAACATTATTTCTTTTTGACATCTTTTTGACATGATTTGTTTTCTCGTGTTTATTAAACATGCACTTGCAATATGCTTTTACTGTTTTCCATGAATACTTTGTTTTATTTTGTTTGGTATGCATCTTTTATGAAGAATATTTTATTATTACTTTTTTTTCTGTGATCTTTCATTTATTTGGTTATATGGTTTGATATTTTGTGGTGTTTTTATTTAATTTATTGTATTGTGTTCATCAGATATTTTCTTGCACCTTTAGCTTGACTGACGGCCCATCTTGTTCATCATTTGTCTTTATTTTTCTCTCTACCTCCTTTTTTCTCTTCCCTGCACCTTTGTCAGACTGCATGGTGTCCTGATATCAGGTGCAAAAGTATTACAGTGACAGTTTAATCTATTTCCTCTTTCTATCTCTCTCTCTCAAGGGGATGTGCTTTTTCAGATGGCGGAGGTTCACAGACAGATCCAGATGCAGCTAGAGGACATGGTGAGTATCATTAACTTGATGAAGATCGAATTGCCTCATAGGCTCACATTTTCTCATTACATTTTCTCACAACATGACTGAGTCAATCAGGCTGTATCTAAGAAGCTCCATTATCCTCCAGGCTAAGGAAATGAAAGGGAGGGGCATCTCAAAATGTCACATCGACTCAGACGTTCTGTATATACATGAAGGGCAGTAGTCCCTTTTACTAGTTTACATGCGTAAACACACAGCTGCAGATGTAATGCAAACCATATCTTAGTCCCTCTGAAAATGATAACAGGGCAGAAACTGGACTAAACGTCTGTTAATTAGTACATTATGGATAGGACACCAGTTTTAGTTCTGTAAGGTTATTTTGGCTAGTGTTAGTGAGTTTGGGGTGTGAAATGTGTAATCAAATGCAGAATTAATTTGTCATATGAGAGGAAAATTGCTGGTCTGTTTCACTGTAGTGCTCGTGTATATAATATAAAATGTATTTGTCTACTGTAATTTTCAGCTGAAATCATTCCACAATGAACTACTCACAGAACTGGAGAAAAAAGTGGAATTGGATGTTCGCTACTTAAATGTAAGTTTATTAACATACACAGACATTTAAGTTGTGATCACATTTGCAACATTCTGCTAAAATTTCACGGACGAAAAAAAGGCTGTCGCCAACAGTGTGGTGATATGTATATATGTACACACACACACACACACACACACTTACAAACCAAGCAGAATCAATTGGTCATCACAGCTTGAACCAGTTGCGATATCAGCATGAGGAAGTCCTTCACCCTTACATGAAATTCCCGATCGCAATGTCTGAATTTTACAAAAACACAGCATGTTAACTTTTTCCCATAATATTTCGTTCTTTCACCTGACTCAATGAACTAAGCACTGTCTCTGTTTCTGTTTCTTTATTTAATTGAAATGCATACATTCACTTCCAGTAACATAACTAGATTTCTTCCCCTTTTTACTTAATTGTCCTTATCCATCTCCAAATAACAAGTTTTTTAAAGGCAATAATTGAGTTTACTGAATGTAATGAAAGCTTGAGTATTAGCAGCATTACACCATTGTCCTTTAAAAGGCTCTTCTCGTCTGTATGTGGAGAAAGTTTTTTTTTTTACTAGAGAGAAATCTTTTTTCATGCATGAACGATCAGCTGGGCATCTGAAATGAGACTTTCAGCATCATAGATTGAGAAGTCTTCTTACTGGGATCTCTAACAGGCTTGTTTGTAAATGCATTAGATTGACCATCAGCTTCTTGGCAAGAAATCAAAGCCACATTAATTCGGTCACCCATTTCCAGCGTTGACAGAAATAATCAACTACACTCCCATGCTTTCCGTTCCACACATAGTAAGGATGGCTCAATCAAATGTAGAAGGCGGTTTTGGCAGTGAAAACTAGTGAAAACAAAGATGTATGATCTGAAACTCAATGAATCTGTCAAGCAGGGGGTTCTGGGAAGACACTTTGAGGACAATAAAAGACCTGATTGGGCTGATTTATCCAAGTTCCCATTTGTAAAGAACATGTGATGACATGTCTTTTAGATGCTTGGTTCAGGTCAGTTAAGCATTGTTAAGAAACAGCCGATTCACAATTGGCACACTTTTAACATTTATTCGAAGCTTTAAAGCTCAGGATATGCTGAAAATAAAGAAATAAAGCATACTTCGAGAAAGCCCAATCTCATTCTGTTCTCGTTGGCATTTAGCCACTTGAGGTCTCTGGAATAGATGCTTGATTCATTTTTTTTTAAAAATACAACTATTAAGTTCCCCCGTCTTTTCCATTGGGATATTGTTTGGGGTCGATTGTGATAAGAGCCTTTTTATTTTGTCTGGCAGGCAGCTCTGAAGAAATACCAGATGGAACACAGAAGCAAAGGAGAGAGTCTGGAGAAGTGCCAGGCCGAGCTGAAGAAACTGCGCAGGAAGAGTCAGGGCAGCAAGAACCCCTCCAAATATGGAGACAAGGAGATGCAGGTGAGTCGGTGCTGCTCTTTTACTTTTAAGTACTTTCTTTTTGAGAAATGAGAAGTGTTGCTCTTTTCATGCTCCTGCTTTGCACTGAATCAAACAATAAGCTGTGAACAGAAAAAATGATTCCAGTTTTAGTCTGTTTGGCTTTTTAGGTGCTAAAGAAAATCCCACTCTGTTTGGCTGAAGTCCTTTCATACAATATTGTTCTTGTTTTGAGTGGGTTTCATTGTGTGTGGTGTCCTTGTGCTTTTGTTCATCGAGGCCTTATTGTATGGGGGTTGAATTGTCGAGATCGCTGTTTGTTTTGAACGTACACCTCTCACTACCGTCGTCACCAGGTGCGAGGTCAGGGAAAAGTGGGAGTGTTGTGCCATTAGCAGTAGGTGTGCTCCTCACAGTGGTGTAGGAACACACTGTTGCGTAAAATGCTGTGGACTCTGCTTTAACGTGAACTTCCTGTTCCTGGTTTTAACACAAACTGTAGGAGGATTAGTGAACCAAACATCAGAGATGATTGATTTGTTATACTGGATCAGGGTTGGCCAAAATCCATAACTTAAAAATTAGCTTCCTTTGAATTTTTGAGTTTACATTTGAATTCAATTGCCCATGGTCAACAGGAAGCTGAATTTGAGTTGGGAAATTTAAATTGGAATGGCAGGAAAATGTAATTTATTGAACTTATTGATTGAGTTCAAAGAAATGAATTTAAAGAATTTCTGTAACTGAAAGAAAATAAGCTGTTTCATGTTGAGTGGCTGGAAAATGACTGGAAAATGACATTTAGGAAAAACATTTTGGGTGTTCTTTCACCAGCTAATTAAGTGATGATTTGTTTTTATTCACATAAAATATAATAAAACGTTAGATTCATTTATATGCAATATTTAAGCAGCTATAGGCATTTCTTTTAATTTAATTTCCATTTAAATTCTGCTGCCTGAAACCACCATGTTCTGATTATGTGGTTTTATGTTGCAAATCTTGGCCTTTAGTAGACCTCAACGAATTCAGTGCCAAGCAGAAACAGAGGCTCTGATCTAGGTCTACTTATTTTCATTGATACAGTATGCAGCTCTGATGTAAGAAGTGCATATAGAATGGAAATGGAGATCACATTTTGATTGTTAGTTTAGCTTGTGCTTCATAGCTTTGTGTGGCACAGGGCTTCAGTTAAAAAGATGTATGAATCTATGTGAGCTGTAACTGGCCTCAGCTCATATACCCCAGACAATCCCCATGATTTTTTTTGAGCAGTTTACTAGGTGTGAAAGCTGAGATTTAGCCCTGAGAAAACTGTGTATATGTAAACCCTTCCCATGGTTCCCTTACTTGTGTCAACTTTCTCATGAGTTTTCTTAAATGTCAGTTTTCAAACTTTTCTGTAATAGCTTTTGTCAATTATTTATAGGTGTGTGTATGTTTTCATTCCACTTAGCGGTTTGAACCATGGATGAATTTTACATGTGGGGCTCGTGGTCCCTGTTGTGCGTCATGCTGTGGAGAGTCTGCTTTCAGAGATGGCATGAACACTGCAAATCTCACTACCATAACGGTTATTGACCTATTTTAGAGATTTTTATGGATCATTCTCCCTGATTAATAGAGAAACACAGGTCTGTTCCAGATCCCCTGTGCCAATATTATTACTGTGACCAGTGTAATGCACTCATTTCTCTGACAGAAAAAAACATCAGTTTTATCCATTTTTCTTAAGAACTAGGAAGGAACAATTAAATGAATTACTGCCAGCATTCGCTATTACATGTGTGCAGACTAGCCAGTGTAGGGTCATTTTGTAATTGTAAGATGCAGAAATATATGATACATTTGAGTATTGCCTGTGCATTTTTGTACTTGTACCAAGCTGGCAATGGATTTGTGCTGGTTCTACGTCTGAAGTTGTGTAAGTGCACTCGCAAAGTTTAATCTTAGCGTTGTACTTGAACTGCACATGTAAATGTACTCATGACTCAGACATTGCAAGAACATTTAATTGAAGCAGAAAAGGGGTCTTGACCATGGGTCATTAAATACAAAGAAGATCCTGTGCTATAGTGCTGTCATTATCCAGAAAGAAAAAGATAGACCATCATATCTGATCCATTAGCATACAAAACATGCTGTCTTTTGGCTACGCGGCCAGCAAGTAGATTCTGTGCAGGTAAACCTCACTCCCTGATCTCATTTAGCCTCCTGTGTCCGCCTCTTATGCCGGAGACCCAGGTTCGAGGCCCACTCGGAGCGAGTGCGAGGTGTGGTGGTGAGGACCCGGGAGAGAGTGGTTACATTGATGACGTTGACCCGGATGGCAGTGAGGTTTAAGGGGGTGAATGTAACAGAAGCCAGCAAGTAGGTGCTGTGCAGGTAAACCTCACTCCCCGATCTCAAGATACGCACTAGCAACAGGTGTGCGAGGTGTGGCAGCAAGGACATGGGAGAGAGTTTGGACCTGCAAAGTTTGTAGTTTCTAATTTTGTCAGATCCTGTAGAGAAGAGATATTATTTGAGGAAAAGTGTAACAACCATGCTTTGCCCTCAGTGTTTTCTTTCCTGTCACTTAGAATTTTTTTGCTGAGCAATTCCCAGGTCACTTTAAATAAAGTTACATGTCAAAAGTAGATGTCTTTCAAGCTTGATGTGATGTGACTCACTCTTTGGAGTTGATGCTATGTGCCGAAATATTTACCATTCAGCTGTTTTTGTGCATTCAGCAGTGTGACCAATCTCGCACTCATGATCAGAGAGCTTCCTGGAAATGCCAGTCAGTACCTACTTTCATATTTGACATAACATCTGTTTCCTATTTAAAAGCTGTGGTGTTGTAGCTCTTTGCATTTCATTATTTCTTCCTCTCTTTCATCTCTCATGTTATTTTTCACGTTAGTTTAATGCTAAAGCATTATAAACAAGTCTATCTGATGTGCATTAGATTAACTAAACCAACGAAACTGTGTTTTGGTGCTGGTGTCATAGACCAGATGTGTACCAAATCAGTTTTAAACATTGGATGAGACATTGCTTTATTCATTTCAGCTGTGCAAGGCACTAAACCCATTAAACTCAAAGACTGAGAGTCTGTGTGAAGTGAAAATTGTACACATTCATACATCACTATGAACCCATAATACATTTTTGCATGATGCAATGACCTTTTCTAACTTCAGACTAATAATAGACTTGCAAACAGTGATTCTGTTTGTTCATTAACACTTGGTGGGAATGAATCAGCATAACTCTATGATATTACAATATCTACACAGGTTGAATAACCTTATGATGTGTGTCACTGTGTGTGCACAGTTTGGATTGCATCCAGTTCCTGCAAGGTTTATGTCCTTGTTAGATGTTGTTTTGGTTGTGGCATGATCTTTACAGAGGCAGCAGTCTTAGTCATTTTTATGTTGGGATACTTGAGTCTTATTTTATTTTAATTTTATTTTTTAGTAGGCTGGTTAAATTCAGCCCTTACCAGCTTTGCATACTATGGATTATTGAGATTCAGCATTCCCATTTGCTTCCATACAATGAGAGTAACAGCAAGCCTACATGGTTGTCATTTGAAATGTGTGGTTTCTTCTGGCATGGCCTTCATTACATCAGGCTGTGTTAAACTGGGGCATTGTTTGTCATTTTTTTATGTCTGCTACACACCACCTTCCCTGTCCCTCAGTACGTCGAGACCATCACCAGCAAACAAAATGAGCTGGATAACTACATCTCTGAGAGCTACAAGAATGCACTGTCTGAAGAGAGACGGAGGTATTGCTTCCTTGTTGACCGTCAGTGTGCAGCGGCCAAAACTAGCAACGCCTACTACACCAAGGTGAGAATTCATGTCATGCTGAAGAAAATTTGGGTTGCAGAAACACTGAAATTCAGTTAATTTAAATAAAACTTGTGTTAAGCATGCATTTTAGCCATTATTTGCACATTTAGATGTGTTAAAGACAATATGAAATGCCATATACAAAACATTTAGCTTCCGCAATGTGACATATTGTGACGTGAAGCGGAGTAATTAGTAAGGTTCATTTGATTTAATCAATATTTGGTTGGGTTATTGAGTCAGTTAACCTTGTGTTACATTAGAAAACTTTACAAAGACATCTAAAAAAGAATACAAGTTCAAATTTGATTACATGTTGTCTTTAACCTTCAATCATGTAATGTATTATTACAGATCATATAATATTAATTATAAGTATCCATTTAGCCAAGTAAAATATATACTCATAACAACTTCATACTCTGTGTTCAGTTGTTTCTGCTCCCAAATCCCATTTAGTCAAGTCATTCATTTCATTTCAGTGCTGATCATTCCATCATGCTTGCTAGAGAATGTGCTATACTGTGTGTTTTGGGAAAGTTTTTTAGATTGAGTCAAAAAGTCACTCATGCCAGTGCTGTAAATTATTTTTTTTTATTTTTTTTTACAATGCAAAATGATTTATAATCAAGACTACAATTTATTGCTTACTAATTGTATCAAGGAGGTGGTGCCACCCATATATCAAACACAAGTGTGAAGGGTGATTATTCTTTTTAGAACATTACATCCACACTGAACAAAAATAGAGTAGAGATCTGGTGATATCTGTTGGATTCACCAGCATGCAGAAGACCAGTCATTCCCACGTAAGCGAGATTCACTCCTCTACTGTGACGCCCACGCTTCAGAATTGGTGATAGACAGAGCATTGGGAGCAACGATGGCAAGAGAAGGAGAAGAAAAAAGGGAGGGCCAGGCAGAGAGTGGCCCACTATTACAAGAACAGACTGTTCAGACGATAATCACTGTTTTCATGTATGTGTGTAGGAAGATTCATACTGAAGAAATGTCTCTGTAGGCAACTCCAGAAACATTTTAGACAAAGACAAAGGGGCATTACCTAAGGGGAAGATTATATTGGGGTCTATTCTATGCGTTACTACTTTATTATCCACTTTTGTGAGAACAGGAAGAGTAAAGTGACCTGAACTAAACTGACCATCTGTCAGAGTTTGTCATGGCTGGATCTTAACACCGTCGCCCACACCAGTCATGGTACTTGAGACTTATTCACTTCTGCAACTGAAGGCAGAAGGAACAAAGAGAGTATAAAAAATCTCTCATTCTCAGATGACTAAGAGATTTTACCACTGGGATGAAAATGGAAAAGAAACATCTTAAACATGTAATGAAATTTGCACATTTGAAGGGTTCACAGATTTCTTGGGAACTAATAGGCAGTTAGGTAGTGGTCTCTGAAATGCATTTGTGTGATGCCTTTTCACACATGCAATTCTGAGACCACTACAAACCGCCTATTAACTTTTTATGCTTTTGTATTTAAATTATATGCTTTTATCCAAAGTAATAATAGTAGTGCTTTACTCTTTGAGGGGTTTGAACTAGCAACATGCCAGTTAGCAGCCAATATGCTACATGTTGAACAATGACCAAAGCTGACCCAAAAATGAAACTGACATTCACTTATGTCCTTTCAAACTTTTACCATATAACACAAAAGGAGGAGATCAACATATTGCGCAGCATATTTACTCTTTTTTTTCTCTGTATTTCAAGTCTTCTTAGGCTGATTATTATAGTTTTATTAGTTATTCTCATAATGTATTCAGAGCTCCCAAATATAATTTGCTGTTCCATATTCTTGTTTAGCATCTTTGATAAACCCGGCACAACATGTCTTTTAAGTACCAAGAGCTACAAAAAAGACTTTGAAGGGTTTTTGTTAGTATTTCATTAGTCTGAGTGAGTAAATTATGACAGAACTTTAACTTTTAGGTAAACTATCCTTTTAAAACAATGTTAATATCACCAGTGCATCAGCTTGGCATTAGTTTAATGAGCTGTGACTACTGAATCTTATGACTTTACTCATGAATTGTCCTGCTACTCTTGAAACTTTTGGATCAGAATTTAACTTTCTGGATAAAATGGAAACTGCGCTCATCATTTCATTTTCTATTGTGATGTATATCAGAGTGAAATGGCTTCTCTAAAAAACATAGGGTTGGCAGAGGGAGGGGTTGATAACGAGAGCAAATGATTTATAATGTACACTGTAATATTCCATAAAAAAATAAGAATTTGTCAATTTTCTTTTTATTGAAATTAAACATAACAGAAGACAGTACAAAAACAAATGAGTTACACCAAAACCAGAGTCAAACATATGGACAAACATACAATGTGTTATGCAGCAATCAATGATGCGTGGGTCAATGTATAAACAACCCGCACCTGACCGATGTTTTCACCTAACCCGTCCGAAACTTGGACCGCAAAAAAAGAAAAAGAAAATATTGTACCCGACCCGCTTCCTGACCTGCATTTTTGAAAAGTAGTAAATGCGTCGCCCCTTTATATTAATTTAATTACTTAAATAGGCTATAGCCTACAGGATAATAAGCGTTATGACCGCACACATAAGGCTTGCCACAAAGAAGCGGTTAGAGTAATGATTATGAATGTGTCTAAATTAGCAAGGAGACATTTAATTGTTTAGTAATAAACTGGTGTTTTCTGTGTTGCTGCTGAGATGAAGTTGACGATGCAGACTCGCCGTGAACGCCAGAGAGAAATGCACATTTCATATGGATTACGTAATCAGAGAGTAGCCTATTTATTTTGGTTTGAATATTTCGTTTAAAAGTAGACATTTCAAGCTTTCTGTAATATATTGCCTATATTTCTTTTTAAACCCACCAACTAAATAATTAAGACACTACCTGACCCAAAATATCACCCAAAGTTTCTACAGCTTTTTTCTTAGCTATTTCAGAATCTGGAAAAGTCGGTAGAGCGATATGAATGTGTGTGATGTACGGCATGATAAATGCTCGTCACTTCTGCTGCCGAAACTTTGTCAGCCTGTGGGTCATTTGGTTTATTGAAAAACGATTGCACTGATTTGCATGTTTCTTGATTATGTGCTTTTTTACTGTGGTACTCACATGCATGTCGTATTCTCCACCATGTCCCACAGAAAAACTGCTTTTGCATAAAATGCAAAAAGCTCTCTCTGCTTCGCCATCTACAGTTCTTTACCAAGAGTATGTTGCGGTCCATTCGCTATTAAAAGTGCATCTTCTCTTTTTCGTGGTCACACTGGCCACGGCTGTTTAACCTGACCGAGCAGTGTGCGCGCCCTCCAATTTGAGATTGTTGAGGAGGCGTTCGTGCACCAGTCAACAGTTTGATTGACGTATGACTCAACCTATCGACTAACGCTTTTATTGCTCTCCTCTGAACTATTGGACATAAGTTAACAGTACGCCTATGGACGTATCCGAGCCTGTCCTCCAATAAAAAACGACCATATAGGTTGTACAAGCACCTTATTACGACCCATATTTACGTTTTAAAGTTAAGCGCCATCTAGCGGGCGTAAAAATAATGAAAGTATCGCGTTGCGTCTGTCGTCATGAAATGACGTATCACGTCATTACCAATCAAAACGCACGTTTATTTAAATGCAATGTGTGGGCTTTTTACACCGATCTCACAGTATTTCCTACATATTTTACTAGGTTGCTTATTCGTTCGAATGACCACACCTAACCCCACCCCTAAACCTAACCCTCACAGAAATCATGCTAAATTATGATTTATTGAGCATATACATTTTCGTAAACGTCCGTTCCCTGGGATCGAACCAATGATAGCATGATTACATATCAAGGTACAGCGCAATAATCTACCAACTGAGCTACACGAAACACAAACCAGAGTGCAAATAAAAGAATACAAAACATTAATATGAAAACAACGTTTTGCCGATAGGGGTGGAATTGTAGGATACGCTCTGATGAGTCGTATTTCAGGGATTTGGACAAACGACCTATACGAGCGTATTGGTTGGAGGACAGGTTGACGTATCCGTGTATTTATTAGGCAAGGTCGAATGAAAAAGCGGGACAGATGCTCAATTTGCGTGAGGCGGGACAAAGGGTAAAACTGCTACAGTATAACGTAAAGCGGGACAGATGCTCAATTTGCGTGAGGCGGGACAAACGGTAAGACTGCTACAGTATAACGTAAAGTGGGACAGGTGGTCACTCTATAATCTCGCCAGTTATTCAGCCAATAAAGTGTAGGCCTATGTATCTCAAAATTGAGTCTAGTACTATATAAATTACAAAGGTTTAATTGGCATTTATATTTCAAACGACACGACCGACCACAACCCGAATATCAGTAAAAATATTTTTAGATGACTCGTAACCGTGGGTAACCCAATGAGGATGTGCCAAAGTCTACAGGTGCTCAGGAAGGCAGGCAGGTGATAATTGATTTGGGTGGGGTGGTATGTAGTTGTGACTTAGAAAAGGACCATAGGGGCAAAGTAGACAGGGTACTGACGTGTGCCAGCCAAATACAGACTATGGAGGTATTATGAGTACAGAGTGAAGGAGAGTGAGTAAAAAAAGATTAGATGAAAGGTTTTGACATGTTATAAGACTTTTGACCCAGTGCAGTGTGTGTAGTACGTTTACCACTCGTGTTTTAAAGGAACTTTGCACTGAACCAAAATTTTGGTGGAGGATGCAGGTAGATTTAAAAAAACTAAAATGCCGCAACACAAATTGATGAACTTTTCATTTGTCACATCTCTCTGATACGTGGGTCTTCAGAGTTTTAAATAAGCATTCATGTACTGCTCAAACAGATGATCTGAATTACAGAAAAGTGTCCAAAGATAAAATTGCACTTCCTGTGCTCTACATTCGGAGGTCTCTAGGCATTCCTCATCTCTCTTACTGCTACTGGTCGTAGAGCTCAGCCAGGCTCACTGCATGTGCATAAGGCAGTGTAATGAGGCTATTTCAGGCTTCAACCAACAGGGAGGGGAGGTTGTCAGGATAGAAAGGGATGTTTCAGAGCTTCAGAGGAATGCGAGGTGAGGAGGGATCACTTTATCGCATTCCCTCTCCCTATCAGTCCATCAGTTGAAGAGCTCACCCCTGAAACCTCAGCTGTGCAGGAACTAAGTTTATTTTCACAGAGAGTCTCTATATTTGGTCAGTTATCCTTGATTTGCCAACATGGGGTTTCTTGACCAATCTAAATTACTCTCTCACAGGTGTATAATGCTCGCAACACTCATGCTGGGGTGCTAATACTAGTTGTGGCGGTGTTTGTTTGTTTTTAGGGCAGAGACTTGCTGACGCAAAAGATACCATTGTGGCAACAAGCATGTGCCGACCCAAATAAACTCCCAGAGCGGGCGATGCTTCTGGCTCCGCAAATGGGCTCAGGAGTGACGGGAACGCTGGGTCCCAGTGTCCACCAGACCTCTAAATCTAACCTGACCATCTCAGACCCCATCCCTGGGGCCAAACCACTTCCTGTGCCCCCTGAGCTTGCAGTTCTCATGGGGAACCAACAGATGGTGAGTTAGAAACCCAGTCTGACCCAAAAAAAATTATAATTTGAGCCACAAAATAATCCAGTGTCTCAACTGCAGCTAGATTATTTGTAAATGGTTGCATTAATGATGTGTATAATTAAGTTCTGAGGGTGTTTGGGAGAGTGGGGACATGCACTTGCGGCCATAGGAATGAAAGAATTCAGTATAGATGAAGTCGTTAAAATACAGTTTCATAATGACCACAATGCTGTGAAAAGAATAATCAAAAACCTGCTGGCATTTACAGCTCTCTTTAGTTTACAGTTTATCAGAGTGCAGTAACATCTCCTGTGGCACAGCTGGTGCAAGGAGTTAAGCCATATTTATAACCACACAAAGGAACAATGTTGTTGGAATTTGAAAGTGGCATAACTGCATGTTCTGTTCATCATTGTGTTTGCAACTGGTTAGAACCAAATCTCTAATTTACATAGGAGAGATTTTGTTGTTTCTCAATATATGGAGTCTCACCGGGTTAAAACTGTGTGAAAGACATGGGTTAAAAAAAGCTGCATCTTATAAGTCGAGTTTTTTTTTTTTAAGAGATTGGAGAAAAAAATGTATGTATTCAAGTATACATGGAAACTAGGTGTCTTAATTGTTTCTAAAAAATGTGACTTGCATCTTGCAGAGGATGATGGGAGCAGGTAGTGTTCCAATGGTGAATGGCTCAGGGGTCCATGGGGGTGAAGACTACCAACGCTGGATGGAGACCAGAGCCGCACATGAGAAACCAGCCCACAGACACGGCGGAGAGACCTTCTCCAACACCCTGCCTGTCCGCAAGGTTGCACCTGTAAAGCCCAAGAACACTCTGGGTGAGTTAAAGGGATAGTTCACCTAAAAATGAAAAATCTGTCATTAATTACTCACCCTCATATCGTTCCAAACATGTAAGACCTTCGTTCATCTCTGGAACACAAATTATTATACAGTATATATATATATATATATATATATATATATATATATATATATATATATATATATATATATATATATATATACATACATACATATATATTTAAATATCTGATCCTACATAGACAGCAATGGAATTACCACATTCAAGGCACAGAAACTTAGTAAGGACATCATTAAAATAGCCATGTTACATCATTGGTTCAACTGTAATTTTATGAAGCTATGAGATTACTTTGTGTACAAAGAAAACAAAAATAACTTAATTCAACAATTCTTCTCTTCCCTGTCAGTGTCCGCTGCCATTCAAAGAGTACCACAACGCATGCATGTGGATTCTTCTGCCTGTAAACAAGGCGCAGCGCATGCATGTTCTACTTCAGCAGCACCTCATGCATGTGTTGTGGTAAAAATTTCAATTTTGGTTGAATAATCCCTTTAAGGAACTTAAGTTCAATCATTGGAAACTGTAACTCTCTGATCACGCCATTTGGAAGTTTTCAGTCCTTTTCAATACCCTGTGTCTCTATATGACTTAATAATCTGCCGTCTGTATTTATAGTTGTGACAGTGTCTGTGCACCTGTGTTTCTCTCTCTCTCCTTGAGAAAGTAGTGAGTAAACAATAACAGGGCAAACACTGCTGGAAATGAAAACAGGGCAGAGCTGATGGGAATAGAGAGGACAGCTTTAAAAATGGAGAGAAAATAGGTGAAGGGTATAGCTTCTCTTTGAGAGAAGTATTTTTAAGAAGCACGAGTGTGCTTAGTGAATGCTGTACATGACATTTAGGTGGAATTTTAAATATGTTCCTGAACCTACTGAGCTGCCTTGTTGCCTAATTAGGCAGCTTTGTAACTGAAAATAAAATCTCAATAAGTGACCGTTTTGAAGCAAGCAACTTCATTTTTAATCTATTGGATTGTACGATATGTACTGAATGAAATGTTTTTCTTCTTGCATAATTATAAAAACAAGTTGCTCAGAATGGATTTTTGATCTCTAACCCCAGCAGAGACACAAACCCTGCCCAGGTCAAGCTCAATGGCAGCTGGGCTGGAGAGAAATGGACGGACACGCGTTCAGGCCCTCTTCTCTCATGCCGCCGGGGACAACAGCACACTCCTCAGCTTTACGGAAGGAGACATCATCACACTGTTGGTGCCTGAAGCCCGAGACGGCTGGCACTATGGCGAAAACGAGAAGAACAGAATGTACGTATCTTGTGATTAACTTCACAATAAAATTTAATGATGCATTGGATGTGTACAGAAAAACAAGATTTTTAATTATAAAAATAAGTTTAAGAGATCTGCTTCAAATTCCACATTATATGTGTCCTTTCAGGAGAGGCTGGTTCCCGTTCTCCTATACCCGCATGATTCCTGAACCAGACAGCAGTAAACTCCACGTAAGGTGAGTCTGTCTGAATATTAATGAGTTTACAAAAGCCCTTTCACTGTTTAAATACCGTTGTGCTGGCACAACTACTGTCATGAACTGCTTTACACCATAAAGCATACCATTGAGAAAGCTTAATGCATGTGCATAAAAGACGTTAACATTGACCAAGACCAATCAAAACTGGCCTTGTTTAGGTGCGCATTTATAATCTTGTTATGGTTGATTCATCAGTGCATGTTATTCCAAAGAAAAAATGTCTTTGTAACCTTTAATTGAAAATATAATGCCTTGCTCTTTCTCTGACACTATTTTCCTTTTTACTGGTGTCACTTGGATAATGTTAACCGTTGTCATAATGCCATAATCAGCTATAAAGGTATACATTTAAGAAAATTCAGCATTACATTCGGCTCCGTACTAGTATACACTTTCTTGATCCAGTCATTCCCTTTATTTTATGGATAAAATAAAGTCCCGGACTACATTTTGTTTTTAGAAATGTCACGTTAGAGAAGTAAAATGAGCAGCAAACATCACGTTGACTTTAAAGGTGTGTATATGTGTGTTTGTAGTTTGCAGCATACCAGGAGCAGCAGCACAGGAAATCTTCTGGAGAGAGACATGATGTTGCCAACACCTGATTACGGCATGCCTACACGCTTCTTCAGCCAGCAGCAGAGCACAGCACACAGCCGACAGAGACCATACAGCATGGCAATGCCAGGACTCTCACAAGTAGGCTATGCACACACACACACACACACACACACACACACACACACACACGTTTGTTTTTGTGAAAAGTGGGGACATATCCAAACTGTATATTCTATGGCCCTACACCTAACCCTAACCCTCACAGGAAACTGTGCATTTTTACTTTCTTATAAAAACTCATTCTGTATGTTTTATAAGCGTTTTGAAAAATGGGGACATGGGTTATGTCCTCACAAGACACCCTCTCCTTGTAATACCTGTGTCATACCCATGCCATTATACAAAGTTGAGTCCTGATATGTCACAAAAACATGCCCACACACACACACACACACACACACACACACACACACACACACACACACACACACACACACACAAATTAACACAGATTAACCTTGTCAGATGCATGCAGATATTAGTATAGCATTCTAAAAAAATTAAAAACATTTTCATACAGGTACAGATATATACTGTATACACAGCAAAACATATTTGTGTACTATACTTCACTGAAATAATTACACTTGCAATGACAGACTTAAATATATATGAATATATGAAAATACTTTTGGAGCGGCATTGAAATACATCAGAAGTAGGTCTTTGTTATGTAACAAACAAAGCCAGCAACAAACATCTCTCATCTTAACTCTCCTCATTACCCAGGAGTCCCCTCTTTAGTGCATTCAGTATTTATTGAGTTTTGCTTAAGTCAGTGATTAGTTACAGTAGTTCAACTTCTTCCCATTGTTCCTGTTCAGGATGCACTCAATGACCTCCTTTTTATTCCTGGTTACAATAAAGATACTTTAGCTATCATCAATACTACAGTTCATTATGCATTCTTCTACTGCCGACTACTGGACATTTGTAGAAAGCAGGTAACTTAAAAATTTTCTTTTTTCCTTCACAGCAAGGTTTGGAGGAATACCAGTCTCGGTTCCTAACAAGGTAAGACCCAAGTCTTCACTTACTCATATGCCCCCTAAAGAGAAACTATTTAAAAAGTGTTTTAGTTTGTCTCTAAGTTCTTTCTATGTTTCCTTTAATTTGAACCTCTCTGTTTCGGTTTGAATTCAAAAATCCCATATAAATATTTTGAATTTTAATTATGGCAAGCAAAAAGTATCTTGTTTGCTTGACCTGCAGCCGGAGCAGACGAACATAGCTGATGTTTCTGAAGGTCTAGCCAAAACATAAGGTGGACGGGTGACCAAGTGGTACCTAAACCCATGTTGAACAAGGAGAAACCTCTGATTGTTTAAATGGGTTTCATAAGCCTCGCAATAGAGTCAGTCATTTATGGTCTTTTCCCATAGATGAGACATATCTACTCCCTCGAACATGCTGTAGCATTCTTTATCAATTTGAATTCACTTCTTTCTTTTTCTTTTGTATGGTACAAAGCACCTTGTGTGACATTTCTGTAGGCAATAAATGAATAAAATAATTCAATAAATAAACCTTTCTAGGGCATCTATGGGGAAGAAGACCATTCCCAGCTTTTATTCCAAATTCCTTAGCATCACAAAATTCAAAGGAGGTATAGACTAAATATTTTAAATAATTTATTTTTCCATTTAAGTTTCCATTCCATTCTTGCTTTTGCTGTACATGTGTGTCTGTCTTATTTAGTGGCATTTGTTCCAACTTTTATTTCTGTAGGGCAATTCTCATGAGAAGCAGTTTTCCACATGCCACCCCCAATATTTTAAATCTGTAGTTCACTTTACATCTTGCTGTACACACCATTTAGATTTGACCCCCATGATGCATTTGAAACAATGGGCTCCATTTTCACAATAAAAGTGTATGGGTCTGAAGTAAAGCATTTTCTGATTAGTATACATTTGTTTATTACAATTGTTTACATTTTGCTTATAGGAAATGTAGCCCATCACATTTGTAATGTGCATTATAGAGATTAGTTTTAGCAGTAACATTAAAGGGATAGTTCACCAAAAAAAAAAAATCATTAATTTCATTAAATGACTTATTTCCAGAACACTTGCAGTAGTGCACAAGTCATATGGACTAATTGTTATTATTTTATGGTGCTTTTGCCTGATAAGCTGCAGTCCTATATTGGTGTTCCACAAAGAAAGTCACACATGTTTGGAACGTGTGAGTAAATGATGGTAATTTTCATTTATAGGTGAACTATTCCTTGAACATCAGGGCTTTATGCTCTCTGTGCTTTAATGTGTCTGTGTCCAAATCCAACCTGGCAGCATCTCCCTCTCTTTGTTCCACAGTGCGGAGGGAAAATTGATTTCGACAGTGTGAGAGGACAGACAAACACACAGACACCACCCTCCCCTCCATCTACACACACACTCCCCTGTCTTCCTTTATCTCTCAACAATCCATCCCCCTTCACTCCACCCTCAGAGGAAGAGGATCTAGATCCACCCTTCCCACCTTCTTGTTCCCTAATTTTATCCCAGTTGGAAGCAGCCTAACGGAACCGGAATGCTGAGTATTCCATGTTGACCTTCCTCATTATACGCTTCCATCATGAGGATTTTGAAATTATTCAGTAAACATGTTGAATTGTTCATACAGTTTGTATCTCTTGCCTGTCTTTCATGCATGTACATGTCAGCAATGTATAAACTAAATGCAACTTTTGCCATCCAGGGGTCCATGTATTTAAAGGAATAGTTTACATGAAAATTACAGTTCTGTTGTATTATATTATTTTCTTCTACGGAATACAAAAAGGCTTATTTATATTATTATACCTAAGCAGTTTTTTTCCTTACAATGAAAGTGAATGGTCATCAGAATTTTTCTGAACCAAAATGCTTTTCTTCTTTTTTTTTTTTGGAGATTGACAGCAACTGGTCCCCATCCACTTTCATTTTAGGGAAGATAGCAGCTCAGGAATCAAAATTTATTTATTTATTTTCTGTAGAAGAAAGAAAAGTTGTATAGGTTTGGAACAACATGAGGGCGAGTAAATACATTTTTTTGTTGAACAAAAAAATCTTAATTTAGTAATATGTTTAATTGTATTGTTTGTAACAATACCCGTGGGTTTATTCAAGTATAAATGACAGCTGAGAAATAAAAACAAGAAAAATATTCACTTTTTTAAATTATTCCTTTTACATTGTACAATTGAATGAATTTTATATAATGAATTATCAGTAACTTTCAGTGTTTTTCTATTTCATTGCAAAGGGCCTCCGTGATCTCATAATATCTCATCTGGAGTCCCTTCAATGAATTATCTAAATGCATCAAGTGTGCTAGAGCAAGACGGTGAATTCTGATTTACAGTATATATGTGACCTTCCCTGTGTCTCAAGTGAAGATTGAATTAGAACAAATTCTTTAAATATAAATGACAAAAATCGGTTGTTTCTGGAATTCATAGTTCATGCATGAAAGAAAAGACAACTGGTACCTACATAATATCCATATCTCATTATCAACCAAGCATATAAGCTGTGTGTTAGTGATTTGACCACAGATAAGAGATATAACCATGATCAATCACTGTAACACATGGCCATGGGTGACTCATTGCTTGTATAAAGAAAAGCAGAAAGAAATTAACATTATAGTTTTAGTCTAGGCCAGTTATGGTTGCCAAGCAACGTCTCAACTTTATTAATGTAGAATAAAATCAATCAGATTTTAGAATCTGAACTTTCTTATCTGCATTGATGTTTGTTGCAGTTATTATAGTGATGCATCCATATTCACGATGTGCTCCAGTGCCTTGTACATAGCACATAATATTTGTAAATACTAGAACTTTAAATCGGATGTTGAATTGTAATATGAGTATTTCTATTAATTTTGACATGGATACATTGCATATTTTGGTTCAACAAGATCCCTGTGGATCACTGTACAGCTTTTTGATTCAAAACATATGTAAAAAAAAAAGCAATAACAAACTTTGATACCATCCTTTTTTGTTTAGTATCAATTTAAACATTATGTTCTCTGCTTAAGATACACTTGCACACCCCTTGTGTGAGTTTTTTTAGCCTTTTTCACAGGAGTGAAAGCTAAAATCTTTTAGTTCCAGTGTTGTAATGAAAGGGAACTGATTCAATTCTTTGAAATTGCCTTTTTCATTGAAACAAAATGCTTATGATTAAGCTATAAGAAAGACCAGGTTTCTCTGATGTGATAGAAACACCACGTTGCTTGTCTGCTCTAGTAATTGTTTAAAGGTTCACTGCTTTTCATCTTCTCTGTATTGTACTCGAAAAGTTGATTTATTGTTGTACATGAAGGTGATGCACAATTAAATAAAAGCACCTTCATTATTGCCACAGAGTATGCGTGAAGACGTCCAGATTGTACACTTACTTTAATTTTTCTCATGCTTTGCCGTCACTAAAGATCCTGCCAGGTTCTTGGTGTCTGTCTCTCCTTCTACTATAGTTTTTTTATTAATTTTTTTTTTCACTTTTGCTCTCTGTTTGTTATTTTCTATGTGTAACTAAACCAACGTCTTGCTATAGCTCTGCCAACACTCTCCATCTCTGTTTTGATGAATTTAGAGACAAAAGCAGTAAGGTGTCAAGGACTGGAAGCCAGTGCCAGTGTTTCTTCTTTCTGCACTAGAGTAAAGGCCATGGTACAGCCGCCACACTCAGAGAGAGAGCTCCACCTCTGTCATGATATTTATATATGACCTTTTCTTCTGGAATGGCCACTTTGTGGATCTAAAAAGCAGAGAAAGTACAATAGTTGTACAGTAAAGTATATAAACTTCAAAGTGCATGTATTTTGGGCGACACCAGAACAGTGTAATGTTGCTAAATGACCATGTGACTTTTTACTCTTGAAACGATGAATAAACTTTTCTTCATATTAAAGCGGTGTAGTCATTTATTAAGTTGATTTCATGACCTCTTTGTCATAATTTAATTTCATATCGATTACCTTGTATTTGTCAACAATTTAATTCATAGGTCTCTAAATTGATCTGTAATTGTCAGCTGATGGTTTCTTTTAATCATCCCCGTCTTAAAGTCTGTGCAGTTTTCATAGTACTCAGATTGATCACTGCAGACACTCAATCTGAAAAGTAATTCTATTACAGTCTTAATATAGAACCCAGCTTTCACAATGCTACTCATTTTACTCATAATAAACATGGTCAGGGTTTTTTTTCTTCCTGTTTGATCTCATGATTTGAAACGCTTTCACAATTCTGCTGAACTGATTCACTGTAAAAAGTTGCTGTCCTTTGGTTTGACCTTCTACAGTTGATGATCAGCTTTTTCTGAAGATATATAGATGTATACATATAAAATCAGTTTCAGATTCTATTTTGTACCCTTTTCTGTGAAAGTTCTTACTACATTTTTTATGTAAAAAAAAGTTGTTATATAAACATTAATGGTATAGTTTCTTTCATTAAATAAGGCAAATAGTCAAACTCCAGGCCTTTTCTCATTTTTTCAGTGTGGTGGTTCCTGAATTTGAACGCTTTTGAGTGAGTAAACTATGCAGATCATTTATAATCTTAATGTATAGGGGAAAACATGTAAAAGAAAATTGCATGCTTCTGACACCACTGAATATATTTATTTCAACTGGAAATCTTCAACTTATGAAAATGGGCTCAACATGTATTTGAATGCTTAAAATCAAAATCTCATTTTTCCCATATTTCGGTGGTTGTGAAATCATTCAGACCATATTTAAGTGTTCAGAAATACCTTTTGGGTCTCTTAATATTATGTATAGCATGTCAAACTATGTTATAACTGATTTTAATTCAGTTTCAGGTTCTTTCCTCCTCAGTCTGTGTGATAAAGCTCCAGCTTTCTAAAGAATTCAATTTACACGTACAATATCAAATCTGAATTCAAAATATGATGCAATCATTTCCTGACGTGACTTTCAAAACCGTGTCTCTGAAATGATTCTTTTGAGCAGCCACAGGTGTATAATTGACTCAGGGAAGAGACTGAACTTGAATTACAGCCAACATGCCTGATTTTAAGCATGAATAATCTCAAATGTGTATTTTCATTTCCTTATATTTATATTCCCTCAAATATTAGGCTTCAGACATCTTTTTTTTTTTTTTAAATGAATGCAAAATGTTTTATTGTTTAAGATTTTTGCCAATAACTTTAAAGCATGCTTTATATGATGTTATGGTTTGTATTTTTTTTTTTTTTTTAGAGTGACGGATCCTTTCCAATTCACCACATTTGCGCTCACATCTCGTCAACGTCAAAGCAATTCCAACAGCAAGCAGAAACCCAAACTCATAGCCGAAGACCTTGGATTTCGACTCCCTTATTAGGACATCAATTTTTCAAACACATTTTTACAGGCCACAGGGACTAGAGCTACTGTACAGTACCTTCTTACAGCATATTACCCACAATCCTCAGTCAAAGCAACAAAACCACCAAGCTCTGAGCTTCTGATCATTCAAGTATTGCCACTATTTGATGATCATAAGATTGATTTCTATGTATGACTGAAACGATTTTTTCTTCTTTTTCTCCTAATATATATATATATAGTACAGACCAAAAGTTTGGACACACCTCATTCAAACAGTTTTCTTTATTTTCATGACTATGAAAATTGTAGATTCACATTGAAGGCATCAAAACTATGAATTAACACATGTGGAATTATATATGGAATTATATACATAACAAAAAATGTGAAACAACTGAAAATATGTCACATTCTAGGTTCTTCAAAGTAGCCACCTTTTGCTTTGATTACTGCTTTGCACACTCTGGGCATTCTCTTGAGGAGCTTCAAGAGGTAGTCACCTGAAATGGTCTTCCAACAGTCTTGAAGGAGTTCCCCGAGAGATGCTTAGCACTTGTTGGCCCTTTTGCCTTCTGTCTGCGGTCCAGCTCACACCTAAACCATCTCGATTGGGTTCAGGTCCGGTGACTGTGGAGGCCAGGTCATCTGGCACAGCACCCCATCACTCTCCTTCTTGCTCAAATAGCCCTTGATGCCTTCAGTGTGACTCTACAATTTTCATAGTCATGAAAATAAAGAAAACTCTTTGAATGAGAAGGTGTGTCCACCTTTTGGTCTGTACTGTATATATATATATATATATATATATATATATATATATATATATATATATATATATATAATACACAATTGTAAATACATTTAGTACAACCTCTTTTATTTTTTAGAAGACCTCAAGAAGATCTTTTTGGTCCATTGAGGAAAACTGCTCAAATGATCAAGTATAATGTATTACCTGATTCTTTTCTACAATGTGCTTTTGTCTCATAATACATAAATGCAGGGTTCTGTAGAAATCTGCTGTGCTCCTGCAACATGCTCATCTGCAACATTAATAAGCATTAATGGCTGTGCACTGCTCCAGTTGTGTTGTTCACAGTGTGTTTGGGTTCACTGCTGTGTGTGTGCACTTTGGATGGGTTAAATGCAGAGCACAAATTCTGAGTATAAGTAACTTGGCCAAACTGCACGTCACGTCACATCAAAACTATAAAATATTTGTTTTTGGTTTTCTGCACTTTGAATCAAGGTTCAGCCTACAAAAAAAATTTGAGAACTTGTTTTGAATTGATATTTTAACGTGTTTTACAGTTTTTCACAATTTCTAAAACACTAAACCCTATTGTCTGAACCAAATGCTCAGTTGCCTGAAGCCACTGATTGAATCAATCACTCTTTTGGCAAAACCATAAGCACTTTTCACCTGTTTAGACACAACTTGCCAACACATTTTCATTGTGATGCACCCGTGCTGTATAATGGTGAGCACAGGTGACAAAAGTCAAACACAATGAAAGCACAGATGTCACCAAGAGTTCGTGTGAGAGGAGGTCGAGGTGGTCGAGGTGGTCAGCGAAGACAAAGAACAGTAATATCTGATGAATTCAGAGCTACTGTGATTGACCATGTTCTTGTCCATGGTATGAGCATATGGGAGGCTGGACAAAGAGCACAACCAAACATCAGTAGATTCACGGTGTTCACCATAATCCGAATATTTAGAGAACAGGTAATTACCTTTTTTTGACATTATAGAACAGTATGTAAATGTTGACAGCAATTACTGTATGACATACTATATATTGTACCACAGTACACTGTAAGTAAATATGTTTCAGTACATCACTGTACTGTAATATTGTAATGGAGGGTTGGTCTAACTGTTTGTAGGCCTATTCCATGTACATTTTTTGTAACTCCATGTTCTCTTTTTGTAGAATTGAAAGACTGTCACATGGGGGTGGGAGGACAGGTGTGTTCTCCCCACACCAAGAGACCCTAATTGTTGATATGGTCCGTGAGAACAATGCCATTAAACTGAGTGAAATTCAGCAGAAGATCATTGAGGAACATGTAAATTTTGAGGGTATCAACAGTGTCAGCCTCTCTGCTGTTGATCGTGTCTCAAGCGCAACAGACTGCGCATGAAACAGCTATACAGAGTACCCTTTGCCAGGGTTTTTTTCCCCCGTTGCCTGGCCAGACAAAATGTGGCCTGTGATGTGGATGAAGTGCTGTGGCCTGACCCGGTACGGAGACATGATGCTGTGGCTGAGTAATGCACTTATTTGTATATTTTTGTACTTTATTTTTACATGGGCTTACTGTACACAAGTGGCAAACGCATAAGATTTCTGTTTTGTCTTTTTGTACAAGTGCTAAATGCACAGGTTTTTTTTGTTTTGCAACATGCATTTAGCCTACAGTGAACAATAAACATTCATTTCTCCAGCTTCATGTCCTGAGCATTGTGTTTTCTATTTTTCTACGTAGTGTTTAGTGACTGTTCAGTAGTGTCTTTAATTTTGATTGACTCGGGGCACGATTTGACAACATAGTTCAGTTTTGAGCACAGATTGAACTGTTTTGAGGTGAAAGTTTGGGTTTACAAGAAGAGTCTGAGGTTTTGTGAATGTAGCTTGAAAATTGGCTTTTGTGTTCACAGTTTAGAGAAAAAAAGAGCAGCTTTCAAGAAATGTGTCTTACCAATCGAGAAAAACTGTAATATAAACACATTTTATATGATATATGATTGATTTTACAGTAAAGGTTGGAATTTCATATCAGGTGCTTGTTCATGTCAAACACCAAAAGTGCAGATTTTCTTGGTCAATAATAACATAAAATGTTGGTGTTTTTTATATAGAAAGTTATCATTTGGCTTCAGCAGACTTGTATAATAGCTCTACATGTTTTCTTCTTTTGGAGCTTTTATTGAGAGGTAAAGGAACAAAATCTTTCTTACTCTTGTATTCCACAGAAAAATTAAAATACACTTCAAGCTTCACGATCATAATTAACTAATGAAGGGTAATTCAATAAAGAATGATGAAATTTTGATTTTCACCTCAATTAAATCAGCACTTCTACTAGAAGTGCTGATTTAATTGAGGTGAAAATCAAAATTTCTTCTAGTAACATACAGCCAAAAACAGATTTCAGCTTTTCCTACACCAATGTTCCAATGTAGCAAGAGAGATTACAATATCACATTTCCATTGTAGAGAGCAAGAAATCATTTTTGGAGATTCCAAAACCTCAAGATTTCTTAATCAGGGCCTAGAGGATAGATCTCAAAGCTATTCTCCTCTCTTTTTGTATTGTCTATTAAATTCTTTATTAGAAAGACTGCTCTTCAAGCATTACCTCCCCTTCCATCTTCCATTTTATCTTTTTCGCCCACACAAATCCACTCAATATTCACACTTTCTCAATAATCACATGCATTCCTTTGACACTGTCACAGAACCATCACTCTTGCTCTTTTTTCACTCTCTCATCCATTCTCCTACAGCAGTGCCACATGCTGAAGGGTTTTAAAGCATCTCAGTAACACATATTACTTGTTTTCACTCATTAACCCAATTCACATCAATTAGTTCATTAGTAGGTTGTACATACCAAACAACATTAGAAAAATGGTGATAGAAAAAGTTTTCCCAAATAGATAAATACAAAGTTTCAAATGAAATATGTAGCAACAGTCACTGTTTATGAACACTGGTTGTTCTTATACTGTATGTACATATATTATGTAAATATTGTATGTGAACAGAGTGAGAATGGAAAATTGAGAGAAAATACTTATCATTTTATCTCCAGAATTTGTTTATACGATCCACTTGGTAGCTCATTTCAGATTTCGTTTTTTTTTTTCAGATGCATTCTCTTCTGTTTTCTTTGTTTTTGCACTTCTATGTGTCATATTAAACAATATGCACAAATAATATGTGTAGATAGTCTAATAAAACAGTTGCATAAAATTGAGGGTTACCTGTGTGTTTATCTGATTTATCCTGCTAAAAAAATAAGTTAGAAATATTACCGGTACACTGCCATCTAGCATATATGTTGAATCTGTTTTTAATGTTTTGATTTTAACTCAGGAGTGTTCCTGTGGCTCAGCGGTAGATCATTGCATTAGCAGCACAAAAGGTTGTGGGTTCTATTCCCCAGAGAACACATGTTAGGTAAAAAAATTAGCCTAAATGTGCTGTAAGTTGCTTGCGTATGCTAAATGGGTAAATTGTGTTGTAATTAAAGTTACATATTAAATCAACAACAAACTACAAGAGAGAACTGTCAAACAGAATAGTTTTATTTTTCTCACTAAATTTGTGACACATTTGATGAACAGAATTACATACACTCTCAGTTAACATTATACTGCAATTCAAAACCACCGCACAGGCAAATTTCCCAGGAAAAATCTGTGAATCCGCTGCTCTGAATCATAATAATTTTTAGGATGCAAATCCGGCTTGTGCCACATCACGTCATACATTTTGTTGGCAGAAAAAAAATTTTTCCCCAAATTTTATCCCCAGTTTGACCTTTCAGTAGTTTAAAATTGTTCAATCAAATACAAAAATAGTACAGACTGTTGTCTAGTTTGATCTAAGCTAGACGATTACATAGAATAAATGGCTTCACAGGGAAACAAACAGAACATACTGAGAAGCATATTGAGATTTATGCTTGGTGGGATGCACAGAAGCGTACAGGTAGCATCGAGTCCCTTTGTACTGTACACTGTTCTCAGTCACATCAGCAGGCTCATCCTCCTTGATCGAGTCTAATGTATTGTTTCCCAACCATATGAAGAAAGAAAAAAAATCACAAGATCATATGTCCATTTTGTTCAGCAGTTTAAATTATTCATATTGGTCAAAGTCCAACTTAGTTCAGTGTGACAGTCTGTGAAGCGCTGCAATTAGTACAATCTGTTCTTCAAAGTTCAAGGAAATATAAAACATGTTGACTAATAAATAACACTCTTTAAGTATATGATTAACACCCTGATCATAATACCTGGCTTCAATCCTCAAAAGATAGCAAGCATGTATAGCATGTATTAAGCATCTTATATTAATGATGATGCTTGAGTTTAAGTGTCCCTCTTCACCAGTAGTCACCCTAAATACATCATTAAATACATGTCTAATCATGAAATCCTCCATTACATAATAAGTTGTCAAGTACATATTGTTTAATATTTATTTTTGAGATTATTTCGAGTTTTTCTAATTTTCTACTGCATGTTTAAACTTCACTATTTTAAAAAAGGTAATCTTTTTTGTTATTATTTTATGGATTTAACTGCAGATTTTCAGTCAGACAGTGAAACATGATTTCTGCCATGAACATGGAAATAGCAAAAAAAAAAAAATATATATATTTATCTCATGTACAAACTGATTGATATTGAAGCACTGAATAAGTAAATAAATAAAAAAAAATATCTAAAACACTAAACATTCAAATTATGAAGAGATTCAATAATAATAACAATAATCCAAGTTTGATTATTAATAAAATCATAAAAGTGGTTTCATAATGCCATGTCACCAAAACACAATGCTACTCTCAGGCAGGTGAAAAACACAAGGCAGCTGTGTGTCGTGAACTTCATTTTTTTTTTTTGTCATAAAAACATTTAAATAACTTCCTTTTTTAAAACTCCTCCTTTTCTAGACAAACACTGCATTGATATTTCACAATAGAAATCAGTTCGGTTTAGTTTTGTTACATTTCGCTAAGATGGAGTTTTAATGCAGTTGATACCATTAACGTCTTTTCAACACTGTCCAAAAATACAGTAATCAATGTTGTAAACAGTCACAGTCAGTTTCCAGCAGGTCCTTATAAACCAAAGAGATCCATCCAAAATTTAATTTTAGTTTGTGTTTCATATCATGTTTTAGTCATTTCCACAAGTTTTTTCTTCTTCTGGGTCCTTTTCAAAAGGGCTGCTCTTAAGTGTTTGCTGACATTAAGAGGCACTGTCTTTGAAAGGATCCAAAAATGGTGTCCAAAGAGATCAAAACTTCTTTTTTATTGTGACTGCCTCAGTCAAAGAAGTACATAAACAAAAATAAATAAGAGTCTGTCAGTGCTGCTCACTGCTGGCAGTAGTATGTTGATTCATTCTCTTTCCCCATCTTCACTGCTTCCTTTAAAACAGAGGGAAAAAAACACATTAACTTGACATAAGCTTTATATTTAATTAACATGCAAATTATCCCAGGAGTGTCTAAAGTATTTGGGAAATAATACACAGATTTTTCTGTACAATAATCAGTATGATGTGAAATAAGTCAAAATATCTTTTACTTCAAAATGATACTTAATTATACTTCAACATTCATTTATGGACATTTTTATTTTAGCTGTTTTGGAGTCATGAAAATGTTTATTATTACTATTATTAATAGTTTCACAATTATATTATTACATTTTATTTTTTAAAGAAATTTTTTTTTCATTTAGTTTCTGTTAACACTTCCCCACATTTATGGAGCCAAAAGAGTCTCAATAAAGATAAATGCACACACTACATTCACATGTGCACACATAGGATTCATACATGGACACACATAATTCATAAATACACACACAGGATACACAAATGCGCACAAAATTCACAAATGCACACAAAAAATTTAAAAAGCACAGAAGATTCACAAATGCATACAAAATTCAGAAATGCACACAAAATTCAGAAATACACACACAATTCAGAAATGCAAACAACATTTACAAATGCGCTCAAGATTCACAAATGCACAGGACAAGATTCAGAAATGTATTTCTGATGAACACACATATATCTTGATTTACAAACTGCTTGCGGTCTGTGAACTTCACTGCATTTGTGTGTGAATTTTGAGACTCCCCTGACTTGGCTCGACACACAAATGCCTTTTTTTAATCAGGGAATGATCTGCAACCAATCAGATATCTCCCTTGTTTTAGCCAATCACAAGAATGCACCCCAAGTGGGGGATTGTTTACTTATAAGCCAATCAGCGAACGACTCACTTTCCTCAGCGAACGATTCACTTTCCTCACGCAGCGAACGACTCACTTTTCTCAGTGAACGACTCACTTACCTCACGCAGCCAGCGACCCACTTTGCACAGCAGGAGACTCACTTTCCGCAGCCGGAGAGTCACTTTCCTCTCGCAGCGAACGACTCACTTTCCTCATGCAGCGAACGATTCACTTTCCTCACGAGTCACGCAGCGAACGACTCACTTTCCTCACGCAGAGAGCAACTCACTTTCCTAAGCGAACGACTCACTTTCCTCAGGCAGCCAGAGACCCACTTTTCGCAGTCGGAGAGTCACTTTCCTCTCGCAGCGGACCACTGACTCTCTCTTCATGTAGGGACCGAATATTATAATTAAAGTGACTTCTATATTGCATCTAAAAGAATATTTAGATATATTTAAATATTCAAAAAGGTGTAAAAATTTTTTTTACTTTCATTAAAATATTTCAATAAAATGAAATAATTGCCTATTGCAAATTTATGAATCCATGGTTAACTTTTTTTCTGCAGTCACTGGGCTATATGTATTGAGACATTTTTTAATTTATATTTTGTAAAAAATAATAAAAAATAAACCTGAATTCTAATCTAAACATCTGTATTTTCATACAATTTCATAAATAAGTAGGCTATAATATGCTGCACCACAGGCATATCGCGCTGTGTGAACGCGTTCATGTGATTGGCTTATAAGTAAACAATCCCCCACGTGGAGTGCGTTCTTGTGATTGGCTAAAAGAAGGGAGATATCTGATTGGTTGCAGATCATTCCCTGTTTAAAAAAAGGCATTTGTGTGTCGAGCCAAGTCAGGGGAGTCTCAAAATTCACACACAAATGCAGTGAAGTTCACAGACCGCAAGCAGTTTGTAAATCAAGATATATGTGTGTGTTCATCAGAAATACATTTCTGAATCTTGTCCTGTGCATTTGTGAATCTTGAGTGCATTTGTAAATGTTGTTTGCATTTCTGAATTGTGTGTGTATTTCTGAATTTTGTGTGCATTTCTGAATTTTGTATGCATTTGTGAATCTTCTGTGCTTTTTAAATTTTGTGTGTGCATTTGTAAATTTTGTGCGCTTTTGTGTATCCTGTGTTTGTATTTATGAAACATGTGTGTGCATGTATGAATCCTGTGTGTGCATATGTGAATGTAGTGTGTGCATTTATCTTTATTGAGACTCCTTTGGCTCCGTACACATTTGACAGAATTTTCTGGCAATCCATGTTTTCACAGATAAACATTAGGGGGCAGTATTGTGCATCTTCTGAACTAGTACAGAATCTCCAGATCAAAAAAGCAAGCGAAGAAGAAGTTTTTGTTTAAAACTGCTTTTTATTTAAAAGTAGAGGCTCTGTGTTTTTTTATATACAGGTCCTTCTCAAAAAATTAGCATATTGTGATAAAGTTCATTATTTTCCATAATGTAATGATAAAAATTAAACTTTCATATATTTTAGATTCATTGCACACCAACTGAAATATTTCAGGTCTTTTATTGTTTTAATACTGATGATTTTGGCATACAGCTCATGAAAACCCAAAATGCCTGTCTCAAAAAATTTGCATATCATGAAAAGGTTCTCTAAACAAGCTATTAACCTAATCATCTGAATCAACTAATTAACTCTAAACACCTGCAAAAGATTCCTGAGGCTTTTAAAAACTCCCAGCCTGGTTCATTACTCAAAACCGCAATCATGGGTAAGACTGCTGACCAGAAGGCCATCATTGACACCCTCAAGCAAGAGGGTAAGACACAGAAAGAAATTTCTGAACGAACAGGCTGTTCCCAGAGTGCTGTATCAAGGCACCTCAGTGGGAAGTCTGTGGGAAGGAAAAGTGTGGCAAAAAACGCTGCACAACGAGAAGAGGTGACCGGACCCTGAGGAAGATTGTGGAGAAGGACCGATCCCAGACCTTTTTTTTAATTTTGTGAAAATTATAAAAAATGATGGTAATGTCTTGCAACTTAAAAAAATGCTGGTGAGTTAATAAGATAATGTTGATAATGAAGATAATGATAAGAAAAATGTTTCAAACATGTGCTGTCTCACCTCCAGCTTAATCCATATCTGAATCCGAGACATGTGTGATGGAGAAACGTGACACACTGGATGGAGAAACAGTAAAACGGGAGACCTGTGCCACAGGTTTAGTACTGCCACTCGGTAGGCTCGGCTTTGCAGTGATGTCTGGAGGAGAACCCTTAGAAGACGTGGGAAGAGGCAACAATGGGAAGTCATCTTCCCATTCAAACCCTGCACCTTAGAACAACGACAAAGCAGGATGGAAAATAATTAGTATTTAAAATACTTGAGAACAGATACAAAAATAAAAAAAATGTGTGTCTTACTCTCTTCTGAGATGTTTCCATCAGAAGACTCATCGGAGGCATTGACCTTTCCCTGCTGGTTTTGTGCTTTACCCTTTGCACTCGGTTTGCTTGACCCTCCACCCAAGGGAAAACTTTGATCTGCCAGCTCTCTGGTTGGGCTTTCCTGGAGAGGTTGACAAAATGTTATTATTAAACTTCAAAAGTACTCAAATGTGATTCAATATATCATCGAAAAAATCTTGAAAAAAATGGAAAAAAACGAAAAGTACCTGGTCAAACAGAAAGACGGTGACATCATCAAAGAAAGACACCACCTTCTTTTTGTTCTCAATTTCGTCAGACAGTGAATCGCTGAGCAGCGTTGGCATCTTAAGCAGACTTCTGAGTTTGTGTGCATTGCTGCAGTCACTCACAATGATAGGTACGGTCAAGATCTCGTCCTCGCTTTCTTCACTCTGTTCCTGGATACTGTAAGTCCGCAGCTCCTCATCAGACTCATCACTATCCTCAGAGTTGCCGTCTTCCTCATCAGCCTCCTCTCCATCTGTGGGAGACACCCGTCCTTCTAGTGGAGGTGGAGGAGAGCCAGAACGTATGGAGCTTCTTTTACGTCCCCCTTCTTCACATTCCTTACTCATAGATTCCAGTACCTCATGTGTAGGGGTAATGTTCCTTTCCTTCTGAGATGCTAGTTCCTCTTCGAACAAAATAACATCTTTGACTATGTCGTCTTCATTCTCATCAGTAAGGACCTCTGGAATATTGGTGTGTTCACCATCACCCTCAGAAGTTATTTGGTCGAGAGACAGAATATCTTCACTACCTACATGTTTGAAAGATTCCTCTTGCTTTACATCGGGACCAAGCAAAGCATCTGAATCAGAAACTTCAGATGGTACGAGTTCTGCAGAAAGATCTAAATCTACACCAAAATTTTCATCCTCACCAAAATAATATTCTATGGTAGACACTTCATTATCAGGAGATGAAAGAGACACGCCACTGATTCTGTTGCAACCAGACATACCTTCTTCAATCTTTGATGGAGCATTTGAGGTTGCATCATCAGGCTGTTCTGGAGCCTTTTCAGTTTCCTTTGAAGATGGAAAATGATATTCATCTCCATCTGCCTCCTTTTTTGGAGGAAGTTGCTCTTCTTTATCAATAATTTCCTCTGGTCCATCTTTCTGATCTTCAAGTTCATTGATGTCCTCTTCGCTTTCTTTATCTTTCCCAGAATCATAGTCAGAGAAGTAGGCCGAATCTCTGTATGGAGTTTTATCACTTAGTGCGTTCAACTCTCCATCACTGCTCTCAGATGTTGTCAGTGCCATTATAATATCAACACTGTCCTCTAGTTTCTCATTCTCTGCCCTTTTAATCTTTTGTTCTTCACTGACAAAATTAGACCCAGATGTCACCTTTCCCAAGGGTTGGATAAAAACCTTAGAATCTTGTAGCTCATGGGGTTCCTTTAGGACAAACTCTGGAGATTCATTGTTTTCTGTGTCATATCCACTGTCCACTGTCTTGGGAGAGCTTGACGGATGAATGGAGGCAGGACTGAGAGTGGAACATGCTGTAAATGGTATGTCAATGGAGTCCATGGAGTCTGGCGTATCAACCTGCTTTTGTAATGACTTGAATGTTGGATTGGTGTAGTCAACGGGTTCAACTTCAACGGTGAAGTCACCAAAAATCCCAGAGGTTACATCAGTGATGTCATCATCGCTGCAGTCATCAATCTCCACCAGACTGATACTAGAGCGTCCATGGTCCACACCACTGTCTGCTGTCTTACTTAAGTCTGACTCTGGCTCTGATTTGGGTAAATCAGCTTGGGATTTCTCCAATTGTGGAGTGGTGGCAATAATTTCAGTTTTGGGATCTGTTGGAGATGCATCTTCATGAGTAGCTTTTTCTTGCTTTAAGTTTGTTTCCCTTTCACCAATATCCACATACTGCTGGGAGACGTCAAACTGTTTAGCACCTTCCCTTGATGACTCTATTTTGGAGACTATATATCCAGCAGATAATGGTGCTTGGCCTAAGTGTTGGTCTTTTTTGGGCTTTGTCATGGGTTTCCCTGGAATACAGTCGATCATGAAGCAGTTCCTCACAAGTGTTCCTGTTAAAGGATCTACAAAATGTGAATTGCTCAAAGCTTGACAACATGGCACGGGATATACTTCAGCCTCTCTGGGTTCATGGCACATATGGATATATGAGCTGCACTCAGGTGAAGGGTTTGAAGGTACATGTCTTCCATGCACTAGACAAGTGTTGCTTTTGACTGTTGCATCTGAGCAGTCAATAGGTTTGGCCATATGGCACGGCAGGGTCTGCTCTTCTGGCCATGTATCCTCAACATCAGTCATCGGCATAGTGTAGTGAAAATCAGCATAAGAATCTTGGATACAAGACCCATGCCTTTGATGCAAGGTCCTTGTGTTTGTATTTGCTGGATTGCTGGTGGACCAACTTCTTCCTCGCCTTTCCACAAAGATGTCTTCCTCTTCATCAGAGTCGCTGTCATCTCGTCCTACAAATATAGCACCACCTGACGCCATGTCAATATAAACTGAGTGGCTACCTGGCATAGTCTTTCTCAAAGAGCCCATCATATCATAATATCCTCCTGTAACATTCTTTCCTATAATGGAGCCCTGAATGTTCTCCAAGTAACGGTCAGCATAGTCTTGTGGAGGACTTCCAATTGATGGTGAAATGCCTAAAGGCTCCTCCAGTTCCCCAAGTGCTTGTCTTAAGCTTCGAGACCCCCAGCTCTCTCGTGGATGCTCTGTTCGGTCTTGTATCATGTAGCAGTCCATGACCTTAGGAGGTGATGGTTCATAGTAGTAACCTCCATCCCTGTCTTTGTATGAGACATAATGACCAGACTCCCATGCTCTAAGAGGGCTACCATGACCCAAAAGAGGCTCCATAGTTAGAGACATAGCAGGACTGGTGTCTGAATCATAGGCACTGCTTTTGTGGATATCCGCTGACCAATAAATGTCTGGTTTAGCTTCAGGGGGACAGTTCATACACTCCTGAGAGTCTCCACTTCCTGTTAGAAAACTTGCATTGCTCACCCCAAACTCTGGGCTGTAAGCACACATGGTGAAGTTATCAATATTGCTTTGTACTGGCTCCTCAATGCGAATGTAATACTCATTACCCACTGGTGGACTGTGAGCACTCAGGACTGGTACCACACCAGGGGTGTGTAGTTGTTTGGGCTCATAATATGAAGGAGAAACCCCTAGGGCAAGTCTGTCAACAGCACAGCCCCCCACCATTCCGCCTGGGGGATAGTAGACCTCCTGGCAATGGGGATTGCCTTGACCCAAAGTGCCAGTGGTGGATGAAGATTGGTAGTGCTGTTCAGCCCGTGCCTGCTCCCACTTGTACTCAAAGTTGAGGCCATGGCTGGTTTCAGTAACCGTTAAGATGTCATCTCCAGATTCTGAATGGTAGCCGTCTCCACTGGGGAACTGCTCCAGTAGGGGGAATGAGGAAGTGGTGGATGACATGGGCATGTCGATTGCTAGTGCACCAGCTCCATGGACATTAGCATGACTTGTGTTTGGTCTCATGGAGTTCCAGCGTCTCTCAAAGTCTTCCTCTGCCTCACTGGCTCCTTTGGCACATAGGTAACTTAGCAGCAGATGAACTTCTTCTGCATTGGGCCTCTGATCAGGCTGAAGCCAACAGAACTGCATGACTTCATACCTGGTGATATAGAAACAAAAACATCATACAGTTTTAGAGCAAATGTTACTAAAAGTTTCACTTCAAAATTCACTTCTTAATGAGCTTTTTGGATCTATTTTTCAGTAGGAAAAAAATCTAAAAATTCTTAAAACAAGATTCATGTACTTGAAAAGTAACTGCATAAAATGTTTATAATAAAAAAAAAAGTATTTTTATAGCTCGAGGTCAATCTATAAACAATATCTTTTTGGACCTCAAGCAAATTTATTTTGTTTTAAGGATTGTTTTGAAATTTTAACTGGAAACCTGTTGAAAAAAAAAAACAGCATTTGCTGGTTAGGGATATTATGAAGCATGGTTTGAGCTGGTTTAAGCTGGTCCTGAGCTGGTTATGAGCTTGCCCAGAGCAGGAGCTAGTTGCTTAGAACCAGCGCATGACCAGTTTAAACCAGCTCAAGATCAGCTTAGGATCAACTATGGACCAGCTTATATCAGCTCAAACAAGCTGCCATGCTTCAAAACATACCTAACCACCATAAGCTGTTTTTGTCAACACGGAAATTACACAAAAATACAATTAAATTGTGTTCGAACCAAAATATCTGAATATAATAAAACAAAATTAAAATAGTTTTAAGAGCAAAGACTCCAAAAGAGAAGGGTGAAAATCGAAAGCCTCTAGCAAAGTGAAAATCCAGGCCTCTAACTCTAGATAATGGTTAATAAAAGGAGAAAGAAGATCAATTTAAAGTTTATTAGACACCCACCAGCGGTCAGAAAGAGGGTACTTAAGAAGTGGCTTGTGCAGCTTCAATTGCTGGTCCTTTACAGCATAGCTGAGAACCTGTCGGTCTGAATAATGACAGTATGGCTGATTCCCCAACTCAAACAGCTCCCAGATTGTTACACCGAGTGACCTTATGCATAGAGAGAAACAGAGTACTCTGGTTAACAATAGCAATTAATGCATCAATCAATAATTACTTTATATCTATAATCAGTGATGAAGGTTATTCAGGAGGCTGTGTGTTCTTCATAAAACTGCAAAATAAAGGCCTAAATTCAACACTAAATTTATGTTACATATTGCTGAAGCCTCATGTGAAGGTACTGACCAGATGTTGCTTTCCTTGGTTTGGTCCGCCACCAGTAAGTTACCATGAACCTCATCAACCAGTTCAGGGGCAATCCAACGTAAGGGAATCCAGGTCTGGTCTGATGTCACAAAGTAGTCATCCTGGGGATAAACAGACATGAACAGAGAGTGAGAGAGAGAGAGAGAGAGAGAGTTAATGAAATTCACTAACCACATTTTTAGTAAAAAAAAAAGCACAAAATCAACTAGTAAATGAATGCAATCTAAAATATTCACATTTATATTACTATTCATATTATATTACTATTAGACATTTTATAGATAAAAATTTGTAGATAAAAAAATACCCACCTTGTACTTGTTGTGTGATAGTCCATAGTCTCCAATCTTAACTTTTATGTCTGATGTTAGCAGACAGTTTCTTAAAGCCAGATCACTGCAGAAAATAAGAGCACCAAAAATAAATAAATGATAAGCATCTTCTGAAAATAGGACATTGCCTATATGATTTCATATTGCTAGCTCAAACATAACTGGATGTCATTTACAAAACTGCCAGCCCAAAATTAACATACATTTGCAAGTATGACACTGTAATGTGATGTTACTTTTAAAAGATAATTCTTCAGGAACTTGTTCAAAGTATCTTCGCAAGGACATGTTGTAGTTGCTTGTAGATGTGTGGTGACCCCCAGCAACAAAATCACTGATGCTGGAGTGGAGTAAAAACACTCAGGCAGCATCAGGAGATTGTTGCAGGGAGAAACCTTGAGACAGGAAGAAGGCAATGCAGATATTCACACTCATAAGCTTCATTCTCATACTGTTAAATCTGATGGCAGGTTTCCACTCCTTGAATTGAGAATGATAAAGAAGATTGTGATGATAATTTCTATATTTCGGTTCTAAAAGATTCAAAGGTTCTCCAAACATGGATTTGTACATTAAAAAAAAGTGTTGGCTGACCTATGGGTGAAGTTGTTTTTGTGAAGGTGAAGCAGGCCTGAAGTGATCTCACACGCCATCCTCTGAAGTAGTAAGGGGTCAGAGGTCATGGAATCTGTTGCCCGGCAGCTGCGCAGGTAACCTTTAACATCACCCTGTTAAACACATAAAACACATGCTAAAACAAGAAATGCAAATCAGTATGTATAAACATCAAAATAATGTGAGTTTTTTTTCTTCAGCTAACCACTGGGGGGCGATATATAACAAGACACCACGAGAGCAGCTTTTTGATGTTGTTGCTAAGGGCAATTCTGTTTAAAAATATGCTGTTACACATGTGACCTAGGCAAGCAATAACAGGAGAAGAATGACATCAAATAAAGAAGCACATTATCATGTTGTGACCCTTGCATTTCCACCTTTTTTTTCAATGCTTAAGCTGAGACTTCTGATTTATGAGCTGCAATAGGTGAATAGCTAACAAAGTGCAGTAAATGGTAAAAATAGCTGTGCTACAAACCAGTGCATATGATTAATAAAATTTATTAAAATAATATGAAGATAAATACCAGTTTGCAAAACCAAGCAGCTAAAAAGCTAAAATTAAGCTAAAAACTGGCCTACTGGCCAAACTCTCTAAAGTCTCCATCATATTCTGGTATCTAGAAATGGCCAACTTCAAAGAAAGTCAAAGATTTTTTTTTTAACCTGTTTTATTGTCCATTGGGAAAAGTCCCAAAAAGTCCCCCTTAAGAAAAGAAATGAAATAAAATAAAAACTGGACTAACCAGCAGGCAGAACTCCATGACCACTAAATAGGGTGTAACCTCTGTGCACTGAGCGAGACATTGCACTAGAGCCGGATGCTGGAGAGACCTGCAAAAACAGTTTCAGCCCAATCATCATTACAGTACACTCAGAGATAGTTCACAAAAAATTAATATTCTGTCATCATCTACTCTCCCTCATGTTGTTCCAAACCTGTATGAATATCTTTCTGTTGTAGAACCCAAAACCCCATACCATTTTTTTTTTTTTTTACATACAATGAAAGTCAAAGGGTTCAGTGTTGTTTTGGACCCTTTTGACTTTGATTTTTATGAAACAGTTTGTCAACCTTCTTCAAAATATCTTCTTTTGTGTTCCACAGAAAATCCTGCAGTTTTCAACAACATGAAGGTGAGTACATAATGAGTGAACATTTATTTTCGAGTGAACTATCCATTTAATATCTTACATTTTAATGTGTTTATTACAAATTACTCATCTTAGCAGACATTCTAGCCTAATCAACCATATATATTTTTCATAGGGTTCGTCACCCTTGGAGGAGTTTGAACCTAAAAATGTTCAAATCTTTTTATTTCTTCTTGCAAAAGAGATGACATAAAATGTATCAATTAAATATACAATGCGATGATTTGTTTACCGGTATGGCCGAGCCTCATCCAGAAAATGCATCTGTTCCTGAACGCTGGCACTGGCCTTTAGTTCCTTCACCACCACCTGGGTACTGCTGAGACCAGAGTGAACCTCCCCCAACAATACCTGCGAACAACATCCCACGACACACAGATACACAAACACACAAGGGAAAGACAACAGAAACACACATACAGGTATGAACAGAGGAAAATGGACAACACACACAATTATGGACAGTGTGACACAGATAGACACAAACAGATGTGCACATAAAGGAAATGGTTAAACAGGAAGGAAGGAAGGAAGGAAGGAAGGAAATGGAAGACAGACATTCCACACAAACAAACCCAAAAAGGTTTAAATCAAGTCCAGGAATTATGCGAAAAGATGCTCAAAGGGAAATGCAGGAAGACGAAACAACACAAAACCAGATGAGACATTGGTAAACATGCAGCCGCAGAGACACAGACATACAGATGGACATACCCATTCAATGGAAAGTTGGGGTAATTGGGGTAGTGTGTGTTTATGTATGTGTGTTACAAAAAGACAAAGAAGCAGAGAGAAAGAGAGAAAGAATGAGAGTGAATGAGGCACAATTATTCCTAATACTAAAGTGCTTCTGGAATTCACTGCTACACAGAAATATCATCAAATTCTCGCAAGTCCAACATCAAAGCTTGAGTATTACTAAGGCACTTCAAAGGTAAAATGGCGTGTAAGACATTTTCACATCCTTGGGTCTAAACTATAGAGATAAATCTTTGATCCGTGGCAGAACATGCCTAAGACATTCATATCTGTGAGGTGCACAAACATACAAAGCAAATAAACAATGAACAATAAACCAACTGCACTTACCTTGCCAAACCAGCCATGCCCAATCTCCTTTATATAAAGCAAACTGTGACGGCCAAGATCCGTGGATCTCAGGAGCTGGACTAAAAGAGGTTATCAGGGAATAAAAGACACAGACAGAACAAGATATTAATTAGCAACTGAAAACCTGTAATTCAAGGTTTAGGATGGAAAAAAATGACACGACATGAATAAAAAATATTTCTGTTTTACAGACAATCAGATGTTCTTGCTTCTAATGAAGCACAAGATGCTTTTTAGATCATTCTCAAAGTGCTGCTGTCATCAACACTTCAATTAATTTGTTATGCGGACAATAACATTTGAAATTTAAAATTGTAGTACGTTAGAAAAATGCAGATCAGCAGTATTTCCCCTATTGCATCTAATATATGTTAGAGCCACTGTCAAATAAGCAAATGTATAAAAAGAAAACTGATTAAAAATACTAATATTTTTTTTTTAAATAATAAAAATTAAACAACATTAATAAATATTTCAACACACCCTTAGTTGACAATTGAGCACTGCAAGTGCATAAAACAAAGTTTCGTCAGGATTTTCCTTTCCTCCAACAAGAAAATCATCCTCCGAATATCCTCTCCAAAAAGCAGTGAGCGACCTTCTGTACAAAAGTGATGTTGAAAAGCACACAATCAAATTCAAGAGACTGTCTGAAGAGTTCAAAATCTCCCTGTGATCTATCAGACTGCTTTAAAATAATTTTTCTGAAAAGCAGAAGTCAGTGAAATCTTCCGCAGAAGGGACGAATTTGACGAGTGATTTTCTGTACCGTCTGACAGATCCTTGCATATCTCTATCATCTCAAAATGCCATAACAGTCCATTTCTCTCTTTCACTCATCTCATTGTGCCCACAAACAGTTTATTGTAAAAGTCTATGACGTACTGTCTCACTCTCTGTCCCCTTTTTACGCAGCAGCCCTATTTTACACCCATGTGGTGTTGTAGAGGCTGCTCATTCTGCCTGCCCCCTCACAGAAAGCCCTCGCTGGGGAGAATCAGGCTCTTTGTCATGCTGCCGGTGCTGCTTGGTACCACTGACAGGAAGGAAACACTAATGCTATTATTCCTGAGGTTTCTAGCTCAGCACTGGGAAAGCAAATGGCCGGTAAGCAAATCAGAAATGTTTGATGTGGGCGCAGAATAGGAAAGAACAAATCTGAATAAATATTATATTACAGTGGGATTGCAAACAGTACAGAACATATAAAGAGATTGAAGATATAGTTACAAACTGCCTAGATTTGAAATTCAATTATGAGTTAAATCAATGTGTATATCAAACATTAGCAGCACAAAGCCAAACACAAAGAACACTTTCAAATATTCTATCAGTGTTGTTAATGTTAACTAAAACTAAAACTATATATATATATAAAAAAAAGGTTTTGGTACTAAATACCTAAATACCTATGAAATAAAGCTGAAATAAAACAAAATATAAATATTAGATGAAAATGTTAACTATAATAATAATAATAATACAAATGAGAATAACTGAAATAAAGTTAATAAAGAATAAAATAATAAAGTTTAAGTTCTAAAATTAATAAAATAAACTTAGAAATACATTAAATCTAGTAATTAAAAAAAATCTAGAAAAATGTCAAAATAAATATATTTTTTAAATGACTTAAAAATATGACTTAGTTTTGAAATGACTAAAATTTTAACTCTGAAAATTAAAACTAATTCAAAATATTAATAATTATTTTAATCTTATGGTAGTCATGCTGGTTTTTGAACATGGTTTAGCCAACTTAAACCAGTCAAACCAGTTAAATATCAGATTAGATCTGCTAGAAACCTGCTACGCTGTTCCAAAACACAGCTAACTGGATGTTCCAGCAGGTTAGCTTGGTAATAACACAAACTGCTGGCATATGTTTCTTGTTTACAGCTCAAAGATACTGAAATGTTGCTATTCATGTTGCTATGTTAGTCCAGTTCTTTATAAATGAACTTTCAAAAAAATAGTAAGTATAAATAATAAGTTTCTATTCAGCTGGAAAATCCATGCCAGCTATCACATTCCCAAAACACAGTTAACTGGATTTTCCAGCAGGTTAGTGTTAGTCTAGCCAAAAAATAAAAAGAACTGGCATTTCTGAACTGGCATTTCTTTTTCTTATACAGCCATGACACACCAAAACATTTCTGTTACGTCAACCAAGTTCAAGATTCATATATTAATATATACATTATTCTGTACACCACACACATAAAACAATAATTTAGGAGATTAAATCCCACATTAAACGCACCTGTCACTAAAACTTCAGTGTGTACTTAGCCAAATATGAACAAAACAGGCTAAATAGAAAAACATGGAGGTCTGCCAACAGTATGACAACAACGTGCCAACAAAAATCACATCACGTGTCAGAATTTGCTCAGTGTTTATTTGAACACATGATTGACTGCTCGGCTTGCTCATTACTGGGGTGTTGGTCACTGACAGTGCCGTGCTGGCCAGATGGCTGCTGGGAATGCAATCGTTAGGAAAATAATAGAGAGAAATTGTTCCACTCTAACCAAACAGAATTATCATACATTATCAAACACGGTGAAATGTGTTTACTGCTGCGGCGCACGTCTTGCGTTATTGGTCCCTCTAGTCTATTTTTCCCAGCAATGCAAATGAGTTTGAATAACAATTTTAGTGATGTAGTTTAATGAAGTGAGTGTGATAAAGAGGGTGTGTGCATGTTGCATATGAAATGATGAATTCACTTGCTTAGATATAGATTTGTGTTTTTTAGGGTGTGTTTATGAGCACAGCTGCTTTGGGGTGGATACTGCACACCAGAGTGCAATACATAAACTCTTTGGCTGAAACATCTCAAATCAGATGATAAACATTACAGTTAGCTTCTTCATTTGTCTAACTTACATCCTAGTAGAAGAAAGACACATCTGATTACAGACAGATGCTATCTGTGTCATGGTGACTGAGACCTGCGCGTCGTGGCAGGAGGTTTGTATATCTTACCTCAACCTCATCCTTATGGAGTGACATCATTCCAGCCACTCCTAAAACCAGCGCTTCTTATGAAAGTCTTGTTGCAGACTACTATACCATAAAGGAAACCAGTGGCGGCTCCTGCCAATTCTCTCAGGGGGGGGGCAAATGTTTGCTTGATTAATGAGGATAGGTCACCCATTCAAATGATAAATTAACGGCTAGTTAAAGAAGTAAAGGGAACTGAACTACTATAGTATTAATTGAAAATAAACTGACATTAGGAATCAATCTCTTGTTCTCCTTATGTTCCTATATGCGTGTTAACAAAATTCAGCAGCAAATGAAGACTGACACAAGGATGTGGTTTTTCCAAAAAATAGTTTTACTTCGATTTCAGTTTAATAAGAAATAATTGAAGTCACATAAATCACTTATATTACACTGCTCATTTATATCACATTCCTCACTTACATGACTCACTTATATTACATTTCTCCCTTACATTACACTGCTCCCTACTATCCAGATGCATCTTTGCTCTTTCGTGTTATTTCACCTTATCTGGGAGATGATGCATGTCGGTGACACCTGTAGTCATCCATACGATGTCCGTCACGCTCATGTGATGGAACAAAATGCAGCTGTAAATGAGCAGAATAAAGCGTCAGCTACTTCGCAGCCTATTAGCCTTTTTCTCCGCTCATTCCACGTCCTCGAAAATCCTGATTTATACGACTTCCCTGACCTTTGTAGATACTTGTTTGATGTTTACATTTGGTCTTGGTTGTCCTAAATCTTTAATTGCCAATTTATTCTTATTGCTACAACGAATGAATAGTATTTATTTTAATGACACGATATAATTAATCTGCGCTGAGGTAATGTTCGCCGTGATATCGATCAAGTTCAGCTGACAAATGCAGCAGTCTCTCTGTTTTTTTTCACATTTGATAAAGATATTAAAGTAGTTTTTCATTTTTTCATAGTTTTTAAATATTATTGGATGTCACTGTTCCCATCAGTCGTTGCACAGGTTAAGGTTACGCACGATGACGAAACGTTAGGGCTAGCCCTCCCGGAACTCATTGAGATTGCATTCCAGTGCCTGCAGTTCGAAAAAAATGATCTTTGTATGGAAGTCTATGAGAGCACTCGGGGTGATTCTCAGTTTGACAGAAATCACCCAAAAAGGGGCGGTACTACACAAAACGCGACTCGATGCTGATTGGACTATTTAGAGGCAGCACAAACAGTCTAGAATAGTGAAAGCTAGCATAACACAGTGATTGAATGTAAAAGAAAAAAAAAACCCTCCCTTTCCTTTGGTGGTGCGTCGCTCAATCGCCCTAATGGAGAAACCGCCACTGAAGGAAACCATAGTGGGATTTTTACTTTGATGAACTGGCATTATTATATGTCCGTTGGCAAAATACTGCATCTATTATTCACTTATCGCGTTAATGAAATGCCAGAGCGTGATAGTTCTGTGAGCTGAATCCAGCAAACCACAACTCCTTAACCTCTGACCTTTACTAATCACACCACATTAAGGCCTGCCAGGCTATAATAAAGTGAGCTGTTGTGGGGAAGAGGGAGACAGGGTATCCATGGATCGGACTGTACACATCGTCTCCCAGATTCCTCAGATTCCAAGGCACATTTATGTAGGCTGACTGAGGCGGCATTATGCAACAGGCAGATATTGTGCTGATCGAAATGGAATAAGAGAGAGAAAGGCGGAAAACAAAGACAAAAAAACGTTGGAGTGAAAAAAGTGTTTGGATTTCAAGATAATTTGCTTGTGGGGTAAGAAAATGTAAACAAGTCTTTATCTTTAAGGATGTTTGTACTGAAAAACAAGAGAATTTGCATCAGTGAAGCACATGCAAATCACAAAAAAAAAAAAAAAGAAAAAAAAAAGAAAAGTCTGTTTCTCTTCAAAGTATTAGCTCCCGCCAGCCTTGTGGTCTCAGGGCAACCCATAGATTACAGTTCAGAGAGACTGAGAAAAGAAAGCCACTGTTCTCCGTGGCTTTTAGAGTTGTGCACTATTTGAATTGAGAATGGTTTTTAAATCCTAATTTAGTAACTTTTTTTTTTCTAATTGATGTAGAAAAAAAGGAAGCAGAATTTCAGTATGAATTTTAATGAAAGAAACTTTCAAATTAACCGAAATTTAACATTAATTGTAATTTTTAAATAAACAAGTAAGTTTAAAAAGCCTTTTCTAGTTTGATTTTATTTGTGAATAAATTTTTTTAATTGTGAATTTTGCACAACACTGATAGCCATCGGCATGGAGCAGATGGCCTGGGTTCTGAAGGTCCACAGCAAGGCCGTGATGTGGGAGAGAGTCTGTCCCAGGAGAGAAGAGTGGAGGCAGCAGCAGGGCGTTGGTCTCTCCTGGATTTTACACTGGGTTGGAAGCGGGACCGAACACATTAACAAAATCCTCTGGGGAAAAAAATTCATCCAGAGAATGTGAAACTCGTTGCATAAGCGGGGTCTGAGTGGATTCAGGACTGGGAGGAAATCCTCAATAGTCTTGTGCCTTCGTAAGTGCTATCACATCTGGTCCAGCTCATATAGCAATTTCCACATATACGGTGTGATGATGACCCACCTGATCGGCCTGGTTGCTTGGCGACGGGCAGCGAGACCTCGGTGAGAGGCAGGATGTAGACGTCAGGACCGGTGTGTGATGCAGGTGATGCCGGCATGGACATATCCGCTGGATATTCCTCTCCCTCTGCATTCTCAAATTCCTATGGTAGCAATGAAAAACATAGAGGTCAGAGGTTACAGCAGCATAACAGTATAACACTTGACTAGAGTGGGTGAATGGGTGAAAAAAGAATTGTCTGCTCATGTAACAAAAATATGCTCTAAGAACAATTTGCTAACATTCCTATTAAGTAACATTATCTCTGTATTAAGAAAGTTTCTTCTTGGTTGTACGTATGAATGTTAGATGAACATTCCATTCTATTATTTTGAAATGTTAGCTGTTAGTTGATCCTTCTGATAATTAAAGGACAATCTGAGAATAACAAACAAAAATGTTTTCTCCTGAGATTAGGTTAATCGGTTATTTATAATATTCCAAGAATTTCGTTCTAAGGACATTTTCTAGTAATATTATAAAAACATCATATGGATGTCCTATGAATAATAATAAATGTCCTGCTAATATTACAGAAACATTTAGACAATAATAAAAACATCATAAGAATGTTCCAAGAACATTGTTCTAAGTACCTTTGATTTTAATTCCTTAAGGTCAATGACGTCACAAGTACGTTCTGAGAGCACTGAAAGAATGTTTCCTTCCTCAACATTACAGAAATGTATATTAAATATGAAAAGTGTATGTGTATGAGAATGTTCTATAAACATTATTTTTAGAATGTTTTGTCTTAACATTTATATTACCTATTACATTAAAAAACACTGATGAAAGTTATGGGAATGTTCCCTGATAACTGGGTAGGGTATATTTCACCTCTCTTTCTCTCTTTCTCTGTGTGTGTGTGTATATATATATATATATAAAGAAAGAAAATAAAGCCATTTATGATAAGATCTTCAAAAGGAGTTCAAAAAATACTTTTAGAGATCCCAATAGCTGTATTACTGTATGTTGCTTAGCTCAATTCCATCTTTGTGGGAAGGATTCAAGGACCCTTTGTTTGTGTGTGTGTTTTGGGAATTGATGTACAAGAATAAACAAGCAGATTGTTAAACTGAAAAGAAACATCAGTGACTGTTTAGGAGCATGAACCTGATTATTTTAATAAAAAAAACATTTAATGCTAACTGTAACAAACGACAATTTATTAAACAGTCCATTAAACAGCACGTCACCATAATCAGTCACCATTTAATCTCAAGAGCTTTAAACTTGTATGTCCTTCCTCAGTATGCTTTTCTTTCCCCATGGGTATGGTGAAACTACAAAGAGAGTCGAGACAGTGCTAAGTAAAGACGAGATCTGGCAGCATCTGGAAATCGGAAATGCTCCTCCAGATGCAAACAAATTTTCTGTGAATTCGGTTGCGGAGATACAGGGTTGAAGAAATGGAAAACAGTGACCTAGAGGGGTCGCACACACTTAAAAGCGTAAGCTAACAGACATATACACACAAACACTCAAGTTCCCCTAGAGGCCCCATCATCCACATCTTCACACGCCCCACACGGATGCCATATGACCCGGCTCCTGATCTTCTCAGCGCACAGCAGCGCTACCGAAAACTGTCTTACACAGACAGCACTAGGATTCCCAACAAGGCAAGCTGTGATCCTAACTGAGGGACTGCAATATTTGGCCTGAAACCACATTGCTAAACTCAAGTCACAGGATAAATATTCCTGCCAGCTGATTCGCACTGCATTTTCATCACATCAAGCTAATAATCAGAAACATATTCTACTCTGCACTGATATCATCAAATGAAACATCTGGTTTAAGCAAGTATTATACTGTCTATTCAAAGAATATAATTGTTGTTTTTTTGTTTTTAAGGATTATTTTTAAGACATGACAGCACATTCACCCAAAAATAATGGATTAGATTAAATATTTTTTTGAAAATAGCTAAAAAAAAAAAAGAAGATTATTTTGTCACACTACATGGGGGTAAGTTGTCACAATGAGAACCTGCTATTAAACAATCCGTTAAAGACTTTTCAGCAACATTTAAACAGTACAACATCAAGCACACAAAAAAGTAAACTGTTATTTTAGACTACTGTAACTGTATCCACTAGTGGTGAATTACACGTTTAAGTCAACAACACATTAAATGATATGCACACATATTTTACAAAGTAACTTATAGCACACTAACCATTATTCCAATTAAACTTTCAACTTTTTGAAGAAAACACTATTCCAAAGTCCAAAGATTAATTAATCTCGTCTTACCTGCCCTAAATGCGAAAGTGTTACATCAGGTTGTGCTGAATCTTTATCTCTTCCCTTTCACCCCATGAACCTGCACTGCTGGGCTCTTCACAGAGCACCTGTTAGGTGCCCACATGACCCCAGACGGATCCCTCACCGGATAGAACATTAGGAACTGGCCCATGCTGCTGCACAACCGGAGAACCCAGGTCCCGAGAATACATCATGTTAACTCTCAAGATAACATACTAATAAAAAGTAAATAGATCCTCCACTTGAGAGAGAGAGAGAGAGAGAGAGAGAGAGAGAGAGAGAGACTGAGAGAATGCAGGGAGGGGCAGTTCCTGTGTTCTTCCCATGAGAGTGTGGACAACCAGTGATTAAGAATAGTGGAGACGATTCCATAAAAATGTGAAGCTGAAAAAAAATATCTAACTGGGAAAGGCTTTCACATTCTGTGCTTATGACATCACTCTTTTTTCTTCATTGTTCCTTCCTCGCGCTCATTCTTTCTCACATGTGCATGACAGGCCCTTGCTCCAGCCATTGGCACAAATGAGCACGCTCACATGTATGCATTCTTCAAGAATCGGCTAAAAACACATCTCTATTTGACCCTCTAGTTTTAGCGCTCTCTATTCTAATTATATTCTTTAAAAAAAAAGACTTGCACTCTATTCATTTACTAACTTTCATTGAAAAAAAAAAACCTAGCTTCTATCTATTTGTTTTTTTTTTAATTCATTATACAATTAACAAATCAAAAAAGGCCTCTAACAGTAGCTTGCTCTATTCTTTTTCTATTTTATCTGTTTTCTTTTTATTTGTGCAATCATTTGGAGAGATTTGATCTTGAATCTCTGCATATTTATCAAACTAAAATACATTACTGTTCAAATGTTTGGGGTCATAATTTTTTTAAAGAAATTAATAGTTTTATTCAGCAATTAATGATCAAAAGTGACAGTAAAGCCATTTATAATGTTGCAAAAATTTTCTATTTAAAAAAAAATGCTGTTCTTTTTACATTTCTATTCTTTAGAGAATGATTTAAAAAATCACTTTCCACAAAAATATTGCAATATTGCAAAAATATTGCAATAACTGCAATTATGATAATAATAATGCTTTTTATTTTTTTTAGGACCAAATCAGCATATTACAAAGATTTCTGAAGAATCATGTGACAATGAAGACTGGAGTATTTTTTATTTTTTTTTTATTTGTGTAAATATTTTATAATAGCAGTTTTTTACTGTTTTTCTCAAACAAATGCAGCCTTGGTGAGCATAAGAGACTTAAAAAATGAAAAAATTACTGACCCTACACTTTTGAACAGTATAGGTGCACAAATAAATATATACTACTAATTTAAGTTTAAATGTAATCATTGAATATAATAAAATATAAAATATACAATATACAATACAGAGGAACATCATTGGTGAACCACACTAAACCTGCAGGTTTATACATAGGGTCTAAAAACACTGACTTGTTGAAGATTCTGATAAACTTAGCAAATTCACACTAATTTGTTCACCACCACTTGAGTGTTTATTATTAGCCCAGCATATACAGCACTTAACATATTAGCATAAAACACACTTGGTGCATCTTATATAAGCACTGTATTACAGTTGCACCTCAAACTAACAAACAGTTGTTTCTCAGCACTCATGGATTGTGTGTGCATGTGAGGCTTCCAGAATGCTAAAGGGGAATGAATTAATCAATTACCCTCAGGCTTGTAAGACTCCCAACTTGTTTACAAGAATGAAAGAGTGTTAAATAGACAGAAAATGTGTTGGATAATAGACGCAGAGAGACAAAGGGAAGAGGAAGAGTCTCTTTGCAGCAGCTGATGTTTAAGCGCTAAGCTGTAGTTCCACTGAGGGACTGTAATTACAAATATTTGGCCTTTACAGGAGACCAGGTGCTTAGAAGCATGAAAGAACCATCCTCCGCTCTCTCACACACTCACACGGGTCTCATTTCTCCTGTGCCTTGACCCACTTTAAAGTTGCTGCTGAAAAATGCACAGTGCGCTCTGAGATCTGTAGCCATATGCCGTTTGATGGCCTCCGCTGTTCACTATAAATTCACTTCTATAGGGAAGCGACTGTTTCCCTGCGTCGATTCCTTTAACCTTATGAGACAGGACTAAGTGGTTTGCACTGAAGAAATTGCTTTTCTCTGAAACTCTGGGACTCTGTAACCTCAAAAGGGCAAGAGGACATGCAGCTGAACAGAATGCATGTGTTGTGCTACTTTTCAAGTTGATCAAAGTGTTCCTACAGATCTGAAACAGACTCAGACGTGATTCATGAGTGATGCTCTTCAGACTTTACAATTTCATTCATAAGTGCAGGATGCCAACAGGCCAAGAAATTGCAATAGAGAGAGATGTTTTGTGATAATTCATTGCTGACTGGCAAGTGTGATTCTCCCAGTTAAATCTTTCAGTGTTAAATAGTGATTCAATCTTAAGAGATGTGCCATTTATATCAGTGTATTTGCACTTCATTGTGATTGGCCAGTTGTGGGATTCCACAATTCATTTTTTATTTATTTATTTATTATTAATGTATTTTTTTCCTAGTTAGTTTAATGACTCTCATATCACTAAATGCTCTCTTTATCCTCACATAATAATTTCAACTGATCAATATTTCATGTTATCCTATCTTATTTGTTTACTCATTTTGAAGAGTAAAGTATAGTATAGTATAATAAATCTTTGCCTCTGGCAAAGTGTTACATTACTAATGCACATTATATGCTTTATAAATTCATAGTGGTATGAGGAACATTTACAGTATAATATATAATGATCTTGTTGATATCATTGTTGGTGTGCTGCAGAAACTCTAATAAATATGATTTGTTTTCCAGTTAAAATATTATAGCTGAGAAACAAACATGCATTAGATGTTACAAGAAAAGTAGTCTTTTTTTAACTTTTGACTTCACAATAAACAGAATAAATCTAGACAAAAAACTTACATTTAAAAAATGAAAGATAAAAAATAATAATTTTAAGGAAAGAAAAAAGGAAGACAAGCAAGTTTGTTCATACATAGTGGTATTTCAAAGTGTTGACAGATTATTATTTTTTTTTTAAGATGTAAGAAGGAAGAAGAAATTAGTTAAAATGAAATAAGATTCAAAATATGATTTTGACTAACAAGATACTGTGAAAATATACTGTGGAGATTTGCACTGGCTTTATTCTGTGTATTCTGATTGGGACTGAATTTTGCTGAGTTGGCTCATTCCAAAGCTTGTGTCCGATGGAATTTAAGAGCTACTATTAAAAGTGATTGAAACGAAAGAGGGTCTCACCTTAAAGCCAATGTCTCCTCGTTTACAGCATAGGCAAGCCAGCATGAGGAAGATGAAGGTAAAGAGTCCAGAGAAAGACACAGCCACCACAGCCAGAGAGGACGACCAGGATAGCTCACTCAGTGGAGCGCCATCTGCAGGACAGATGCAACATTACACAGACTAACCAACTACTATCACCAATCAGGATTAGGGAGCATGAATACACATAATGCAAGCTAGTATTTTTAGTTCAGATACTGTTATTTGTGTTCCTAGACAACCAATACTACAATGGTCTTTACCGATCACATGGATGCCATAAAATGTAAAAAGGTTGTTGACAAATGGATGACACGGATATGATTTTTGTCATTTTTGTCAACTGATTACCATTCACCACTCTTATCCACCTTTTTAATTTCACTAGTTGATCTGAAACATGAATTTGAAATTAAGCAGATTTTTAAAAAAGATTGCCTGTCTAAAAATGCTTTTTATTTACACATATAGACATTTTATTCAAGAAAACATGAAATACAATTTTACAGAAATTGCTTTATTTGTAAATGAATCACATTTACACAAGTGTCAACACGTATGATCAGTAAGTAAACACCTATGATACAATGACAGGTGCTTTTATACAATATATAACAAATATTTAATAATTATTTCTGTTAAATATGAACAGAACAGTTGTAATGAATTTGGGGACATTAGGCTATTTTTATTTTTTATCAAAATTTAATGAGACAATTGAGAATTGATCGCTTAATAACATTTTAAAATCCAAAATATATCTGTTTTATTGTTTTTATGAATAGACAATGAAAACATGCAATAATGTAATGTACAGTATAATGCATTTATTACTGATGAAATTAAACTGTCCTATATTGTGTACCCATATGACATCAGCAAGAGAGAATTTTGGCCTCACACACTGAATAATCCATCATTGAGTATTTTCTGATTTCAGTGCATTTGGAATTAGCAAAACAGGCAGGTCACAAATTATAATGCTGCAGCCAAGAGGACCAACATTGACTGAAGAAGACAGTGTAACATTCTGCTGTTTTCTCTCACTTTTTAAAAACTGTCAGCTCTAATACTGTGATATGCAGCTCAGTGGCATATACAGTAATAAAGAGCATTATTATCAATAATACAAGGAATATACAATCTAATTCATCATCTAACACAACAAAATAACAAGACCATGACTGATTTTCATTGTCAGTGAGGTTGTATTTGTTAGCTTTATTTATTTATTAGACTTGCAAGGTCTTTTTTTCACTCCAGATTCAGCTTCAATAGTTGCCGTGGAAACTAGAATAGATAGAATGAGTGTAACATTTGCAGTTGACGCAAAACGCTCCGTGTGTCAACACATCCCCTCAATCCATCTATATATCTACAGTATTTATCTATACATCCATCCATCCATCCATCCACGCACCAATCTATCTAAAACAAGACAAAAAAGTAGAAAACAAAGATATGGAATAAGATATGTTTATTGTGTACTTGGCAGGTTTTATATGCAATATGTTGTGAGGTCTCAGGAAATGCATTCATCTATACTTCATTGCCTCTGGTGCCGGGAGGTTTTCTGGGTGCTGAACCACTCACTGCAGTTGCATTACAATCAGACATGAATCATTCAGTTCAAACCAGAAGAGAGGCGCTAGACACGTGGCCAAACCACTACAGAGATACTGCTTTAATGAATAGCAGCTGGGTTACTTCTGTAGTGCTTGGTAAAGCAGCTAATCAGTAATGTATTTAAGAGAGATCTAGTCTCGCTCGGAGCATAAGCATATCCGGTTATTTTGAAGGACGAGTCACAGTGATCTGCACAAACACTGAAATTAGTATTCATGAATCAGATCGCATGCAGTGATGAGGCACAGAGGGGAAGCGACAAAGACCCTTTCAAAAAAAAAAATACAGTGATTCTGTTGCTCCAGGATGAGGGATAAAATCACACATTAAAGAACATCTCAAATGAGTTTCCCTAAAATCATTTGACTTTTCAATTGTAAAGATGTTTTTTTTTTCTTCTTTCTTTTTCAAAAGAAGTGTGAGATCAGTCTTATTGAGTCCCGTCTTAATGAAGACATTGAGAGTGTGCCAGAGAGCCTTCCACTCTTAATGAGAGCATATTACTAAAGGCAGGGCACAAAGACACTTTAAAAATGAAGACTTCAGACCCATGCACATTTACATCTATTATACTTGCATTTAGCATTTGATCCTTCAATTAATTTGTAATAAACTCCTTTATTAACTCCTTTAGTATTTATTGCAATTTACTAGCTGATAAATCTGGTTTCAGTGCTTATAGTCTATAATCTAAATACGTTTGATGTTAAATCCACTCAAATGAGACGGAACAATTATTAGATGTGTTAACTACACGCATGTCTGTCACTATTCGTTTTCAGAATTCAGCATTTACATTAACAGAGTCACATTAGTCATGCAACGCCATTCTATTTCTGGGATGACTGTCTAGTTACCTTCATTTTAACACATTCTCTGAAACGTCGTTTGGATTCTGTGAGCTCAAATTCCAGACTGATTTTCAAAGTGCGAGTGCTGCAGTGACAAGAGCATTACAAGACTTTCAGATTCAATCAAACTTGAGTCTAAAGTGCTTGAAGGAACTTCTCATCTTAAAAGTTTTTTTTTAGCATACAATGAACCCAGACAGAAAAAAACTATCTAAAAAAAACAAAAAACAAATGAGCAATAATCATCAGATTTAAAGCAGTATAGAGCTTTTTGGAGCCTATATTTTCCCACATGATAATCATTTCTCAGAAAGCCAGTTTCTAGCAGAGACAATAAGCCATAAATTTATTTTCTTATCACTTGTTATAGTGTCTTTTAAACCAAATGTACATGCCTGCATAGACTCAAAGTGTTAATAGATATAGTTCTACCCCAACAGTTTAAAGTTTGAGTCTACACAGGCATGTAAAATTTGGCCTTCTCTAAGAAGATTTTATAAAGCTGACAGCATAAAAAAGTATAGTTTACAGTAAATTTAACAAATAATCCAATGTGATGAAAGAATGATACTGTATGAATGAAAACAAGTGATTATTTAAAATGATGTTTTAAGGAGAAATTAACACTTGTATTCAGCAAGGATGCATTAAATTGATAAAATCAACAGCGCATTCATGAGGTTACACATTTCTATTTTGAATAAATGCTGTCTGTTCTTTTAAATTTTTAATCATTAAATTATCCTGATTTCTGAAGGATCATGTGACACTGAAGACTGGAGAAATGGCTGCTGAATATTCAGCTTTAGCATCAAAAGAAATAATTATATTTTAACAACAACAACAAAAATAATAATAATTTCTCACTGCAGTCTGCTCTTGCCCCCCTCCCCCTCCTCCTCCAGAGTAGCTCAGAGGTTGGTACCAGTTTTCAGTGAGCTCAGGCAGAGAGCAGAAGCAGCTCTAAAGACTAAATGATGAGATGGGTGAGGGATGAACACGAGCAGAGCCACGAGAGCTGGAGGAAACGTGTACCCTGGTCCTGGTGGGAAGCTACTAGAACTCGACAAAAGACCCCAAGCTGAACCGTTCATTTACAGCATCCAGAAACAACAGCATTCAAGCAGATTTATTAACAGAAACCAAGCCTGACCAGATAACCAATCATAAAACTAGATTAAGGAGCTGATTGTTTCTGTGGAGATGACTGACAGGTGATTTAAACGGCACAGGCTGGCGCTTACATAGGTCATGTGCTTTTACGTACGCAGGAACTAAACTGCCTGAACAGCATTAATGGGCCTCTGGTCATGTCAGCACACGCACACACACATGTACACACAGATTTTTCTCAAAACCAGATAGCATGAACTGACATAAACTCAGCAGCTCTAATGACTCTACATCCACATTTCACTTGATGGACTGAAATAAGGAGGCAAAGCTTTAACCTGATCTCAAGGGAAAATATTTAAAGGGAACTATTTACAGAGGTGGTGATTTTGTATTAAGAAAGAAAAAAAACACCAGCCCTAAAAGTACATTGTATGAAAACGTGTCACTGAGATTGTATAAAAACATATGAATTTGCCAACAATTTGCTAAAAAGTAAAATAGTTGAAATAAATAAACTGCAATGAATAACCCCCTCTACATTATGTACTTATGTATTTGTTAGTTAGTTATGTGTGAATTCATGTTTAAGTTTTGTATGTAAAAACTACATTATACAGTATATTTTATACATTATAATTTTTTTTTTTAAATTTTACCTTGTTCTCTCAATAGGAAAAAAAACAATGCTAAAATAATGCAAGATGCATTCTTATATCAATAGCTTGAGACACACACACACACATACACACACACACACACATATATATATATATATATATATATATATATATATATATATATATATATATATATTTTGGTAACAAAGTTTAATGTTACAGATATTATATTATATATATATATATATATATATATATATATATATATATATATATATATATATATATTGCATTAATCCTAAAATTCAGTCAATCAGTAAACAATTACTTTGATTCAGACTGATAATGATAAAAAGTTTAATAAACTATTAAGTTAGCTCATTCAATAAAGCATCAGACTGATTCAAACTCGGGAGTGATTCATTAAGAGCAATTCATTAAAAGAAAAGGCTCACATGAGTCATCTGTTAGTGAATTGGACAACACTAATTGCGCCTTATTTATTTTTTTATGCACACAGCCAGTGAGGATAATGTAATAGAAAGTGGTACACTTGTTTTTTACCAAATCACATTAATTTACATTTACCTAACAACTGGCAGATGCTTATACCCAAAGCATTCAAGCTATACATTACTTCAATTCATGCATTCCCTGGGAATTGAACCTAAGGCTTTGGTGTTGCTTGCGCCATGCGCCATCATTCGAAATCCAAGAAAGCATGCGATGCTATTACAGGAACAATAATGCTATAGGAACCACTGCAATGACAGTGCATAGGCTTAAACATTGTACTGAGAGAGATTTCTATCTGAAACACACTTATCCTCACACTGATACTCAGGTCGTTTTAATGTGCTGGCATTATTCACATCCCTCACTTGCCCACCTCCAGCAGCTTTGCGCAGTCAGCACAAGAGCAGGAAAAAAGCAAGAGATTAAAGACAAAAAATTAGGCACACTAGAGGCTGAATGCCAAACATGCTCAGAGAAAAAGAGAGACAATCTGTTCAAACGTGAACAAGCGATTAATCTAATAAACTGAAGCCTAATATTGATGAAGAGACAGAATGTAAGAACAGAAGGCAAACGGAGGGACGGGTTTAGAGGTGGAGCTGGACCAAGGCCACGGCAGACAAACTGGAAATGGACGTAGACATTATGCACATATGGCCAAAGAGCTGCTCATTCTGTCAGACTGACCCCAAATACAGCCTGAGTGTATTTGCCTTTGGAAATTCAAGTTGAAATATTAAAAATACTACAACTACACTAAAAATGTAAATAAAACAAAGATTATTGCAGTATATTTTGCAAGAAAATATGATTTCAGTTTTTCTACTTCAGAATTTCACATTTAATTCAATGTTTTACTTGCCGTTTCTTTGTAGTTGCGAAATTTGTTAGCACCTTTTTCATTGTAAAATAAAAGTTAAATAGAAATATGATAATAGAGATAAGTGACGAAGTGAAGTGACAGGCCACGACTTCCCCTATAATAGATAATAGAAATATCTATAATAGATAATAGAAATATCTATAATAGATAATAGAATAGATAATAGAAATATGACAAAATAACAAAACTAACAAAATTACTAAAACAAACTAAAATAAAAACTTTTTTCATAAATGTTATGTTATTTGGTAAAAAAAGGAATTAATGATAGAATGGATGAATGGCTGTATGAATGAATGCATAACAATAAACATAAATCGATACCTTTAAATTGTACAAGCGAATTTAGACATCAAAATATTATTATAAAAATTCTGAAAGGCAATAGCAAAAATGACAGCAAAGTGAAATCTAAATGTAAAAATCTGCATAACTGAGCATATAATGGTGCTAATACTGTATCCATCCCTATTTAAAAATATATAAATAAAAATCTGTTAATATTTTCAACTATTGTTGGGTAATATTCAGTATTTTGAATGGTACATCACCATGTGTATATGTAATTTTATGTCCTTTATGATACTCTCTCATTGCTTTCTATTAAATTAAGTCTATTTTTTATGGTATCTCTGCTTGATGCTTTATTTTAAATGCTAATGACATTTTCAGGCCCAATGAGGACTGCTACTTACTGGTTGTTTTGAGTTCTACAGTAATATCATGCTATGTCACAATATCTAGTCTCCATGGTGACTCTCAAAAACAGTCTCTGTCTCTAATCACTGAAAGCACTAATTAATTCAGCTCCTCTCAAAACGTGCTCAAAGGAAGTACATAAAACATGCACACAATACACAACATTGTGATAGAGGGACTATCTTTACAGATATCCACAACAATTAAACATTGAAACGAGAGGCTGTGTTTATTTGAATAAAAATACATTTAAAAACAGTAATATTGTGAAATATTATTTCACATTTTAAATATAACTGTTTTCTATTTTAAAATATTTTAAGTCTTCTATGTCACATGATGAATCAGAAATCATTCTAATATATTGTTTTGGTGCTCAGGAGTTATTTCTTATTATCTATGCTGAAAACAGCTGCTTAATATTTTTGTGGAGACCATTATATTTTTTTTAGGATATTTTTTTGTATTATTTATTTATTTGTAGCAATGAAGAAGTCTTTACTATACCTTTATATCAATTGAATGTGTCTTTACTGAACATATTAATAAAAAAATTAAAGCAGTGTATGAATACACTGATTTTTGCTCACTCTTTCTATAGATATTCACAATGTAGGCAAGGCAAGGCAAAGCAAGTTTATTTATATAGCACATTTCGTACACAATGGTAATTCAAAGTGCTTTACATAAAAGAAAGTAAAATAATAATGAAGAAAAAATAAATAAAAATAATAAAACAAGCAATTTTAAAACTTTTAAAATTATTAAAATATTTACTTATTTCAAATGAATTTAAAACAGTTAGAAAATGATTTTACATTAAAAAACTGTTAAAATATAGTGCAATTAGTTCAATCAATCAATGCAATCAATGTAGTGTATAGGAAATTAGTAAACAAGTCAATGGTTTGATGAGTTTATGCATGAATGCATACATTCTTGTGCATAAAATTTGCATACAAATCTGAGTTTAACAGTGTGTTAACATGCTATTTTAGGCAATCAGAGACAAAAGTTTTAGGTTTCAATCCCCTCTAATAGCTACGTTTCAAATTAAGTTTGAACAAGAAACTTACTCAAGGGTCTGTGTGTTTTTAAGAAGATACATGCATCTGTTAATGCACACACACACACACACACACACACACACTCAAGCGTGGCCGTTAGCAAATCAGCTGTGTAGCAGCAGTAAGGACTGTGTCCCGTGGTGCCCCCATCTTCATTAAGTTCTTGGAGCCGTGCTGGGCTCACAAACGTGGGGATTATTTAACTCCCAGTGAAATATGCCACCTTAAATGGAAAACCTTCAATGGGAATGTAATTGAAAGTCATCCTTTCCTAAACTTCCGTACCACCACGTTGCAACTGTAATACACACCTGCATGCTTAACTTGTATTCAGATGGCTATAGGAGATCAATCTTTTACCTCTAAGTGTATTAAAATATGCATGCAAATTATATATATATATATATAAATCAACAACTCAACGACTGGCCTGTAATTCCTTCCCATTCCCTGGATCCCTTTACACCTATTTAAAAATACAGTTAATTTATTTTAATAGACGGCACTTTGCTATCTGCATGAGAAAGAAGGCAAGAGAAAAAGATCTATCAAGTTTTCCCACCGTGCCCTTTCAGCTGTATCTCAAATCTCATTTTCTTAATATTCTAATTATGACTTGAGGCTCTTCCATGCCTAATGTTTATTTTTTTTATAGGCCTCATTTAAAATCTGTGTTCTTTTAAAAGCTATGGTACATGCTGATTTTGCCTGAATCCAAGTAGCTCTTAAAGCAAGATAAGAATATGGAATGGTTTATATGGATCAAGGTCCCATGATTCTCCTTCAATCAAGATCTTCAAGATTTTCTTTTTCTATGTGTCAAATAAGACTAGTCATATAATCCCTGAGCAAACAATGAAAAGTTGGCAAGCCAAAATGTGTGAAAAATATCGCTGATATATGATTCATGGACATGTCTGATCTATTAAATGCTGTTTATTTAGATGGAACAGTTTAGTTTTATGCTCTAGGCTAAAATCAACAGAACCATGCCAGGAATGACTGAACCAAAAAAAGCAGAAATCTGTGTAGAATTTCCTTCCAACTCAAAGTGATGATAACTATAGACAATTTTACAATTTTGCGCTCTTTGCTAAAACCTTGTTTCTGGGCGGAATCCTGTGCCTCGACTCCCAAAAGTTGCTTAGCGCCAATCAGATTCAAACGGCCATTTATCAGCTAGTTCTGCTAATTTTATACATCAGATGGTGAGTGATCAGACTGTGGGTGGCTGTGGGTGTTCAGTCTGAGACTAATCAAGCTCCTCCCTCAAAAACTGAACAACATTAGCATTTTTTACATACTAAATATTGACACCGACTCTAATTTTTTTTTTAACTTCGTACCTTTGTATCTGGTCACACACCAGATGAGAATTGCAACGTATGTATGTTTCACACACCGACAGCACCAAGATACCACATTTTTTCTGTTTCCTGTTGCGTCACTGAGTGCCACTTACATAGTTTCTCATTAAATTAAATAATATTTGTCCCAAACCAATGTAACTGCATAATGACTGCATCCTAGGGTATAAGATTGTGTATTGTGCATTTTTTTCATTAAAATGTTTGAATGAAGACATATGTTTCATATTGTCACACACCTGGACTCATTTTGTGTGTTTTTGCCCCTGTGACCCAGTTTCTGTCTTCCGTGTGTGGTTTTGATTAGTTCCCAGGTGTGTCTAGTCATTTCCCCATGTGTTCCATGTCCCTGTTAATTTAGTCATGCCATCCACCTGTGTTTCCCCAATTATCCCTTCTACTTAAGCCTTGTCCTTGCAGTTCTGTTTGGTCAGGTCTACTCGTCTAAATGTCAACTTGTCTACTTGTCACCTGTTACTTGCCACTTGCCACTTGCCTCTTGCCTCTTGCCACCTGTTATTTACGACTTACCTTGTTTATGTTTTATTTAATAAATCCTTGTTTCGTTTATCCCTCGGCTCCGTGTTCCTTCCAGCAGCATAAGCCATGACAGAAGACCCGACCTGAAAAAGTTTAAAAAAACTGCGTGTTTTGTTTTCCGTTTTTTCACAGTCTTTTTTCTTTCCGTAGTGTGTCATGGATCCCCTCTATCGCCCCGAATACCTCCTCCTCCTGCTGGAGCAGGAGGGACTGTCTCTCGAGGACCATACCAGACGGTTTCTCTGGCTAGCTAATGCCACCAGCTACCCGGACCACGCGCTCTGCACCTTTTATCACGCCAGCCTGAACCCTAGGTGCAGAGCGTTGTCGCCCGAAGATGGTCCTCGGGAGGATTTCGCCGCATTTATAGAGTGGAATCTGGTGAGAAATGGGTCACCTCTCACGGTCGGCTCAATGGAGGATCTCGCCAGGTCCACTCTGGACCCAGAGCCCAGCCTACAATCTCCCCACGGTACGAGGCATAAGCCCGAGCAGACCAGGTGCGAGAGCCGGCGACACTGCCCACCACGAGGGAGCAAAATATGGAGCGCCAAATGGGTCAAAATGAGGGGGGTTCCAATTCACCTATGCCAGATCCTCTGTTAAGCCCAGGAAGGGCTCCTGATCTTCCGTTAAGCCCAGGACGGGCTCCTGATCCTCCTGTAAGCCCAGGATGGGCTCCTGATCCTCTGTTAAGCCCAGGAAGGGCTCCTGATTCCCCGTTAAGCCCAGGACGGGCTCCTGTTCCCCCGTTAAGCCCAGGACGGGCTCCTGTTCCCCCTTTAAGCCCAGGACGGGCTCCTGATCCTCCTGTAAGCCCAGGACGGGCTCCTGATCCTCTGTTAAGCCCAGGACGGGCTCCTGTTCCCCCGTTAAGCCCAGGACGGGCTCCTGTTCCCCCGTTAAGCCCAGGACGGGCTCCTGATCCTCCTTTAAGCCCAGGACGGGCTCCTGATCCTCCGTTAAGCCCAGGAAGGGCTCCTGATCCTCCTTTAAGCCCAGGAAGGGCTCCTGATTCCCCGTTAAGCCCAGGACGGGCTCCTGTTCCCCCGTTAAGCCCAGGACGGGCTCCTGTTCCCCCGTTAAGCCCAGGACGGGCTCCTGATCCTCCTTTAAGCCCAGGACGGGCTCCTGATCCTCCTTTAAGCCCAGGACGGGCTTCTGATCCTCCGTTAAGCCCAGGAAGGGCTCCTGATCTTCCGTTAAGCCCAGGACGGGCTCCTGAACCCCCGTTAAGCCCAGGACGGGCTCCTGAACCCCCGTTAAGCCCAGGAAGGGCTCCTGATCTTCCGTTAAGCCCAGGACGGGCTCCTGTTCCCCCGTTAAGCCCAGGACGGGCTCCTGATCCTCCTTTAAGCCCAGGACGGGCTCCTGATCCTCCTTTAAGCCCAGGACGGGCTTCTGATCCTCCGTTAAGCCCAGGAAGGGCTCCTGATCTTCCGTTAAGCCCAGGACGGGCTCCTGAACCCCCGTTAAGCCCAGGACGGGCTCCTGAACCCCCGTTAAGCCCAGGAAGGGCTCCTGATCTTCCGTTAAGCCCAGGACGGGCTCCTGAACCCCCGTTAAGCCGAGGACAAGCTCCTGATCCCCCGTTAAGCCCAGGACGGGCTCCTGATCCCCCGTTAAGCCCAGGACGGGCTCCTGATCCCCCGTTAAGCCCAGGACGGGCTCCTGATCCCCCGTTAAGCCCAGGACGGGCTCCTGATCCCCCGTTAAGCCCAGGACGGGCTCCTGATCCTCCGTTAAGCCCAGGACGGGCTCCTGATCCTCCGTTAAGCCCACCGTTAAGCCCAGGAAGGGCTCCAGCCCCAGAGCTTACTCCAATGCCTGCTCCTCCAAAATTCCCACCCTCCCACCCACTCCTGCCTCCTCCTCCGCTGTCGTCTGGCTGCCCCTCTGCTCGCCCTCAGCCTACCATCATTGTGGTGCGAGCTCAGCGGGACCGCCATCCTCCAGCGACGCCTTGGTCGGCGTCTCCCTCACCTCCGCCTCCAGCCTCTGAGGCCTGGACTCCGCCTCGGCCCGTTGACCCGTCGGCTCCACCATGGCTCCTAGCTCCTTCCTCTCCGCCGTGGCCCGGCAGTCCGCAGGCTCTGCCTGGCTCCCTCGTCCCTCCGGCTCCGCCTTGGTCTGGCGTCGTCCATCCTATGCCTCGGGACTCCACTCCTCCGGCTTCGCCTCATCCCTCCGTCCCTCCGGCTCCGTCAGGCTCCTTCATCCCCTCGGCTACACCTCAGTCCTCGGTCACTCTGGCCTCACCGAGGCCTTCCGGATCCACATCGCCGCGTCAGTCACCAGAGCCATCTGTTCCGCCTAGGACCTCCGGCTCCTCCCCGTCACCCTGGCTCTTCGGCTCTCCGTCTCCGCCTCGGGCTCCTCCTCCACTTGCTCCGTTGCCGTGGGTCGAGTCCCTGGAGTCAGTGACCATTCCTCCTCCATGGCTCCTTCCACCGTCGGCCCCACCTTGGGCCGTTATGGCTGTGGCCTGGGTCCTGCTGGGTACCTCCTGCTTCACATCCTTCCTGTCTCCTCCCTGGCTCCTCCCTCCGTCATCTCCTCCCTGGCTCCTTCCTCTGTAGTCCCTGTCTGCTGGCCCCCTCCTGGGAGGCTGTCTTCCACCGGAACCTCCTCCCAAGTTCCCACCCACGCCTCCCTTTGTTGTTTCTACGGTGCGAGGACGCACCTACCGGGAGGGGGGAGTACTGTCACACACCTGGACTCATTTTGTGTGTTTTTGCCCCTGTGACCCAGTTTCTGTCTTCCGTGTGTGGTTTTGATTAGTTCCCAGGTGTGTCTAGTCATTTCCCCATGTGTTCCATGTCCCTGTTAATTTAGTCATGCCATCCACCTGTGTTTCCCCAATTATCCCTTCTACTTAAGCCTTGTCCTTGCAGTTCTGTTTGGTCGGGTCTACTCGTCTAAATGTCAACTTGTCTACTTGTCACCTTTTACTTGCCACTTGCCTCTTGCCACCTGTTATTTACGACTTACCTTGTTTATGTTTTATTTAATAAATCCTTGTTTCGTTTATCCCTCGGCTCCGTGTTCCTTCCAGCAGCATAAGCCGTGACACATATAGAGTGCCATAATAATATCTCACTTTTTTTTCCAGTTTTTGGAAACTCACTTCAAACTCACCAGTGCCACTTTCTTCATTCTTGAAGTGATCTTTTATCTTTTTAGATTGAATTAACTGTTTTTGCACTGCTATCTGCATGTGATGCATTTGGTGTGCAATACCTGGGAGTTGTACTTGCTGCAACGCAACGGTGCCTTTAAGGTACTGGCCCAATGACAGCTTTGTACCTTTTTTTTTATTCCCGGAGAATGCAGGGTTTAATGGGGAAAAATGTAACGGATTGACTCAGACTGTTCAGTCATAGCACATGAATATATGCCCAGTAAAAATGCACACACATGCTTACTGCTGTTCCTTTCTGTGAACAGTATGAAGCCTTTCTAATCTATAAATTCCCCTTAAATCAGCATGTCTACATGATGCTTGTGACAGGAATGGCATCTCTCTGAATTCTCTAGCTCACCTGCGTGAGGACACAACCTATGGCTACTAAAACATTTGGATCAATCAACTTGTTGTCTTTCCCTCCTCCAGCCACTTCATTGCTCTGTTCCAATACTTAAAGAGCCTTCTTGTTGTTTTACCATCTTAAAACGAAGCATCACAACTGAAATGAGCGGCAAATTTGCAACATTCTACATAGACAGCAACAACACAAAAAATCTCTTCAAATGAAGCACACAAGAAAATTGACTTAAAACTAATTTCAACAGCTTGGTTAGCGTTCTGCAAATTAATTCAAAATAATTATAATTTAAAGTTTTTTTAAATAAATAGAATATTATTACCATTCAAAAGTTTGAGGTCAGTAAGTGTCACGGATGGTAAACCGTGATCTCAGGGTTTTGCACTTTGTGGGTGAAGTCTGTGTGTTACGCGTCAGCACTGATTAGTTTGTGGGCTTCTCCGCTAATTGTCATCAGCAACAGCTGTCACTCATTACTCATCCCTATATATTGGCTTGTCTAGCGTCTTGTGTTTGTGAGAGTGTTGTTTCATGTTTGTGACCTATGCTTTGCTTTCATGTGTGTTTCTGCGTTGGATGTCCGTGTCTCCCCGGAACCCCGTCCACTCTACGCAACCCACCACCAAGCAACACCACTTACCTTCGGCTCGCTTCCCCGCAGTTCCTGTGTCACCCTCTCCTGCTGCCCACTCACCTCCACCTTTCGGACACTTCACCCATCGCCACCATCCTGGACTGTGTATTCCTCCCAGCGTCATATTTGTGTCTTAGTAGTGTCTTGTATCATTGTCTCCATTAAACTGTGTTAACCTCGCCACTTGCTTCCTGCCACTCCTTCACCCAGTCGTTACAGAACGCTCTCACCCAACATGGAAGCAGCGAGCACCACTTCACTTTCCGAATTCATTCATCACAGCGTCAACCGTATGGATCAGCAGCAGGGGAGCATCGTGAACACCGGACGCGCGATCCAAGCGCTGGTGACACAGGTGTCCGAGCTCACCCAGCAGATCCATCAACTCTCCCACTGCGCCCACCGCACCGCCTGCGCCGCCCGTCCCCCGGGAGACCTCCCAGGACCACTTCCGGCCAGAGCCGCGACTTCCAGCGCCAGAGAGCTACTCCGGTGAGCCTAACTTTTGCAAGACTTTCCTTAACAAATGTTCCATGCATTTTGCATTGCAGCCCCGCACCTTCGCGACAGAAGAGTCCAAGGTTGCGTTTGCTCTTACCCTACTCTCTGGCAGGGCCACCTTATGGGGGACGGCGGTGTTGGAAAATCAACATCTGTGTTGCGCCTCGTTCCACGCCCTCTCCGAAGAGATGAAACAGGTGTTCGATCGAGCCGGGGCCGGCAGGGAGGCCGCTCACCAGCTCTCGGACCTCCGACAAAGGAAATCATCGGTGGTGGATTATTCCATTCAGTTCCACACCCTGGCGGCCGCGTGCCAGTGGAACGAGGCAGTGCAGTGGGATCGATTCCTGCATGGGCTGGCTGACTGTGTTCAGAAGGAGATCTACCTCCTCGAGCTGCCCCCAATGCTCAACGGTCTTATCGACTTGCCACTCCGGGTGCACGCTCGGATTAATTGCCTGGGTAGACAAGCCAGTCCAACACGCCATTACGTCTCTCCGGAAAGGGGCCGCTCGAGTCGAGAGAACATGGTAGTAAGTTTGAGTCTATTATCGGGTGGGATCTCCGCTGGGAAGTCCTCAACCACATCTTCGACTCTCCTCCCGGTGAAACTGCGGTGGGAGAACCACACTCACGACTGTCACGCCTTTCTGGACTCTGGGGCCGAAGGTAATTTCACTGACTCTCTCCTTGCACGTCAGTTGAACCTTCCTTTCCTTCCTGTGTCTCATCCCATCCATGTCACCGCACTCAATGGCCAGGAACTGCCACACGTCACTCACTACACTGAACCCATAACTCTGCTCACCTCAGGCAACCACAGTGAAACCATATCCTTTTATCACATGGACTGCCCTGTCGCTCCCATTGTTTTAGATCACCCCTGGTTAACCAAACATAATCCACGAGTGGATTGGGGTTCCAACACAGACACCTTGTGGAGTGAAAGTTGTCATGAGTCTTGTCTGGTTTCTGCTTGTCCTGTTGTGCCTGTTTCTGTCTTTCAAAAGGAGACCATGGTGTTATCAAACGTGCCCGCAGAGTACTTGGACCTGAAGGAGGTGTTCAGTAAGTACCGTGCTGCTTCTCTTCCTCCGCATCGTCCCTATGACTGTGCTATAGATTTAGTTCCAGGTAAGTCTCCGCCTAAAGGCAAGCTTTACTCTATTTCTATTCCAGAGAGCGAGGCCATGGAGAAAATACATTTCTGATTCCTTGGCATCGAGGTTCATCCATCCTTCCTCTTCTCCAGCAGGGGCGGGATTCTTTTTTGTGGGTAAGAAGGATGGTTCTCTGCGACCTTGTATTGACTACCGAGAGCTGAACAACATCACGATAAAGAACACCTATCCATTGCCGTTGATGTCTTCAGCTTTCGAGAGGTTACAGGGAGCATCCATATTCACAAAATTGGATTTATGTAACGCTTATCATTTGGTCCGCATCAGAAAGGGGGAAGAATGGAAAACTGCCTTTAACACCCCTAGAGGGCACTTTGAATATTTGGTGATGCCGTTCGGGCTCTCCAACTCGCCAGGGGTTTTTCAAGCACTCGTTAATGACATGTTGAGCGATATGGTAGATCAGTTTATATATGTTTACCTGGATGACATACTGATTTTTTCTTTATTGCTCCAGGAACATGTGCAACACGTCAGACGAGTGCTCCAGAGATTACTCAAAAATTAGTTTTTTGTCAAGGCGGAGAAATGCGTATTCCATGCACAGTCTGTTCCCTTCCTAGGGTATATCGTCTCGTCCGAGGGAATACGTATGGATCCTGACAAGGTTAAGGCTGTGATAGATTGGCCATCTCCAGATTCCCGTAAGGCCCTACAATGGTTTCTGGGGTTCGCTAATTTTTATCAACGTTTTATTCGTAATTTCAGCCAACTAGTCTCACCTCTGATGGCCTTGACCTCCCCCAGTACTCCGTTCAGGTGGTCTAATGCAGCCGAGACTGCATTTACCAACCTCAAGAGCCGCTTCGTTTCGGCTCCCATCCTCATAGCCCCTGATCCCACACGGCAGTTCGTGATGGAGGTCGACGCATCAGATGTGGGGGTAGGAGCAGTTCTTTCCCAACGTGCTGCCTCGGACGATAAGATGCATCCCTGCGCGTTTATCTCCTGCTGAACGCAATTATGACATTGGTAACAGAGAATTGTTGGCTGTCAAATTAGCTTTAGAGGAGTGGCGTCACTGGTTGGAAGGGTCAGGGGTACCTTTCATTGTTTGGACCGATCACAAGAATTTAGAGTGCATTAGAACTGCCAAAAGACTCAATTCCAGGCAGGCTCGGTGGGCACTTTTTTTCCGGCCGTTTGGATTTTACTTTGTCGTACCGCCCGGGTTCCAAAAATGTCAAACCCGATTCTTTGTCACGTCTTTTTGATCGTTCTGCCCGCCCGGTGACTCCCGAGTGTATTTTACATGAGAAAATAGTCGTCTCATCACTCGTATGGGAGGTCGAATTGAAGGTCAAGACAGCCTTAAAAGGGTAACGCCTCCGCCCGGTTGCCCACGGAATCGTTTATTTGTACCGGAGGAGTTACGGTCCGAAGTTATTCAGTGGGGTCACTGCTCTAACGTTGCTTGTCATCCAGGGATAAGCCGAACCAAGGGTTTAGTTAAACAACGATTCTGGTGGCCACTTATGGCTCGCGACGTCCACGATTTTGTTTTGGCTTGCTCAGTTTGCGCCAGTGGTAAATCATCTAACCGGCCTCCAGATGGGCTTCTTCAACCACTGTCTGTCCCTTCGAGACCCTGGTCACATATCGTGCTAGATTTTGTTGCTGCCCTCCCGCCCTCTACTGGCATGACGGTCGTTTTGACCGTAGTGGACCAGTTCTCGAAGACGGCACATTTCATTCCCTTGCCCAAATTAACTACAGCCAAGGAGACAGCGGTCACTGTCCTAGATCACGTCTTTCCGTTACATGGCCTCCCGGTAGATGTGGTTTCTGACAGGGGATCCCAATTCATATGCAAATTTTGGAAGGAATTTTGTAAATTGTTAGGAGCGACGGGTTATCATCCCCAGAGTAACGGGCAATCTGAGTGAGCCAAACAAGATTTATAGATAATGTTGTGATGTTTAGTCTCCAAGAATCCTTCTTCCTGGAGCCAACAACTCTCTATGGTGGAGTACGCTCACAATTCGTAACCAGTGTCAGCCACGGGCCTCTCTCCGTTTCAGTGCAACTTAGGTTAACAGGCACCAGTTTTTCCTAGTCTGGAATCTGAAGTCGCGGTCCCCTCCGCTCACGCATTTGTCCAGAGGTGCCACTCTGCTCCGGATGAGGGAGCGCACTAAGGCCAAGGCCGATCAACACCGGTCAAAGCCTCCCATTTACGTTGTGGGTCAAAAGGTGTGGCTTTCTACTAACAATATTCCTCTCTGTTCCGTTTCTAAGCCCCCAAATTTATTGGCCCGTTTACTGTCACCAAGATCATTAGTCCGGTGACAGTCCGCCTCAAACTACCACCAGCGTACAGGAGAATACATCCCGCCGTCCATGTGTCCAAAATTAAACCCGTGTTTTATTCACGTATTAATCCGCCTACCCCAGTTCCCCCACCACCGCATCTCGTAGATGGGGAACCGACTTATTCGGTGAATCGTATTCTGGACTCGAGACGGAGGGGACGAGGATTCCAGTACTTGGTGGACTGGGAAGGTTACAGTCCGGAGGAGAGGAGTTTGGTACCTGCTGGGGACATACTGGATCACTCCCTTATTGATGATTACAATCAGCAGGTAGGCCCTTCTGGGAACTCCAGGAGGCGTTCTTAGAGGGGGGGGGGGGGGGGGGGTACTGTCAGGGTTGGTAAACCGTGATCTCAGGGTTTTGAACTTTGTGGGTGAAGTCTGTGTGTTACGCGTCAGCACTGATTAGTTTGTGGGCGTCTCCGCTAATTGTCATCAGCAACAGCTGTCACTCATTACTCATCCCTATATATTGGCTTGTCTAGCGTCTTGTGTTTGTGAGAGCGTTGTTTCATGTTTGTGACCTATGCTTTGCTTTCTTGTGTGTTTCTGCGTTGGATGTCCTTTTCTCCCCGGAACCCACTCTACGCAACCCACCACCAAGCAACACCACTTACCTTCGGCTCGCTTCCCCGCAGTTCCTGTGTCACCCTCTCCTGCTGCCCACTCACCTCCACCTTCCAGATACTTCACCCATCGCCACCATCCTGGACTGTGTATTCCTCCCAGCGTCATATTTGTGTCTCAATTGTGTCTTGTATCATTGTCTCCATTAAACTGTGTTAACCTCGCACTTGCTTCCTGCCACTCCTTCACCCAGTCGTTACAGTAAGATGTATATTTTTTAATTAATACTTTTATTCCGAAAGGACTAATTAAATTAATAAAAAATGATAAATTAACCATTACAAACGATACAAGAAACGCGTTTCTTTTTAACATTTTATTCAAAGAATCCTGAAAAATATACAGTTTCCACAAAAATATACAGCAGCACAACTTTTTTCAACATGGATAGAAATGTTTCTTAAGCAGCAAATCAGTATATTAGAATGATTTCTGAAGGATCATGTGGCACTGAAGACTGCTCAATTCAGCTTTGTCAGCACAAGAAAAAATTCAATTTTAAAATAGAAATCAATTATTTTAAACTGCAATAATATTTATGTCACGTTACACTTGGGAGGAAGGGAGGAGAATTCTTCAAGCTATAGCATTTAATCATCAACAGGCATACACAGGAACTAAAAGACATTTAACAGCAGACCAAGAACTCAACACAGGGAACACTATTTCAACACATGACACAATGGGACACACAAACTAATTAATGACACACAGCTGGAACCAAATTCACTAAACAGGGAACACCTGGAATTATATAACTGAGGACAGGAACAGGAAACATGACCAAATAAGGAAAACTGGAACAAACATGACAATTTAACAGCATTACTGTTTTCAATGTATTTTTAAATGTTGATAAATGCAGTCTTATTGAGCATAAGAGACTTTTTCTAAAACACTGCATAAAAAAAATATATATATATATTACTTACATGTATAGTTTAGTATTTCGGAACACAGGACATGGTAACTATGCACAAATATATTTATAATCAACATTTCTCTTCTGTACTGGATAGGATTTTGTTCCCCACTAAGCTTGTCACAGTGAATTATGGTATTGCCTTTGTGAAGGATACACACTGCTTTTGTTTAAAAGGTAACTTTTAAGGCAAAAAAAATACATGCCTTACTTCTGGCACAGATCTTGTGTCAGGAGTTACTTAAAATGCTTCATATGTAGGCAGCTCACCAGAGCTCACCTTTTTATCTCTCAATCCATCTACTCGCTGTCATTCCAGCACTGACACTCTCTCCCTCTGATCCACTCTGTCTCTGTGGTGAGAACCAGCAGCTGGCTCTTGGGAGTCTAATTGTCTTACCCTGGTCTGATCCTGCTAGACACCCACCACATCATCTCCTCTCAGAGATGAAGATCTCTGCATGGTTACGTGCCACTCAACTTACGTAACTTGTACAAAAAACAAATGTTGCTAGGCCTCTTTTTGATGTCTTTCCATGCACTCCTAACTGGTTCAGGTCCAAAGGCTTACTGTATATATAGAGAGGATATTCAAACTCTGAGAGCAAGAACATGACATTAAAATTTAAACATGAGTGAAGTAGGAGATAGCTGAGAGTAGTTGGTGGAGATGTAACTCGGTTCCTAAGAGCCTGCTGCAGCATCACGCAGCTTGATAAAAAAATAATGAAGAAATAAAAGGAAGACAATTTACTACATAATAAAATGAGGATTGTATATATATATTTATATACATATATCTGAGATAGAACTCTGTGTTAGAGTTTAATTCAATATTTTTCTGGTTTTCTTCATATTAAAAATGTATGCAGACGTACAATCTCTGTTTTCAACCTCAGGCTATTTGTCTTGTTCAAATATTTGTATAATAAATATGGGCTGAGAATTATTTAGCTACTTACAGATTTCAAAAATTTCAACGCAGCAGTAACTCCTGAAAATGGATAAATAATTGTATCAACCAGTTTAAAGGGATCATCATGAGCAATCAAGAAGGAAGTAGGACAGATACTAATATCCCTAAACTGCTACTTTGCATATATATTTACATTCACATGTGATGTTTTTATCAACTGAACTCTCATTCTGATGGCACCCATTGACTGCAAAGGATCCATTAGTGAACAAGTGATGCAATGCTAAACTTCTTCAAATCTGTTCCGATGAAGAAAAAAACCCAACATCTTGGATGACCCAAGTGTGCAAATGTTTGATCCAATTTTACAGTGTTCACAACCCATTTAAAATTTTAGAAAAATGATGTAGTTTAGAAGAAAAAGAGACAAATTTTTGGCCAATATTTTATATCAGTAACTTTCTACAATTCAAAGAAAGATTATAAACGCATTCATTTGCTTAAGAATAACATGCACTTATTGATTATTCACAGTTAGACCACTGCCACGTACACATTTCACTGCAGATTATTTTTAGAGCTTTGCAAAGAAGCTGTTAAAGGATAAAACCAACTACACTGGATTGAGCATCAAACTGTGAAAAAAAGTGGTGCTTCTCTTTTCAAAGAGGCCCTTTAAAATGTAGTCTGAATGGAACAGCAGCAAAAAGGGTCAGGGAGAATTTGTCATAAAAAGTGAGAAGGGTCTGGCTGCAGACTTGCACTTGCACTCTCAGACTTGCGTTCTCAGACTTGCACTCTCAGACACTTGTCTTTATTTTTTTTTATTTGTTCTATTTATTGATAACTGTTTGTTTGAATCTCTCAACATTTTACAACAGTAGCCAGGTGGTGAAGACAAGAAATAAAAATTAAATTACAATGTCACTTGCAATCGCTACTTGCACTATCCGCTACCTGTGAAGTCACTTGCAATCAACACAAATTGTGCATGTTGCCAATGGAGACAAGACGCTGTGCTGGTGATTAAACGATTAAAACCAAATTAGTAGGCCTACTAATATAACGTACAGGGTCCTGCAAGAAAAAGACAAGACCGGCAAATCTGTGGCCACAGAACAGCAGAATATGAACGCAATGCACAAAGTCTTTCGTTAAGCGTTTTCCTCCTGTAGAAAAAACAAACACTTAATATGGCATAATGTATTAAGATACATTAAGTTCAATTAAAAGTCCAAATTCAAAATATAGTTATTATGTAATGTACTACAAGGCAAGCAGATGGCTATGAACACAATGTGCAAACTTTGTCCTCCCATACAGCAAAACGCTTAATATGGCCTAATAACAGACTAAGATGATAAAGACAATTCAGTAGGCCTAGCCTATTTCTTGTTGTTGACTCAACGTATATACAGACCAGCAAATATGAACGTGCATTATGAAATGCATTAAGTGATTTGAAAAGGATCAACTCCGTACAGGCAAGCAGACGAGTTAAGAACGCAGTGCGTTAAATTGTACATTAAACGTATTCCTCCTATAGAAATTATTATAAATATTATAAATAAAACACATAATGTAGCTTAATGGACAAAGACAGTGATATAAACGAGTTGTAGACAGTTTATTCTATATGGAAAAATGCTTAACGCGAAACTTTGCATGTTGCGTTTATTCTGGGCTCACCTGCGTGAATGAGGAAAATACTATATACATATTCATTAAAATAATGAACTGTAAATTTAATTTGATATTTTAATATCATCTTAATACATTAAGCCATGCTAAGTGTTTATGTTTTTCTACGGGAGGAAAACGCATAGCGAGAGACTTTGCGCAAGCGTTCATATTCTGCTGTTCTGGCCACGGATTTGCCAGTCTTGTCTTTTTCTTGCAGGACCCTGTACGTTATAGTACTAAATGAGGTTTAATCGTTTAATCACCAGCACAGCTTCTTGTCTCCATTGGCAACATGCACGATTTGTGTTGATTACAAGTGACGTCACAGGTAGCGGAGAGTGCAAGTAGCGATTGCAAGTGACATTGTAATATAGTTTCTTTTTTCTTGTCTTCGCCACCTGGCTACTGTTATAAAATGTTGGGAAATTCTAACAAAAAGTAATCAAAAAAATTAACAAAATAAAAAATAAAGACTGCAAGTGATGTCACTAGCGGAAGTGCAAGTTTCTGAGAGTGCAAGTCTGAGAGTGCAAGTGCAAGTCTGCAGCCAGACCCTCTAAGTTCAATTATACTTCTGGCACAAAAAACCTTGACTAACTTTCTAACTGGTCAGTTACCAAAGAGCAAACAAACATCAAGGCTGAAGTGTCAAATACTGGTAACCAACACACTCATGAGCCACTAGAAATATCTCAAATGATAATATCAGTATGGTGGCAACAGCATGAAAGGTCTTTGAGCTGCCTGGTGGAGAATGACAGTCCAATTCAAGCAAAACGAGAATTTTCCCTTCCCCTCTGAATAACGGATCTACAAGACCTAAAATCAGGCAGTGCCTCTAATTCCTTCAAACCCTGAATTGGTCTTCCTGCTGTTGGCGTGGTTATAGATGGCCACAGTGCGATTAAGCATTGAGAACTGAAAGCTTAAGTGTGCTCACACTGTACCATGGATGCTGAAGAGCGGTTGCCATGGAGACACGGAGACTACATATGTTTAATTAATTTCAATGCATATCGCATGATGTGGGCTTTGAATGTCAGGGCTCAATTATCCATAAATAGCAGGTTCAGTTCTGCCGGGTTTGTGCTTTTAGACTAGCAACAGTGAAACAGATCTAGAATCTTCCAGCCTGGGTGATCAGAACGGCAGCTTTATATAACCTTCAGTTACTATAGTCAGCTAAAACAAAACTGAAACTAAAATTCCATTAAATATTACAATCAAAAAGTAAACTAAAATAATTTTTGGTTAGAAAAGCAACATTTATCAATGTAATAACTTGATGTACTAAAACACACACACACACACACACACACACACACACACACAGAGAGAGACATATATAAACCTCTAAAAATAACAATTACTAAAAAGAAAATTACTAAAACATAAATTTTAAATTACAATGTATATATAATCAGAAAAAAACATTTAAAATATTAATAAAAACTATAATAGTCACTCAATGCTTAAATAACACTGGTGTGTAAAACTAAATACAAAGTAGTCTTGACCAACATAACAAATGGACTCCAGAAAAAAAGAAAAATAAATTCCTACAAGTGTGTGTGTACTTCAAATAACTACCAGCACCAATATCCTCCTTTGACCTCCTAATAAACTAGAGATGATTAATAACATCTAGTTGCCAGGGGGGACAGAAGTGACACAGGTGACAGGATTAGTGAATGAATCCTCCAGGCCAAGCCAATCAGAATTTGATTAATGAGACTGAAATGATGGGATGGTGTGAGATCTGTGTCACATGCTGCTTTGGAAATAGAGCGATGGGAATCTGCTGTATAAAATCACCAGTAACGTCTGTCTTACACTCCTTCATCACATGTAAATGTTGTGAGACAGAGAAATACTAATGGCCACTTACATGTGTTTTTATTACAAATACACTCACATGCATTAATTGAATGCAGCACATTAATGCTGGGTGTTTCCCAGCTTTCCTGCAAATGCACACCTTTACGTCAATCTTTACATCACAGAATCACAGAAATGATTAGAAGTATTACACTTGCTGCCAGGATGTAAAATGGCAGTTAAAAAAAAAAAATAATGGATCATTTATAATATAACTTAAATCACTAGCAGAGAATGTTTTAAACAAGTCAAACGTCTATATCCCATCTACCATCTACAAATAACATCATAATTTGATATAATCTTTTGAAATGGCATTTACAGTGATTCTGTGTAATACTACTTTTAATTATAAACAAATTTTCACTTAAAAATTTTTTTTAATTATAAATACATTTATAATAATTTTCTCCCTTAAAAAAAATTCCTTAAAATTGTCACACCCAAAAAGTAATATCATTTGGTCCATATAAAGCTGGAAGACAAGTAAATAATATCATTTTATTTTCTCAGCTCAACCATTCTAAAAATAAAGAAAAAATTATAAATTAAGTTTGATTTTGGAAAATTTAAGAACTGGGATTTTAAACTATATTTAGGAATGTCCCAAATTTTGGTAGCTGAAAAAAAAAAAAAAAAAGCTCATAAAATATTTATAAAAAAAAAAAAGCTGACATCAAAGTTTTCTGAAGGTCATTAAGCATTTATATATATATATATGTATGTGTGTGTGTGTGTGTGTGTTCCCTATGTGTTTACCAATCCTGAAAGCCAACACAATTCAATTAATTTCTGCTGAATTCTATTTCTCTAAATATATTGATCTTCCAGATACTTTCAAGAGAACCTCCATGCAGTTAGTGTTTTCCTGCATCTTATTCAATATCTGTCTATATTCTACAAGATGCTTTGAAATTGCCAGCAACAGGAGAGAGCAAGCAATTGCAATGGATTCTATATTGAGCTTGCATCTTAGCCTTGCTGTCCTTCAAAATGGTAATATATGTGAGATGAGAACAACATTATGGCTTCTGTTTCTCTCTCTGGAACTCTCCATGGTGCTGATACAGAAGTAAACATGCATTAAAGGGATACTCCACCCCAAAATTACAAATTTGTCAAATTTTAAACTGAATCACTTACCCCCATGTCATTCCAAACCTGTAAAAGCTTTGATTGTCTTCAGAACACAATTTACGATATTTTGGATGAAAACAGGGAGGCTTTTTACTGCCAACTCTCAAGGTCCAGAAAAGTATGAAAGACATCATCAGAATAGTCCATCTGCTATCAGTGGTTCAACCGTAAAATTATGAAGGGACAAGAATACTTTTTGTACATGAAGAAAACAAAAATAATGACTTTTTTCAACAATTCGTCTCCTCTGTTTCTCTCCACATCACCGTAGCTCCATTTTTAATGAGCATACGCTCTTCTGTATCAGTGGCGCCACAAGGATACATTTTTTATGTATATTTACTCTTTGATTTGAAAGAAAACAACACAACCTTGTGGCGCGGCTGACTCAGAAGAGCTTATGCTGCCTGCCTGATGTGGAGAGAAACAGAGGAGAGGAATTGTTAAATTAAGTCATTATTTTTAAAAAAGTATTCTCGTCACTTCATAATGTTACGGTTTAACCACTGATGGCAGATGGACTATTCTGATGACGACTTTCATGATTTTCTGGACTTTGACAGTGTAACTTACTTGTCAGTCTATGGGACAGTAAAGAGCCTCCCGGTTTTCATCCAAAATATCTTAAATCGTGTTCCCAAGATGAACAGAGCTTTTACGGGTTTAGAACGACATTGGGGTAAGTGATTAATTAAATTTTTTTATTTTGGGGTGGAGTATCCCTTTAAAAGCCTGCTACATACAGAATACTCCACTAAAAGGCAGAATAGAATAGTTTAATACAGGTATACAGGGTGTAGTACCTTCTCGAACCAAGATTAAAAACAAGCCCACTCTGACCTTTGGGTACAAACAACCAATTTGTCATTTTTGACTTAAAGTACTCCTATAGTCAAACTCATCTCAACAGTCTCCTTTCAGCATTTTGTTCTATCTTGTGTGAGTGATTTTGCTGTGGAATCCATCTGTATTTTCTGGGTCACTGCAGCCTGCAGTGAGTGTGACAGCAAACAACTTTTCTCAACCAGACACTGAGGACCATTGGCCCTTTACTGCGTGACGCCCTGTAGGCCTAGAGAGGGAGAAACTGAGTATCAGGAGGTGCTTAAAGGGGGGGCATGGCCCATCTAGAGGGATTCGTTTAATATGTTTGCAAAACTGCTGCCAGTTTCATCAATGAAGTGGATGCGTTGGAGCAACATCTGCCTTAAACACAGATAACAGAAATAATCCTTTAAATACATAAAGGGATTTGCAAAGCCCTCTTAACATTCTATGCATACAATGGCATGCAAACCCGGTGAATTAGAACAAGTTTATACATTTTCTTGGCTCTTTCTGTTGAACAAAAATGGCCCAAAATTATTGATTTGCTGTGATACTATCAAGGAGAGAAAAATCCTTGTCGTAATTATTTCTTATGTAAATATTATTTATAAAAGAATACTCCTTTAAACATGAATAAATGCCACCATTTGGAAGTTTTCTAAAGATCAGCACAGTTAAGTTACATTGCATTCAACAGTAAACAATGGTGTTCAGGTAAAATCACTTTACGATTCCATTTAGCAAACTGTTTGTATAATTATTTGACTTTTTACTTTTTACCATTAATTCTCTAGTGAGTAATCTGTAGCATTTCAATAATTTTAATTAATAATTGTATTTATCATTTAAATACAATGGAACACTCAATCAATGATCTTTTTTTGTTTTGTTTCTTTTTGTTTTTGTTATAATCTACTTAATTTAATTGTTTTTGATTGTTATAATATATATATATATATATATATATATATATATATATATATATATATATATATATATATATATATATAGTTGCTTTTCTTAGAGTCAACCTTTGATTAATCAGTGAATATTTAAATGAAGCACCCAGCTATAAAATGGCTGAAAAGTGACTAGAGGCTTTTTTTATTTTCTTTTTTTTTATACTGCATTTCAATCGGAGAAAACGTGGGTAGTGGTGTTCTAGGTCACAATCTTCCTTTTCTCTCCCAATGAATAGCTCCACTTAGGGCATTATTGCAAGTCCATCAAATAGTCTTGCTGTCCTGCACTCGGCCTTGTTTTCTTAAAACTTTTGATAAAATAGTTTGATAGCGCAGGAGAAGCATTCGAATTTACTGGCAACACACAAAATTACATACAACAAACAGATTAGAAAACTCTCCCTTGAGTCTGAGAATGCACACTTTTGTTTTTCCAATGTATTTCCTGAGCCAAAGCAAACATACCTTTTATATTTAATTAACATTTATAATAGAGTTTTGCACTGGACTAGCAGACTGTAAATAGACTCCATCACTGGGAGTGGCATCTGTTAATGGATGCCATATTTTGGGGGGTGAGAAAGAAGAGAGATGATGGACTGCTCTTTTCTAACTGCACTAGTCTTCTTTCCATCAGGATCGATTATGTTCCACCATCTCCTGCACTCCTACATACTCTTATTCCCTCACTACATAAACAGGCGCAGACACACATGCACAAATGCAATGGCAGAGCCCATTAGCAACATTCATGGTGGCTTGTTTGTAACTGAAAATGAAGGAACAAACGACAAAGCTTGGATCCAAAGAGTAGGTGAGAGCTTTACTTAAAATAAAACTGATGGGAGCAAATGTATCGTGAAAATAACAGAGAGCTCAATGAAGCATGATGATTCTTCCTTATAATTAATGGCTTTGGCAAATAGGAACATAAAATCAAGCAAAAGGTTATGCAACAACTTTAACTTTACAGACCAACATTAAGAGAAAAATGAGGCATACATTTCATTTTCCAGCACAAGAGTTCTCCTGTGCACAAAGCTAAATTTTCAACCAATAACACCTTTGAAATAAACTGAATTGTGCTGTTCAAACATTTGGAGTTATCAAGATATTTTTGAAAGAAGTCTCTTTTGCTCACCAAGGCTGCATTTATTTGATCAAAACTACAACACAAACAGTAATATTGTAAACTATTTAAACTGTTATCTATTTTAATATAATGTAAAAAAAAATTTCACATGATAGCAAAGGTGAATTTTCAGCAGACATTAATTTACAGTGTCACATGATCCTACAGAAGAAACAAGAAAATCAAGAAACATTTATTTTTATCCATGCTCAAAACACTTAATATTTCTGTGGAAACTATGATGGATTTTGTTATGATTCTTTGCTGAATATAAAGTCCAAAAGAACAGCATTTATTTGAAACTGGTAACACCAAAATTTGAAACAGTATATATTCAGATTCTCTACCAAATATATTCAGTCAACCATTGTTAAATCAAAAATGCATATAAACCACTGTGCCACTCAGCTCTCGCCAGCTTGTTTACATCACACTCAATGCCATTTCACTGCCCTTCATCATTACTTGTGCATCATGTAACCGCTATGTCCTTCATAAACACATCTGAGCACAAATAATCTCAACCAGACACATTTTATACAAACTCTATTTCAGAGTTTGAAGAATTTGTTGATGTTCACAAAATCTTAAAATTGTCTTGTTTTGTCTTTCCCTTGTTCTCTACTCGCTTATCTCAACATGCATACAATCTACTATAATCCACCGTAACGTGTTCTTACCGATCCTTCTGTCAGATCCTGTATGCGAAATTCACTGGAGGGGAATAAAAAGCAATTGTTCTTTCAGGAGGAGCCCAGTGCTACAGGACAGTCTGATTGTCTGGCAGTCAGGAAACTTGAGCTCTGGAGGCTGGCATGGGATGGCTGCCAACACCACCAGCAATTACCCAACAAACACTGCTTCCGGAAAGATGATGTCATGATTACAATCGGCAAGCCTCTCTATCGTTTCAGTTTCTATATTACTGAGAAGTTGCAGTAAATTTCAACATACCCTCAGGAACAATCGTCTAACTACAGCCATGCTGTTCTGGACCTATTTAAAAAGTTTATGGTTTTGTTTTTAACAATCTGTAACAGCCACTAATTTTAGAGTCCATTATGAAGATCCTGCTTGGCGCTACACCACCGTGATTCGTGGTCATAACTGCTGCATTTTATTTGCATTTTAAACACAAAATGATGTTTCTTGTCGAGAGATACACTGTTATTTATAAATTTTTATTATTTATAAATAACAAAGACTACTTCAAACTTCAAAAGTATTACTTCAAAATTTCACATTTAATTCATGCTAATCACCGTTTCTTGATTGGTTTGTGAAATTTGCAAGCAATTTCTGAGTGAAACTTATTTCTGCACCAGTCTTCAGTATCCTGGTCTGAAACGAGCTCAGCAGGACTACAAAAGCAGATTCAGTTTCCTTTATCTCCCTCTAATCATTCCCAGACTCTTCAGGAGTCCAATTTCCATTCGTCGGTCTGACAGAAAGACCTTGTTCCCCTCTTCATCACCGCTGGCGGACATAATTAAATTCTTTGGAGGGGAAGAGGTCTGTGACTTTGTGAAAGTCAATTTGGAACATGGTGTATGAAATTTTGAAAAGAGGCTTCGATAGCAGTACATCTCATAAAAGGTAATGATAAAAATGCACAGAAATGGAATCACTGCTTAGTTTCCTAAATCTAAGTCTGCAGACCATCTTGGTATCTACAGGAACCATGTTAGGAGACAACAAACACACACTTGAGTCCCAATTTAGAAGGGAGGGAATACCATTCACTATTGGCAACAACCCACACGATGGCTCATTTTCACACCATAGCAAGGCTTTAAAAGGAATAGTTCACCCAAAATTTGCATCATTTACTCAACTTCACATTGTTCCAAACCCATATGCTGTTATTTTTTTTATCTAGAAGAACACAAAAGTATAGCTTTGTGTTAAGAACAAGTAAAATCAAGTTAAACATCAAATGTCTCTCAAAGGAACATCACTGATGTCAAAGTTAACCCTTGCCTTTCCAGCCAGGAGTTGATCTAACGGCTAACGAAGGGCAAGATTTTCAGAAAAAAATAAAAATAAAATGGTTCCTCACCAAACTATTGTGTGGTACCAGAAGACTTGCAATATGGTACAAGAGTCATATGGACCAATTATATGACTGTTTTTGCCCTTTCTGGAGCCTGGCAGACTGTAAACTGTTGTTATATGGACAATATCCTATTCTGAGGATTCATCACCAATCAACCAAATCAAACAATCAATAATATGCAGGGTTTAAAACAACACAAGAGATTGTAATGGGTGCCATCAGATATCTTGCATTGTCTCTCAATTCATAAAAAATATATTATAATAAACAAATAGGGTCAAGTGCAGCATAATTAATAAAGCGTGAAACTTATCAAGCATATTCCTATCAAGGATAATCAAGATCATGTGTACTGTATAGTCTTTCATTGCATTTCAATGCATTTCATTGCATTGAAAAAAGTTGTAATTGAAAATAAAGATTTTAATTTTTCAGTTTTTCTACACTTATATACGCTATTCCTCTGTAATTGTTTATGCCATTTTACTGAATGAAAAGTGTTTCCACAACAAATTTTACTTTTATTTAAAGCAACACCAATGCCAACTGATCATAAATGGTTTTGCCCAATTTCTGGAGTTTCCTGGGTTTTTCTATCTAATGACAGTGAGTAAATAATGACAGAGCTTGCACGGTACTGAAGATGCTTTATGGAAATCTTTGTTTTTGACAGTAATTTTAAATAGGATTCTATATTTGTGTTCTTGTCTTAAACAACCCATTAATTCCATTAATTAAACTTTCCATGAGCCGAAGGTTATGCTCTTCCTCATTTACCAGTCATTATATTCTCCTTACTACACACACACACACACACACACACACACACACACACACACACACACACACACACACACACACACACACACACACACACACACACACACACACACCTCCCTGGAGATAGATAGTGTCCTGCTTGTCCAATTAGACATGGCTACATGTGCATTAATCATCCAGTCTTACACCTCCACCTCTCACCTTTGGCATGCGAGTGTGGAGAGGCAAATTGAGTCATTTTGTGTGCCTTCACCTATGGCTTATGATCTGAAATAAGACATCAATCTTATACAGGTCATTATAAAAGCCATAAAATGATCAGTTTAGAGTATTTCCCTGTATAGCCACCTTAAAAAATCATTCAAAACGCTTCTAATAGAAGATCTCATTCTAGCATCTCTTCATATGCTTCTGAGAGAAAAAATGCAATGTGAAATCATTCTACGTGCATTAAAAAGATCAAATACAGGTACATCCATATATAAAGCCTACCTGAGTCAAAATGAGAGCTCAGCGCAAAACTAGGGTTGAAAATCGACGCAGACATAACCAGCAGTGTTACAGTGCCTGACATGCTGAAGATAACGTGAAGTCCAACAACGATGTCTCTGATGCTAAATAAAAGAGTTTATTTTCTGTTAGAACATGTCATTCCATCGCTCCTCCATGTTATAGAGTCAAAACAGGGGAATTGCCAGACAAATCCACTGGATGCAGTCTATTATCTTACGGATGTGTCTCACCGCAAGCCATCGCCGTGTTCGTGTGAATCTTCTCTGGTCATTCTCGTAGAGAGGGTCTCTGCGGTGGGTTCGGCTGCTTCTCTGCACCAAACGACACGCGACTGCAGAAGAAAGACCCTAGGCAAATTCTGGCTTTGGTTTTAATTGCTGGGTTTAAGCCCAAATGAAACCGTTTGTTAAAAAGCCCGATGGGAGCTGTTCAGTGCTGAACGACATAGCGCCATCTTGCTCATCTGCTGAAGGGGAGGAGATTGCGCCACAAGCGCATCTGTGACTGACGCTAACACTCAACGTGCACGAGAACCACAACAAGAAAGTGATTACAGACGAAACGATACTTTTATTGTAGCTTCATTACAACTCGCGGAACTGTTTTATGGGTCACAACTTTAAAGTTGATGAGAATCATGGGGGAAACAGCTGGATTTTTGTGTAATTGCTAATTATTGATACTTTTGATTCTGAATGAACTCTGATTGGAAGAACCACGTTTGAAGCTGACGTAAAACCACCAATAAATGCAGACAATCGTTCCATTCGTCGAACTCTACAGGTGTATTACTGCGCCAAGTTGTTATGTTGCCAGGCAGTCAGCAAACTATAGTTAAATAATGAACAATATAACTTGGAGGAAGAATTGCACATTCTGCTTAATGTTTAAGAACAACAGAAAGTATTTATTGAATATTTGTGATTTTCTCTAAAACTGTAGCATTTTTATGTTATTCATAATTCAAAAGAGTCTTGACTACATCAGTGATTAAACACGATACTTGGAAAGATTTCGATTTCAATAAACTATCCCCAATTAAGTCTCACAGTAATTAATGACTTAACATATTCCCTTTTTTAAAATATTATGGGTATGTTTGGTCCAACTGTGTGGAAGTCTACACAGAAAAAAGTGCAATGGCTACAATAAAATAAATATTTATTTAAAAAAATATATATATTATAATAAAATTAAAATGAATTGATATTTTTAAAGCAAAGTGTGTGTGTATATATATATATATATATATATATATATATGTATATATATGTATATATGTATGTTTGTGTGTGTGTGTGTGTGTGTGTGTGTGTCCTATAGTTAAAAAAAAGTTATGCTAAGAAGAAGAAAAAGAAGAAGAAGAAGAAGAAGAAGAAGAAGAAATTAGCATAAAGCGGTTTCTGAAAAATCATGTGACACTGAAGTCTGGCTAATAAAAATTCAGCTTTGCATCACAGGAATAATTTACATTTGAAATTAGATTTAGAAATTTTAATAGTCAAAAAAATAAGAAAAAATTTAAATAGATTTTACTCTTGGAAAAGCACAATCTTCAAAAACAACTGAAGCACAGAGTCTCAAAATAAATATAGTGCAAGATAAAAGATATAATATCATCAAATCAAAACACTTTAGCTAAATTCACCTTCAAAGACTGTCCTGTTTCCAAAACAGTAGACACGTGAACGTCTATGCCCTTACACTGTGTTTGGTTGTCTGTACAGGAGGCTGCTTCAGAGGCTAGAGTTATAATAATGTCAAGCATTCTGTTTGTCTGAGACAACATGTCACTCTGTCAGGGTTGCCATGGAAACGCCGTGGATAGCGAGTGTGTTCATACAGTGCTGAGATTACTGTTAAAAGCACTTTTCTTTTTTCTCTCTCTCCCACTTTTCTCATACACACTGAATTCTGCCTCGGTTCACATGCCTGCATCTATCTATCTATCTATCTATCTATCTATCTATCTATCTATCTATCTATCTATCTATCTATCTATCTATCTATCTATCTATCTATCTATCTATCTATCTATCTATCTATATACATACGTACATACATACTAGATTTCTATTTTAAATAAATTTTCTTTTCTATTCAGCAAAGAAACGTAAAAAATAAAAGCCATCTACCATGATTTTGCACAGAAATATAATGCAGCTGTTTTTAATATCAATAATAATCAAACAGCATTTTAGAATGACTTCATGTGACACTGACGACTACTACTGAAAAATCAGAATAGCCATCACAGGAATAAATTATAGAAAAAAAATATTTAATATGAGAACATTTCACAATATTAAGGGTTCCCATTGTTTTTTAGCAAATAAATACAGTGAGCATGTGTCACAGTGTCTGGTCTGTGTATCCCTGGGTGTCCACTAGTGGTCTCACTTCCCTATAGTCACCCCACTGCAGGTACTGCATTTCCCACAAGCCTTTGTCTGGATTCATCACTGTTAATTGCACACCTGTTAATTGCACTCAGCTGTTCCCACTTTCATTGTTTTCACCTGTCCATATATACCCTGTTTGTTTCTATCATTTTCATTTTTTGTCACCCTCCTTCTTGTTCTGACTGCTTACCTGGATTGTGACCTTTGCTTGACTGGATTTTTGGATTTCCCAAATAAAATACTTCACATGGATCTCCCTGTTTGTGTCGTGGCAGCATGAGTATGGAAAGCCTGTGTCCATGCATAGAAAAGGAAATTCTGTTATTTTATCTGACCCCCCCCCCCCCAAAAAAAAAAACAAATATGTGTTTATATCTCACAATTCTGAATTTTGATAAAACAATATTTGAAAAGATTTCCTTAAAATAATAATAATAACAATAATAATAATATTCTTACCAACCTTAAACTTCTGAATGTTAAATGTTACATCCAGTCATAATTTTTTATATATTTTACAAAACCGTTTTCAATCACCTGGGCATAAAGAAGATTTAAGATCATTAGAAACTGATACAACTGCAGATGATAAAACCAAAGTATGTGCATTTATTTGTTATCTAAATAATCATTCTGGCTAGAAGTGCATTGGAGCTGAAACACAACCTCTTCAAGGGTACTCAGACAGGAGACTTCCCTCTAAAATTAGATTCGTTACTGGCTAGTCACATTGACTGAGATATTAACAGTGTATAAGTGGGAGAGGCCAAGAGAAGAGCTAAAGCATTTGACTACATTGTTTCATGAACATTAACATTTTAGCTACATGACCCCCAGTTTTGAATTAGACATAAATAACACCACACAAGGGGAAAATAACAGATGTTTCTTAATTGATCTGAGAGTCCAGTATGGTCTTAAATATCAAGAGCAGACTAAATAGCCTCAACCATCAACCAATGCCTTTAGAAGTTAAGTCTCCACCAGGGAGCTATAATCCCAGAATAGTGTTAACATCAAATAATTAGACTTGAGCTCAAACAATTAAACACAACATTAGCCTCCTATGAACCGTCCATACAAACTTAAGAGCCCGGCCTTATCACAAAGATTAAAACGCAACTTTCATTAACATTACACTCACCAGTAAAACCCACATGAGACATATACATACAGTGTCCTTCGCAAAATAAGCTGTGAAAAAATGTCTTTATTGTCTCTCAGCTTGATGTTTTATTAATGTACCATGGTATTTCCATTGGATACCATCACTGTTCCATGGTACTGCATTAAGCAGACTGTTTGCCATGCTAATTTCTTTACGTTCTTATGAAATGTGAGTATCATTTATAGTCTTACACAGCTAATGATTGCTGCATGTTTATGAGAGCTAAAGCATAAGTTAAGTGGTATTGTAAGTGACAATGAATACAGTCAGTTAACATGTAAAATTAAAATCAAACCATTTTAGCAACCCATGCTGTTTTTTTTTAAGCAGCACAAATGTTTTCAACATTGATAATAATAATAATAAATGGTTCTTGCTAATATTATTGTTTTACTGTTTTTAGAATCAAATAAATGTAACCTTGATGAGAATAAGAGACGAATATACTAATCACAAACCTTTCCAAGATCTCAACCATACAGTGCAACAAAATCATTGGACATGCTTGTAAAGAGAAGATTCAACACTCATAGTTCTAAACGTGCACAAACAGACATGTCTTAAATATCAGGAGCCTATGGTGATTAACGAGAATAGTCTTCAGTTAAAGTGCTCTTATTTATTTTTGTGCTGTTATTAATGTAGAAGCAAGCATTAAGGGAAGGACTGATTTGCCTTGAGAGCAGCCAACCATGTCTACACCAGACTTGACAGTAGACATTTTAAGGCAAAGAGGGACAAGAATTGCCATTTACAGACACAATTATTGCTAAATTGCAACACTGCATGCACTTTTTTCTGTACAGAAGCAAAGATGTGGTGATATTTTCAATGAAAAGGCTCTCAATTGGTGTAATGACTGCAAAGCTTTTGTTCTGCTGGAGGTTTCGGATATAAATTATGTGTTGCTCAAGAGGTTTAAAAGCATCTCTGAGAATCTCTGGTGTGCTCATGACCGTCTCTGACCGTTTGATCTGAGAGCTTCTGCAGATTAAAGAGAGAGAACATTAGGAGGAGGCCAATCAGTATATGCACTTAAACACACATTCAATTCTTTTTGTAAAAACAGTTTTGATGGTACAACGTGACGTGTGATTGAATTGCATATTGTGACAGCTATGACAAATGCTGTGTTTTTTTTCATTATGAGGCATACATCGATTTCTAAAAGGAGAAATTTGATTTCTTCCAGGACGAATCCTCATGCTGCGAGTCATAACAGCTTACATAATAAATTTTTTTGTGTCGTAGGATGCTGAATTTAAACCAGAAAGCCCCCGAGTGTTCTTTAGCCTTTTCCCCCATTTGTCATCCTCCCTCTTCTGTTCTGATCCACTTGGCTGTGTGGCAAATAGCCATCTAACTCGATTACATGCTTCTTCCTTAACCGACTGCAACAGCCAACCAAAAGCTGGACACACAGTAAAGTGATTATACACAGGAGCACAACATAAAGCCCATTACGGTGTGTGTATGTGAACAGCTATCAGAGCTGTCATTTTTTGAAGTTTAGAGCCGGAGGTGAAACGCAAGAGAGCAAAACAGCCACTAAATCAGCTCGATTTGTGTTTGCACAGATGCTTGTGTTCTGCCATGTCAATACTACCAAGAGACTGAGGGAATTCAACTTCTGAATGTGAGGGATAAACCAAGACAATAGAAAGAAAATGGATAAGACATTATACGCATCATCTGAAGGCTAATATATGCATGTTACTGCTTATGGCTCTATTATGTAACTGTCATTGCATAACACCACGAATATGACAAAGAATAATATTCCTCATTCTTTATAACTGGCTATAAATAGCCAGTGAAATCACTTACTGCTTATTTTAGGCATATTTCCAATACAAATAAGTTATAACAGAATTGAAAATTGAATTTGATGTAAATATACTAACCCTCAGGCCATCTCAAGATTTAAATGAGTTTGTTTTTTCCATCAGGACAGATTTGGAGTACTTTAGTATTACTTCACTTGTTCACCAATAGATCCTCTGCAGTGAATGGGTGCCGTCAGAATGAGAATTCAAAGAATGTCTTGAAAAGTGAAAATCTATGTGTTTGTAAGAAACTAATCAAACACTAAGGCATTTTAACTTTAAACTGTTCCTTCTGTACAAAGTACACCCTGTCATTACAGAAATTCACAGGTTATCAGTTATCAAACAAGAACAACAATGCTGTCTTTCAGGTCTCTAACCATGTCACATTTTTGAGTCATATTGCAAGTTTGTGCCTTTGGGGAAGTAAGATGCTGCTCTCAGAAGAGCCATAGCCAAGACTTAATTTCCCTGACTATTCAAGTGAGTTAATGATCATTACTTTTATTAAAACCTAATGCACCTCTCCTGTAAAAACTCATTTATGATAATATCTCTGCCTCAGTCATTATTACTTATTGCTTGCATGCTTACACAAGCATGTAGAGAGCTTACACAACAGCAGATGGCTTTGGACTGCAGATGAAGTTGCTCTGGGCGTGATGGTGAATCCGAGTGAGAAAGACATTGATCAAATCTGAGAGTCAGAGAATTCACTGCATGATAAGCATACCATTTATTGGACAGTGCTTTTAACTCTTAACTGTAAAGTGCCTTTAATGAACCTGATAATATGCTGTGGACATTTTTTTTAATTCATATTTATTTAGATAAATACAATAACATTTTTCTGTTTCTGTTTAATTTCAGTTTCTTTGAATTGATTTGTGGGCAGTGCTAAAATTCGCACAGTTCAAGTGCCTGTAAAAAGAAATGTTTTTTGTATAAAATCTGAATTTGATGCTGCAGTTAAAAGAACATGCACCATTGATTACGTATTATCATGTAGTTTATCATCATATACTTTTCCAGTAAGAACAAAAAAAGGAAAAAGTATATGATGATAAACTACTTGATAATACGTAATCAATGGTGCATGTTCTTTTAACTGCAGCATCAAATTCAGATTTTACAAAAAAAAAATCTTTTTACAGGCACTTGAAGTTTATGAAATGGGAACTTACATAACTACATAAGTTTCTGGAGTTAATGACCAAGTTTAAATCCTCAGACGTGCTGGAGGAATCTATTAAAAAGGGCTTTCAGACTCTGAATAAAGACAACAGTGAACAGTGAGTGCAAATAGATAAAGTGAGAAACACTTCACCCACACTGTCATTTAACAGTGTGAAATTCATCACAAGCCTTTCGTTAGCATTCACAGCCCACCTTTACATTGTCAGTCTATGTGTGCATATTTCTGGGTGAACAACATCTTTCTCGGATATATTTTGTCCATACTCTGTGCCCCAGGCGCCCTGTCAGGTGAAGTCACATAAGCCATTATCGAGTCAGAAGAAAAAGATGACTGAGTTACTCAGAGGTAAACAACTCAGAGGTAAACAAACTGCATTCAGTGCCTATGTGTTCAGGTCTTATAATTCAACCATTCATTACACAGACAGTGTACTAAACTGAAGTGCACACACACAAGTGCTACTACTGGTATAATGAATATGGCTGCAACTGCGAACATTCAACACTAAATGGCAGAAGAGAGCAAGGCAGGGACTGCAAATCACAAGTTGCAACCTTATCAGAATTCTAGTTCCTGAGCAACCTTTATGACCAACTCTACAAGCTTTAGAATAGGATGTTGTCAAAATAAATTACATGGAAGAGTCTCTATGATTTTTTTTTAAAATATATACCCTGGAATTGCTTCTACTACTAAAAATGGGAAAAATAATTTAAAAAGTGTGTGACATTGATGTATTTCTATATAAATTACTTTATATATAATAAACTTCTGTATAAATGACAAAGTATGACATATCACACAAACATGCAGAACACTAGATTTAAATCAAAACATCTTTTGGCCGATTTATAAGCCTTTTTAACTAGTGAGGACCATTTGTGTGTGAATGTGTGTGTGTGTGTACTTGTTTTGTGTACTCAATGGAAGTCTGCAATGTCCTCATTAAGAAAGCAAAACAAGCATTCAAATGTTCTTCACACACACACACACACACACACACACACACAAAGAAAACCGTTTATCTTTGTGCCCATAGATGTGATCAAAACCAAATATTCCTTAACAGCAGTGACAATAAAAACTATTTCCATTAACTGAAAGTACAGTGCTAAAACTGGTGCAAATATTTAGCTCCAATAAGCAAATAGACATTATTTTATGTCATCTTACCCCTTAGGTATTCAGAAACATAAATATAATGGAGACAATAAAAAGGAAAACAATACCAGCATGCTGGACTAACCAATTTAAATAAAATTAAAAAGCAAACACAAATTCAACACTTTAAATAAAGTCATATACACAACATTCTGAGACTAAATGGAAGCATATCATTTATAATCAACAACACAATTTCAAAAGAACTTTAAAATACCCACTGCTGTAGGACCATCTTTCAATCTTTTTATTACATAGTATCTGTTTACAAAAATCCTTAACCGTTTTATAAAAGTGAAGTAATTTTTTAAATCTAAAAAGGAGTGGTGGTGAACCAGGTAATTTCCCCAGAGTGAACATAAATTATTTTGTGAAAGATTTGTTAAATACAATCAAGAGACAGCATCACGTGACCAAACAGACCATAAGAGGATCACAAAATCACAGAAGATATTCACATTTTGATTTAAACAGTTTGTGAACTCTGTAATATATTGCACTTTAAAACATCCAAGTAAAAAAGGCCAAAGGCATAAAAAGTCTCTTAAAAAGAGAAAACCCTTCTTGATTTACACATGATGCAACATGGAAACAAGTCAATTTTGAATGTACCATCTATAAACACTCACACACCATATTAAAGGAACATAATTAAAAATATAAAATAAAATAATGTAAAAAATATTCTCTTTAGTTGATTATTTAGCTCTAAGCGTGATTCTCTGAAGCTTTTAAATTCCCACTGTTTCTCACACAACATGGCAGTCCATTGTTTGAGATGTCTTAAGGCACATTTTACAGAATCTCTGTACGTGGACCAAAGCACGGCCGTGATTCATCCTGTCAGGCGTTGATCTGACATGACAATGCGTGTGAACAAATGGCAGCCAAGAACACAAGAGTTATTGGGTTATTCCTGAACTCTATCCATGTTTACTCTCCCTATTACACATTAGTCAGCCATTTGTCTCTCATGAATAGCCTCAAAAGACAATCAATCTAAAGTATCAGCTACATAATTTGAACCCATAGCTTTTGGTTGATCAACAATATGAACTTTTCCCTCAAAGGCAAATGTCTAAAACAGAGGGGAGTATAACAGGTTTGTACTGTACACACCTTCCAAATGTTTTTCAGTACTGACAGTAAAAAACACCCTATACAATGTGTAGCGCACATCCTTTTGAGCTTATTTGCGCATGAAGAGATTAATCAGTCCGGCATTATGCAGCTCTTGCCACAGCCTCATTTCCATTCGCATGTCATGATTGGCATAGAAACGCACTTTACGCCACTGTTTGTCGTAGTAGTGGTCTGAATACGTACTGTAGTCAGGGGTCATGAACCCGTAAGCATCAACCTGTTAATGAAACAAAAATCATATCATTAATTTTCCTTGGCAGACAAAAAAAGAATCAAATGTTCAAGCTTGTTTATCTGCCATTTCCCTGGTTTTAAATTCATACGTTTTTTTCTTTCTGTTTTATGCGCTTGTGGTTTGATTTTAATGTTCAGCACTTTGGTCAGTCTGGTGGCTGTTTTTAAATGTGCTTTATAAATAAATGAATTTGAATGCTCCATTGTGTTTAAATAATGTACTACCTACACTAAAGCCTTACTGATAGTAACAAAAGCAACTGTGAGATGAAAACACATTTGCTGAAGCAAACATTTTACTATGTCAGAGAAAAGCTATACATGTGATGCAAATATCAAAGTTCTTAAATCATGCACTATGGTAAAACTTGTTTACGGTCCTAACATAATATTGTGCAAGCAACCACACCCAAATAATACTTTGTTAATAGATAATCTGCCCCTGTAATCATAATTTATGTTAGAGGGAAAAAAAGTTATTTCAACTGGAAACAGCAGGGAATTTTATGTATACTTAAGGTACACTTTGAATGTTTTTTCAATGAGACTGGGTTGGTTTTATGACAGCAATAATCCTGTCTTCAATAGTTTCAACCAGGTTCACCTGTCTGTATAGACTACATATCTAACATTTGTTGAATAAGTGTCATTAAGGAGTGTTTCAACCTTTGATCTTGTAAAGCTACTGTAGGTGTTTGAATACAATTACAGGTGCAATGATCTGGCAACACCTATTATGTTTTCAACAGTTGTGACACTTGTGACACAAAACAGATTGAGAAGTGTATGGTACTTTTACCGCAGGAACCTTTCGGGTGTCATTAAAATCTCATTTACAAAAAGAAAAACAAGCAAACCTTGTCACATGTATGAATAGCAGCTAGGAGCATTGCTGCTCCTGTGGAGGGCCTGTAAATTCTCCTTGCACCGGTCTTCAGAAGTTTGGAATGCAGGAACCTTGATTAGGAAAAGGAAAGTGTAAAACTTTGGAGACCAAAACATTTTTGAAAAATGCTATATTTAAATCACCAATCGGCTTCTAGATAATCTGTGGTCAGATATTTATGTTTGATGGCCACTGAATTATTGACCTAACCCATGCAACAAATTTCCACTGTAGCTGTGCTAGATTTATGTACATCTTACTACTCTGAGGGATCTTTTTTCTTACGCAATTTCAATGGTTCTTTTACTCTCCATTCATCAAAGAATTCTGAAAATACCTATCACGGTTTCCACAAAGTAAATAAGAACCGCAACTGTTATCAACATTGATAATGATAAATGTTTACTGAGCAGCAAATCAGCATATTAGAATGATTTACAAAGGCTCATGAGGCACTGAAGACCACATTAAACGCTGTTGAAAATTCAGTTTTGCCATCGTAGGAAATCAATGACATTTTAAATGATAACAAAATAGAAAACAATGTAACAACATTACAATCTTCAATGTGTTGAACTAGTGCAGAGACATTAAAAAAAATTAATAAGTGGGATAATGTGCAGTTAGCCACTTCTTGATCTCTCTGTCTGGAATTTATTTTGCAATAATTACAATCTGAGTGTATATTATCCCTATTTTTGCAAAGCTTACCTGTTTCTGAGGTAGCGGATAAAGTCCGGGTGGTAGATTTTGAATTTTTCTACCGTCACATCTGTACCAAAGTATTCAGGGGGTCTGAAAGAGATATGCATTATAATTAAATTGAGTCTTTAATCGTTAATTTAATGTATATAATGTACAATATTATAAAAGTGTCTTTTATCTACAGGAAACAAAACATTGAGAGCTGGATGTCGTGAGAGATAGACTTTATCAGTTGTAGTGATCAAGGATATGCCTAAGCAATGATGACATGTCAGTTTACATAAATTTTTTATGATATTTACTTTTTGCTACGCTCAGGGCCTTTATCAATTGCTGTGTGTGTGGAAGCCGCTTTCATAAGGATATAATCTCTGTCATGGTCTGGCAGGAATATATACCTGGTCTCCTATACAGATGGATATGAATAGAGATAGAGAGACATTTGTCAGCAAACAACTTCACACCTCAATATCAAGCAAAAGGGTAGCGCAAGGCACTATCAACACAAAGATCACGGGTTCTGACATAGAACAGATCACAGTCAAATGACTCTGTATAATATAACAAACTGACAAACGGTGGCGTTACAGTGTCTTATCTTTGCTCGGTAGTGTACTACACAGACAACAGTGGTTACCTTGGATATGGGTGGACCTCTGTAGCCTACGCGAGCATAGCTACGCATGGAGTTTCGCATAGTGTTGGTTGAGAATGTGTAGAAGGAGGTCCTGGATCCAACATCATTCTCAAACCCTTTAAGAGCCGCACCATTTACTCTAAAGATGGGAGAGAATTATTGTGATATTAATCAAACATGACTTTCCTTCGTTTTTAGAAAGAGAGAGGAGTCTAAATAATAAAAAAACACTACACCATTTAAAAAATTATACAAATCAGTCAGACTCTCAGTCTAATGCAAAAGACCTGCTATTTTTGTCGTTTTGAGATTTGCATCACTTTGAGAGGAGCACCAACATAAATATTAATATCTCTTGACAATCAACCTCCTCACCTGAAGACATAGTCATGTTCATCAATCTCCTTTCCTTTCCTTGAACCATTCAGTATTCCACCATTTCCCACCACAGCGCAGCGAATACACTTGGATCGTTTTGTTCTTTCCTCCCAGTCATCAAACATCAACCGATTTGCAGTTGTATTTAAAATTCCCAGTGTGGTGTTCAACACTGTCAATAACAACACACACAAAACCATTGGTTCATGTAAGGTGTATTATTCGACTTTAATCCCTGCAGGTATTAGATAATATAATTACAGGTAACACCACAAAATAATTACACATTCAATACATGTAGTTTATTAGTATGGTATAATTTAATTTAATTAATAAATACTTAAAAGTTTAAAAATCAAATGTAGGTATTTATTGTAAAATTGCTCAAATAAATAATTGGGAAAAATAAATCAATTATTAAATGTGATCAAAATTAAAATTAGCCATTAATAACCAGACTGATAATTAGCATTATTTAGTAAAACAATTTAATTCCAAAATCAATTATATATTTAATAAGTTCAAGTTCTTATTTGTTAATAGAGATATCTGTGTAGCCTGTTTTTATATTTAGGATCAGATATTTATATGTGATTTTTATTTATTTATTTATTGTTGCTGCAAAACATATCTAAATAATTGTATTATCTAAAAATACTGACAATACCCGCGCATAAAAGTAATGGCACGCTAATGGCTATATCACTCTGAAACCTTGGACAATAAAAACACTCGGGGCAGGTCAATTTGAAGTTTTAGAAGACTAGTGAGTTCAAAAACAACAGACCTTCGGGACTAACACTGCCCCAGCCGTGTGCTCCACGGTACTGACTCAACCGCTGGTACTCCTCTGGGGTGAAGTGCTTTGCCCACTGAAGCACCGGGATATTGTGCAGAAACATCTCAGCAAACGGAGTCTGAGGCACATGCTTCCTAATGTTGCTGGGACAGTTCTGTAATAAAGACAAACATGGAGAAGGTTAGCATGTTTCAGGGCAGTTAAGAACAGTTTCACATTTAAACGACAATAGCTAACAATTAAAAACTAACTTTTTAAAAACTTTTTTAACATGAATGAATGTTTTTATAAAGAAAAGGGTATTTATGTGATATAATGTTACAATTTAAACTGCTTTAAAGGTTTACTATTGTAATACATTTTAAATTGTAATTTATTCCCGAGATGGAATTTTCAGCAGCCATCACTCCAAGTCTTCAGTGTCACATGATCATTTAGGATTCATTCTAATATACTGATTAAGCGCTCAAGAAACATTTCTTATTATTATCAATGTTGAAAACAGTTGACTTGAACAGTAGCTGCTTATTTAAAAAAAGTTAATTCAGGATTCTATTAACAGAAAGTTTAAATGAACAACATGTATTCATAGGTATTTTTCAGTGTCACCTGAATAAAATGCTGCTGTTCTGTTGTGACGGACTAACCTTAGCTTACCACATACTGCTTTGCTTTTTTTCTAGACTTCCGCTGGCTTTTCGCTGAATTTGAATGACCATTACATTTGAATGACCACTGCTTTTTTACAAACACTTTAATGGAGCTGAATGTTAAGTAGGTGGCTTCTGGAAATTGCACTCACTCACGATACTAATACAGACACGATAGAACACAATCCTAGGCCAAAAAACACTCACTGTTTGTGAAGGAAAGTCCTCTGTGGCATACCGGTCACCAAAAAAGTCTGGCTCTGTGGGTTTTGCCACTGGTTTTAAGGAGCTTATGGTTGCATTAGCTTTATCTCTTTTTGCATGAGCAGACTTTGCTTGATTAGACATTATGTCGTTTCCTGACTCTAATGAATCCTGGAGATCTGATTGCTGCAATGAATCATGCGCCAACTCTTCAGAAGAGTCCAGTTCATTCTCAGCAGACAATTCATTTTCCAAAGAACTGCTGTCATTCTTGTCAGAAAAAAGCCTGTCGTTGAGAAAAGAAAAAATAAGCGATGCTTTTTACTTTGCCTCATTGTCCAAGACAATAAAAAGCAGATGACTGATAAGAGAAAAAAAGCAGAAATAAAGCAGAAGTATAAATCAAATTAAACACAAGGAAGAGAAATTTAAAATGCCTGGATGCTTTTCCATTATTGCTTTACTGTGCATAACAAAATTATGCAAATGTGTTGAGAAACTGATTACCGGCATCATACATCAAAATTAAAAAAGGAATAGTTCACCCAAATTATAAAAACAATTGCTCACCCTCCGGCCATCTAAGATGCAGATGAGTTTGCTTGTTCATCTGGACAGATTTGGAGAAATGTATTATTACATCACTTGCTCACCATTGGATCCTCTGCAATGAATGGATGCTGCCAGAATGAGAATCCAAACAGGATTTAACTTTAATCCATCGCTTCTGTCTAAAGTCCATAATTTATTTTACCTCTCAATCCTTGATGACCTCTCACTGTTTTGGACCATTTTTGCTCATAAATGGTTATTTATCCTGTGCATATTTCTCTCATGATCCAGACGAGACAACTTTTTCACTGGAGAAAGCAATATTACAGATAGAGGACTTATATTTTAGCCAGAAGTAAATGTTTTGAAGTTATAAACATATTAAAAGATGAATTTATAACAACCATGCAGCATGTTAATTGATGGACTGGAGTCATTAGGATTATTGTGTTTTAATCAGTTGTTTGGACAGTAACTGTGGAACAACAGCTGTTCTGATGGCACCCATTCACTGCAGAGAATCCATTGGTGACCAAGTGATGTCAAAAACACATCAACATAGACAATGTGGCCTGAGGCTGAGAACATTTTCAGCCAATTTTCAATTTTGAGTGAATTATTCTTTTAGGACCAACCAAACACACTCACACACACACACACACACACACACACACACACACACACACACACACTCTCTCTATCTCTCTCTCTCTCTCTCTCTCTCACACACACACACACACACACACACACAAACACACACTCTCTCTCTCTCTCACACACACACACACACACACACACACACACACACACACACACACACACACACACAGATATATTGCTATTGGTGGTTTACAGGGACTCTTCATAGGTGTAATGGTTTTTACACTGTACAAACTGTATTTTCCATTAACCCAAACCAGCCCTACACCTAAACATACCCCTCTCAGAAAACTTTGTTCATTTTTAGAAAAAAACAAACAAAACAAAAACAACAACACCATGTAGTATGTTTTTAAGCCTTTTGAATTACAGGGAAACAGGAAAGGTGTCCTCATAAACCACCTTCATATTGTAATACCTATGTCATACCCATGTCATTTCACAAATTTGCGCACACACACACACACACATACACACACAATTTCTGTTGCAAACATTTACATTTATACAATACTTAATAACAGTTAATTACTGATTCATTATTCTCAAACTTTTTTAAGTGGTACTGGTACAGTATATCAGGTTTTCCAAGGGAGTGTTTTTTTATTACCTGAAGTACTACTACCAGAATGACAAGATTTAATGCCACCTAGTATAACATGCTACTTCCTGACCTTTCCCCCCCTCTTACCATGCTTGTGTTAAAATTAGCGCTCTGCCCTTTTAAAAGCATCTGGGCTACATTTCACATATTTCAGAGCAATGATCACTCCAAAGCAGAGAGATTCTACGCCTGACTGAGGAGTCAGACTCTAAGGAGCAGAAACAAAGCCGTAGATCTCCTGTTGTTCATTTCGGTTCCTTACTGGAGAACAAAGCAGATTACTAAGGAAACGTGATACCGCAACAGGTGTCTGCCCAAACAAGTTAAACATCTAAGGGATTTAATTCCTTGCACTCGCACATTTATAAGCCTCTATATTTTGTGAAGTTGTTTTAAAACAATATGTAGGCTATTGTGGACACTGCTGTGCAAATAAGCTGAAATTGAAATCCTCCACTACTACAGAAAAAAGTGAGCAATAAAACATGAAATCACTTTCTTAACTTGTGACACTCGTCTCCAAGCAACACCAAACATATCTGCATGCTCAAATGAGTGTGCACTATGATCACAACTCTCCAGGGACAACATGCACACGGTGACATCACTAACTAAGCGACTGACTAACTAACAAACAGAAAAATAATTAAGTAACCTTAACTTTGATTTTAAGATTAGTTTTGAACATTTGAAATCGGTCAGACAGTGCCCAACTTTCTCAGTAACATTTTTTACTCATGGACATGCATTAAAACATGGCTGTCAGATAATTAAAATATTGCATTGTTATTAATCTCTTATTTCTTTTTTTATGCACTCGATATATATTTTTTGTTCAATATGGCAGCTGTCTTGGACTTTGACACTTAGCGGCATGCATGCAGCATCATGCTAAAGTGTTCAGTGTGTGTAGAACTGCTCTATGCACAGTCAACTATGATGAATTTATTCTTTGAGCAAAATGTCTAGCAACATGGGGATCACTGCGATAAAGTGATCTCAGCATGAGTTGACACTTCACATAAAATCAAACACTTTACGACTGATATGACTGGAGTCTGCATCTCACAATCATGCTTATTATTTTAAACTTTTTTTTTTAATCCTTACTTTTTAATACTAAATCAACTTAAAAGCATAATTTATATAAAAGTTTAAAAACCTACACTCAAAAAAAAAACCTTCCAAAAGGTTTTTTTTTCCCAGCAATGCCATTGAAGAATCATTTAGTGGTTGCCCAATGCACCTTTCAGTGAAAAACTTTTTTTTCTTTTTTCATATAACATAAACCGATTTCCAGTATAAATAAACTTTTGGAAATGGATTTGTTCCATGACTTATTTAAAAAAATCTATGATTGGATTTGTTCCTTATTGGGACCTGCTTTGAAAAATAATCTGTTACAAACAAACCATTTATTTTAATTGTAATGTAATATTAAAATCGTAATTTATTTTAGTAGTGTAAAGATTTCCGCAGGATTCTTACTTTACCTGAAATGTTTACTTGGGAAAGTTTGGAGGTTCGTCCCTTGCCATGGCACCTGGATCTGCAAAGCCACACAAACCATGAATAACGTCAATAACGCGATGCCTAACAACCCAATGAACCACAGCAGAAGCCTCGGGGGCAGCCGGCCTGTCATCATTCTTCTTTCCTTGTGTTGTGAGTCTGTGTTCCCAAGAACGTCTGGACACCTTGTAAGCACATGAGCGTCCTCTCGAAGAAGGGTTAGAGAAGTGATTTGATGAAACTTGAGTTTAAAGGGCGAAGGGTTGGCAGGGACGCTGCCAGTTAATTACATTGTTCTGCGCTCCGGCTTTCACATGTAGGAGTCTTCAGGCACCACCAAGACTTCTGTGAAAGGAGGAAAAACACAACAGAGTGAAACTCCACATGGCTTTTTTTTTCAGTAATCCAGCTTTAATTAAAAGGCCAGGAAAACCAGGAAGATGTGATCCTGGTTTCAAAGTGCACCTTTGCTCAAAGAGCGTTTTAGATGCTAATGTGTAGTGTCAAAAAGTATGCAGGATTTGACAATGGAAAAAACCAGGAGGGAATGGTTGAAAGACAGAAGTGAAATTACCACACAGTCTGTTTTCAGGGTCGTATAAAGGAGAGGGTGAGGGCAAGCCTGAGATACTGAGATAAAATTGCTTGTTAGTAACTCCCCAACCAAGCAACAGTTCCTCTAGGAAACCAGCATTACTCCCTCAGGAAATGTTTCCCCATCTCCATCTAATGTTTCTGGAATCACGTAACTTCTCAGATCATTTAGAAAAAAAAAAACCTGTAGTGTGTCAGTAGTAAATATCAGTTTAAATTTCCAAAAAAATTTTTTGCCATTAATTGTGATGATGGTGAGATCAGATCTCTGTGTGGAGCAATGGCTGCCGTCAGACTCCTTGTGCAAACAAAAATCTCACTGGATTATTACATTTCAAAGGTATGCGCAACAGAAATGATGCAAATATCAAGGGAACAATAGATAGTTTTCAAGCTAAAGTAAAGTAAAAGACTGCTTCTTAAACCAGAGAGGGTGAACGTTGATATTCATGTGGGGAAAAACATGCAAACACCAAGACCAACAGCAAGTTTAGTTTTAGTCTTTGCTGTTTACGTTACGCTATGGAGGCTCTTTATTTCATTTTGTAGGCTATATTCCTCATTGTTTGCTAATACAGCATGTGGTACTGTATATTTTGTTAATAAACTTTTTTTAAGTTAGTTTGTCATTGCCATCTTACTGTTTTATTGTTGTTGTGCTTTTTAATTAAGAATAACAATCTATCTTTTTTTTTTTGTCTTAAAAAGTGAAAGATATATGTGAGCAAAACAGACAATTAGCCTATCTTTTCTTGTAAAAAGTGACAAGATCGCTAATTCGAATCTGAAAGCACCCAAAGCCCGGTTTATAACGAAAAAGAACTCCCGTTCACAAAGTTCAAATCACAAATAATACGCTACTGATGAAAAACAATGGGTTAAATGTTACCACTGTCATTTTCATATAGCCAAAAAGAAAACGTGCTTGGGCGACCAACCGGGAAAGTCAGAGAAGACCGACCATTGTAATTTTAAATCATATATATATATATATATATATATATATATATATGATATATATATATATATATAAAAAAAAGATATATATATATATATATATATATATTATCCAAAGCGACTTACAATTGCTATATATGTCAGAGGTCGCACGCCTCTGGGGCTTAAGTGTCTTGCTCAGGTACACATTGGTGTCTCACAGTGGATTCTAACCCGGGTCTCTCACACCAAATAAATAAATAAATAAACAAATAAACACACACATATGTCTCTCAGTGGGGGAAAAAAGATCAGGCTATTACTGTTTCAAGCAATGTGCAACAGGTATATATACTGTATCTGTTAACATCTAAAAAAAAAAAAAATTGTTTTTGGGTTTCATGACCCTTAAAGGTTTAGATAATACAAATATAAAATAATGACTATTTGAAATAATTTAAGCAGAACTGGAAACACAACTTTACAATTCTGTAACATTGCCGTAAGGATGATGATACATGGGACATAACTTTCTGAGCAATGTTCCCACCAAAGGGCAAAAACTTTTTAAGCAATGTTGCTTGGGCACTTTTTCATTGAGAATGGGCAACAAAGACCTGGTTGCCGTTGACAGCAATGTTGCCCAGCAAGACATTAACAGTGTAGGCTTTAGGCATGCTATTCAGCATTCATGAGTCAGTAAAATACCCTTAAGACGCACAAGCCATAGCTACCAGTGAAAAATCTAAATAAGGAACAGAACAAATTCTCTAAAAGTTGCTCTAAAGCAAAGCTGAAATCTTGCTATTCTTTTTACTGTCATATGTGGAATGGCAAGAATGCGGTTTGTGAACCTTTGTTTCGGTATGTAGAAATGGTCCAGTAACTTTTACTCTGATTACAAACTCAATTAATCCATAAACCAAAGTCCATCTCTTATGAAACTGTATGGAATTTTTCTTTAGAAGCATTAAAGTCGAATTAAATAAATAAAATAAATACATAAATCTCCCAAAATGAATTTAAAAAAAGACAAAAATGTTTTTAAAACACAAAAAGGACCAACTTCACATGACACAAAGTAACTGTCACCTTATGCAACATTCAAATACAGTAGACTTGCAGCAGCCCTTTAGCTCAAGGAAAACTGGCAGAATATGTGAATAGACAGAAAAAAGAACTGTAAAAGGTGTAAAAAAAACAAAAAAAGTCTCGTACCTGAAGGGAAACACCTGTTAAGCGATGAGGGGTGAATGTCAGGTTTAACAACACGGCTCTCAGTCACACTCGTCCACACACTGAGCTCTAGAGGCAGCCCTATTGTGAAATGAGGAACAGCTGCTATAGCTATTGGTCAACTCTTCTCCCCACAAAGGAAGACACAACCAATGAGAAGAAGAGTGAGCTGGTTACTCTCAACTCATGGCTGGGTGATAACAGACAATGCAACAACAGGAATGAGCAAACAGAAGTATTCAGACATCAAACAATATATGTAAGGATGCATAAGTAGCTTTAGTGAGGAAGTTTGGGGTTTTGAGTCAGTAAGATTATTATTATTATTATTTTACTTTAATTGAAAAGGAATGCACTAAATTGATCAAAACTGACAGAAAAGACTTGAATAAAGTTCTAAAATAATGTATATCTCAAATAAATGCTGTTCTTTAATTTAATTTGTACAAATATTTCATAATATTTCTGTTTTACTGTATATTTTGGTCAATTAAATACAGCCTTGGTGAACATATTTCTTAAGTCTTTACAAACATTTGTGTATGTATATAAGGGAAAGAAAATTATTATTATTATTTTTTTTACTAACCATTTTGCCCTTACTTGAATAGCCCTGTGATGTAACAAATACATTTTTAAAAGTGCAAATATTCTGATTAGGTCTTAAACTACATAATACATTATACAGGGCTGTGCGTTATCTTTTTTTTTGCACATAGCACGGGCCAAACAGTTGTAGCACACAAATAAAATGTTTGTTATCATATCTGAAAACTAACACAATTGAGTCATGACTTAAACAGGCACTGATGTTTCATACAGAGCACAGAAAATAAAAACCACCACAAAAATGGTTTTAAGACTAAAGCTTTTGCTCTGTTTGCTAAAAACAGACATAAAAACATAACTCCTCCTACACCTCAACAAAATATTAAATATAAAAGAATGGCAGACATTTAGGCCAAAGTGGGTAAAGATAAAAATCCTTGTCATTATTTTATCTTTGTTAATAGAAAATAAATCGTTTGGTTACCCACATTCTTCAAAATATATTTTGTGTTAAGCACTAGAAAGAAATTAATACAGGTTTTGGATCATGTGAATGAGCAAATAATGACATTTAATTTTGGTGTGAATTATTCCTTAATGAGAAAGGGGCAGCATGTTTAGTTCTGTTGCTTTAAGAGCTACATGCATCCATTTCTCTGAGTTTTCAACCCTGTTTATATAAACCTTATGTGTTTTTGACAGTATTATAGATGCAAAATCAACCAGACATGAAAGACAACTTAGTCTAGTAATCAGGGAGGCATTGTTCACGCTCAGAAAAAAAAGAGCGCATGTTATAACAGCACGTGAATTACATACTTTAACCGACAAGGCTTTAAAGCACATGCAAATAATGTACTTTTGTAGTTGCCCAAGTGTCACAGTGTCCCGTGAGTGTAACTCTACAGCTGAGTTAACATTTGTTGTGAAATGTAGATGTCACATTGTACAGTATATTGAGACGGAGGAGCCAGAACTGTGTGCTACAGTGGTAAATTTATTAATCACACAGACCAGTTTTTTCATAGCAGGTGCAACATATATGTCGCAATATACAGCCCTGTTTTAGATAATTAAATATTTTACAAAACTATTTAACAATGACAAATTATTTGTCAACTTTACAAGTGCAGAACAGTAGAAAAGCTTGTTTAATAAGTGCATCCAAATAAGATTTCACTGGATTGCAATTTCAATAAAAGTTGCAGCTCATTCCACCAGTGACTGTGGAACAACTTGAATGGAATAAATGGAACAACTGCAAGGGGGAAAAAAAGCCAACAAAATGTACCAGATCTGAATATTGTCACAAGTTAAATCTGAAACTCTCAGGGTGTGGACAGTGCAGAGCGGATGATTAGGCTATAATTTTTGGGTATTACAAGAGGAAAAAGACAACAAACTAATTTTCAAGATTTATTTTCATACGGACAAGATTCTTTTCTTTGCTTTTGAAAACAGAGCTATTAAACTCAACCAAAATACAGGTTGTTGGTAAAATAATCAAATGAAGAGCTACATGTAAAGGGGCACATTAAAATTACTTTAAAAACATAGGCATAACAAAAAAGACTTTTTAAACATTTAAGTGTGATGTCAACAGGTGACTCACGAAATTATGCCTCAGAGAATTCTCAGTATTTACGCTTGACCACAATACAGTCTGCTGTATTCTGCAAAAGGTCTCTAGTGAGGACAGACTGAGCTTACTCTGGTGTTCACTCACTGTCTTGAAATGAGACACCTGATCCTCTTATTAGAGAACAGGAATGAGGCACTTTTCATTCTGACCTTTTGGATGTGGCAGCATCCACTAAACAGCTCACACATCAGCAAGAATCTGATATACAAAATCCATTTAAAAAATGGTACAAGAAAACATACTCACATTGGGAAGTTGGTTACGGCTCACTCACATAGTTCAACTTTTGATAAGACATTCATTTTGGCACATAAATCAACGTCTCTAACATTTTTGTAGATAAAGAGAAGTTTTTAAAAGGAAGTTCTCTTTGGATACAAGACCTAAAGTTGCCCAATCAGATTAAACATCGGGGTCGAACTTTCCCCAAATAACAGGCCTAACATTCACTGCTTTTCTGGCCTGTGCCATTGTTGTTCACTTGAAAGGTTTTCGAAAAATCTCCTAATAAAACCAAAGGTTCAGGAAGAAAAATGTAGGGACTTTATAGCAAGAAACAATGGAGACTTGTTAAGAGTTTTGAAGCACCTCCCCCATCCTGACACACCAACTGCTGAACTGCATTCATCTCTTATGTTCTTCTCTAGCTTGGTTTACGCAGAGAAGAGAGAGAACAAGAAAGACTGTAGGGATTTTGGCTGTGCTTGAAACCACAGAACGAATACCAGTCATGCTACATTTCCCCAGGCTTGTAGTATTTAGTATAATTTTTAATTAACTTATGCATTTTTTTAATAAATACATTTGTTTCTTTTTTTATACATTTTCAATTTGTATTTTAAGTTTTAGCAGTTTTGCCATTATTTAATTAGCTTTTGTTTTTTAATTTAATTTTTAATGTTTAGTTTTAGTTTTCCATTTAATATTTAAATTTTATGAAAATATATATTTTTTGGTCAACACTGCTTGCAAGCCACTTTTACTCAAAATATTTTGTTCTTGTGCAGACAAAAAAGTATATATTTACGGATACATTTACGGTTTCATTTTCATGACTCTTTCCCTGACAGTGGACTTTGTACCAATGTTTAGCCCAGCTCGGCTTTCCCTAATTATAAGTTTCTATCCATCTGATATTTTTTATCTACCCTACTTTCTAGGGTATCTACTCCCTCTGGGAGATCTCCTGTAATTTAGAAATAGCCCAGAAGGGCATTGGGACCAAAGGCATCTTTACGCAACACAGGGGAGTGTGAATGTGTGTGTTAGGGGGTTAGGTCTCTCCACTTTAATGTAAAGGGTTAACTTCTCTAATCGATTTTATTGCCCTTTACCTCTCCCATGTTATCTCCACCCACTTATTCTGGTGCTGGAGAAAGACGGGAAGAGGGAATGCAGTTACAGAAACATCCTGAGAAGAACACTGTGAATGCCTCTGTGCCCGGCTTCCCACTTCTTGGGCGAGTCTCACAAAAGCATGCAGATTTTACCCCCAAATAAAATCTTAAATGTAAAAAAATTCAATTTTGCATTAAGAAAATGAAGCTTATTTTTGTGGACCATTTTGCATTGTGACAATTTCCATGACAATTAATCACATTTTTCCACAGTGCAAACTGTAATTATTGATTTACATTTGTGGGATTTACAACTCCCACTAATCTCAATTGTGATTCACTTAAGATTTCCATTTTTACCATACAAAAGTAAAAATTACTATAATACAAGCATAAATTAAAAGTTAAAAAACATGTTGAATAAATATTTAACAACTTAAAAAATATATATTTTCTGCAACATAGAAACTTATGCTTATTTTTGCTTAATGAACCTAATTTACCTTTTCAAGACATTTCTTACTGGCATATTTTGATTATGGGGTGAAATACACACGTTTATGGCGCGAGGATTATAAGATTCAACAAAATACTATCATTTCCCTAATCGCTATTTTCTCTGCTGTTCCAACAAAGTCTCAAGGTGATCAGCTCTCTTCACTGCAGCCTGGAAGACAGAGGAGAAACAAAGAAGTTAGTTGCACATCAAAACCTATGAACAACAAGCATTGCTTTTCTGCAAAAAGCAAATGCATTGAATCAGACGTGTTGCAACTTACCTCATGCTGCTTGCGCAGGTTATTAACAGTCTCTTCCTTCTTCAAAATAGCAGACTTCACTCTACATAAGACAAACATATCAGTAAACATACAGTAAACTCCTCATCTGCAGCTATAGTCCAAAGCTAATTATTTTCCAATCTAAAAGAAAAATCCTCTTTGCCTCTGACCTTTGATGCACCTCCGCAAGCTCCTCTTCTTTCTCTATGGTCACTCGCTCCACTTCTAAGCGGAGTCGTGCCTTGGCCTCAGCAACCTCCATCTTCATCCTCCTATTCTCTTCCTCCGTCTCTACAAGCCGTTCTGCAAATTCTTGTCTGATCACTTCTGCTAGACAGCGGCGCTCATCAGACAACTTGTCACGGGCCTTTGAGCCAAACCATAGAGAGAGACGAAGACAAAGCATGAGAAAGCTTACTGAAAACCCAGAAAAAACAAGCTAAACAAGATACTGTACAAAATGATTCTTATGAGGGAAAATCTCAGGAAGCAATTTTAGCATTGCATCACTTGCTCACCAAACGGATCTTCTTCTGGAGATCTGTTTATTAAAAACACACTGGTTTTCACTTTATAAAACGTTAATTGATACACTGGAGTTTACTTGTGATGTTTTATCAGCTGTTTGAACTCCTATTCTGAGTCTGACGGCACCCATTCACTGCAGAGGATCCACTGTAATGCAATGCTAAGTGTATCCAAATATACTCTGATGAAGAAACAAACTTATCTACATCTTGGATGACCCAAGGGTGAGTAAAGTTAATGTTTGGGTCAAATTATTCATTTAAAACAGGTTTCATTGATTTATGAAATTATTATAATTTTAGGGTGATATATAAATCTAATATTCACCCCTGTAGAAAATTGAGTAAGTTAACAAACTCAATCAGTAAAGAATTTTCAGCCATTTCACACACTGGCACTGACATTCAGGTGTAACGTCAAACTGAAAGGGTCAAAAGTCTTTCAGCTCATCACACTTCCAGAAAAGCAAGTTCCCCAGCTTTTTATCTTGAATGACGTACTGAACTAAAACTATTTTTTAATAGTAATGCTTAGTTTTAGTTTTATTTGTATTTTCAGCTTGTGAGACATAAATCAGTCTAATAACGTTATACAGTGCAATTTTAATCACTGATTAGTATTGTTTAGTATATATTAGGATCAATTATTGATATTAGAATCAATAGGGAACCAGAATTGTCACTTTAAAACTGAATCCCTATGATTCCCCTCTCTACCAAAGAATCTACAATAGAGTCTATTGATTTAGAAGTAACCTATATGCATCAATGAGCGTCGACAAACAAAGTAGTGCCACTATAAGGACGGATACCTGGGTGAGGTTGCTTATCTCTGGCTCTCGTTGTCGTAAAAGCGACTGTTGCCGGAGGAGCTCCGCCTCCATCTCACTGTGTTTCTCTCTCATCTCCTGCTGTTTCTGCAGTGCTGCCCGCTCCGAACGCTCCAGATCTCTGAGCTCAGCCTCGTATTTCTCCCTCACACGCTTTATCCTGCACAAACATATACCATACATTTTTTACATTCAGTTAAAAAAAAAAACACAGTCCTTCCGCCACATATTAAATAGATATGCTTAAATATAAATAGCATTATATCCAAATTGTCTAGAAAGATGATGGCCCACAATGAAAATCAAACCAAAAGACTAGTCTTAAGTGTCACATGATCCTTCAGAAATCATTCTGATATGCTGAAGGTGTATATTACAATACATCATTTAAAAAATACAGTATATTCGTATGTTTTTAATTATAATTTAAGTCACGATGAACAGCAGTACTGGTCTACAAGCAAACTGATCAGCCAGGAAATGCAAAGCCCATCCTGAATCCCACTCAAATGCTCGTGGATAGAACTATAATATCCTAGATTTCAGGAGACATTTAAGTTCACACAAACAGGAAGGGGAAACACACCGGTTGTCTGCAACTCTCTCACACTCCTCTCTTTCTCCTCTGGTGTCCTGCTCTAGTCTCTGAATGGCCAGCTCGATCTCTTTGTCTCTCCCTCGACGTACTTCTTCTTTAAGCTCCCTTTCTCTGCTCAGCAGCCAAGCGTCCTGTGAGGGGCAACACAGTGTTCTGAGACCACCACAGGGACTTTTTAACCTCACGTGCACTTGCAGTTGCAAACCTTCTGTGACTTTTATAATACAGAGATATTTGACAGCATTTGTTTGACCCAGGGGTGTGTAAACACTAAATCTAAGAAATTACAGACTACCTAATTACAGGTACCAGACTTGTTATAGCACTTGCATATCATTGCTCTCCTGTTGACTTCCATTGCCCTCATTTGTAAGTCGCTTTGGATAAAAGCATCTGATAAATGACTAAATGTAAATGCTCTGTCACCACCTTTAACTCTTTGCTGACGTACGATAGAATGATGGATTATAAAGGAGGTCATTTGAATTTGCAAAGCATTTTCTATGAAATTCTGACTAGTTAAAAAGAAAAGAAATTAAAAATACACTACCGTTCAAAAGTTTGGAGTATGCAATTCTTTTAATGTTTTGAAAGTCTTATGCCCACCAAGGTTGCATTTAACAACTCTTTTGTAACATAATAAATGCCTTTACTGTCACCTTTGATTCATATATTGCATCCTCTCTGAATAAAAGCATTAATCTGTTAAAAAAAAACTTTTAAAAAACATTTTAGAATGATATTTTTAGTAAGTAATTTTCTAAATTTTACAACAATAAATCTTAACACGGTTAGTAAGTGTAAATTGGCCAACTTTCACAGCTGAGGGTCTCAGAAAGCAGAACTGGACAATATTATGTAATTTCACTCCCAGTTAACAATAACCTGAGAATTCTAGATTTACATTTGGCCCAAATTCCAAACATGTGCATACACACATACAATTGCTTCTCAAATATGCATTCTCTCACTGTAAATATGCAAAATGGGCATAGAACATGATGAAATATGTAAACAGTATGTAAAATATGAACATATGATGACAAACAAGTACCTCTTTTTTTATATAATTTTCTTCCCATGCCTGTTTCTCAATCTCAAGTGTTTCCTTCAGGGCCTTTATTTCAGCCTAAGGAGAAATACAGACATGAATCAATTAAAAAGATGAGATACTATTTTATATCACCACAAAAAAAAAGTATCCTCTACAAACATTACAGCATCAAACACATGTACATGTTTAAACAGACACGCCAATTGACTTATGTGCCTGAAAGCCTAAAGCAAAAAAACAACAACAGGGTTTAGAAAAGGGATGATGCACAGTATGAGGAAGGAGATAAATATTATGAGTAACGTTTATTTAGAAGACATTTCCTGAAACCTTTAAAACCGGTTGGTATCACTATAACTGAAAGTTGCAACACATTTACTGACTGACTGCATCATGTCTTAATGCATGTACAGTATGATGTTTAATTGGTTGGCAGTGGTTTGCATGACTCTTTACTGTACATTTTTTAGGTATTGCTCACTAAAAATATTAGTTATACAACAAAAACTTATCTGATGCGTTACAATTTCTGTAAGTCATACACACTGCCTGAAAGGCATAGTTCACCACAAAATCAAAGTTCTGTCCATAATTACTTAAGCTCATGCCTTACCAAACATGTACGACTTCCTTTCTTGTGTGGAATACAATAATATGGAAAAAAAAAACAACAACATCCAAGCTGCTTTTTTTTCTTTACATATAATAAGAGTGAATGATGACTAGACATGCCAACTTTCATTGTGTGGCCGAAAAACAGATTGCACAGTATGCTTTTTTTGTTTGACGCAAGAAATAAATAAAGAAAGAGGGTGAGTACAATTATGAGAGAATGCTTTAATAACTATCTGATTGTGTGTACAGGTTGACCAGATGTGCAAGTGTTTTACCTGGTGTCGTCTATCCTGCTCTTCTCTGCTCTTCTCCAGCTCTTCTCTCAATGCTCTTGCAGCCAAAGAGCTGTTCTTTTCCAGCTGTTTCCTTAAGTCCTCCAGCTCAGTATGCTGTCTATATAACACACAAACCCATTTCCATTTAGTTATACCTTAACTTTAAATCTACTGTATTTCCTCTTTTGGGAACTCAAAATAAAAAATAAATAAATAAAAGAGACAGCTAAGTCTTGATAAATTCTTAAAACAAGACTTATGAAATTACTATTTTGACTTGTTTTACCTCATATTTCTCACTCAACAAAATATTTTTTTTCTTGTTTTAAGTATAAATCTGAATAACTTAAGTGATCTTTGCCAAGAAAAAAGAGCTAAATCTTTTATCTTTTTTTTAAAAATATTTTTGCTGAAACACTGGATAAAAAACAAATAAAAAAATAAAATCAACTATCAATTATCCCAACATGAAAACACATGGAGGTTTCTTTCATTATTTTATAAATAATTATTAATTTATAACTTATTATTAATATAATAATTATTATTAATTCTTGGCTAGAAAGATATTAATTTGACCTGGCTGCTAGCTGTGTGATTCGCTCTTTCTCCTCAGACACTTCTTTATACAGACGTCTCCTCTGCTGCTGCAGTACGTTCTCCTCTTCCTGCAGTTGTTTCTCAAACCTGACACAAACACGCATTTATTTTCTCAGTTGTACATAGACTTTCAATGATTATGCGTTCTTAAAATTCAATGCATGGGAAATTTTTATATACAAAACAAACTTATTGTATGTAACTTATTGTAAACTTATTGTACTTACTGTATGCACTCAAGCAAAACCCTTATTAACATGATACCCAAAGTAAACACGGAGCAATTAACACCCAGAGAAGCTCAGGTTTATTTAAGAGGTGTGTATGTGTACATTTTTTACTGATCTTGGCAATAGTAATTGAAGACAGGCAAAGACTTTGGGGATTTTTTTTTTATGGCATGAAATTAACTTTCAGCCACTAACTTGCCTTAATTTTATGAATAGGATACAACTGTTCCATGAAAACAGCACTCAGTTTGGGAGTGTGCATTATCTGATGTGCATAACGTGAAACAATGTTAAAAAGCAATGCAGAAGGCGTGTGCAAATTCCAGTGTTTATGCTATTTTTTTTTCCGCGCACACAAAACATGGACTTACCTTCCCATCAGCTCCTCTTTCTGTCACACACACATAACCTAATAAACATACACTCAAGCTGATTTTATTATCCCCTATGAATAATAAGTCTGACAGAAATCAGTTAGAGAGTTTCAGGACTGAATGGAGAAATACATGGAATGTAAAGAAAGTGCCTCCTCAATGAAGCCAAACTTACTTTACTACTTTGACTTTTATGCACGATCCACACAAAAATTCAAGGAATAGTTGACAAAAAATTGAAAACGTCATTATTTACTCACGCTCATGTTGTTTCAAAACATTTATGCTGTTTCTTTGTAAAGATTTTAGTGGGAAAATAGTCAAAACTAGTGTGTGACATGACATGTGTTCACATCCATACAATGCCCATTTTGGAATCTGGACATAAATTTATGTGACACAAAGTATGGAGGGAAAATTCTCAGAAAATAACTACTTAACCTGAATTAAAAAACCTATTTGTTTTTTTTTTAAAGAAATGGATTTTGAAAGATTTTCAAAACTGCTTTTCATCAAAGATTAAAATGATTTCTGAAAGATCATGCGACACTGAAGACGGTAGTAATGGCTTCTGAAAATTCAGTTTTGCCACATAAATAAAATACTTAATAAACAGGAAATACACTAACACCAATAGAAAAAAACATGTTTACAATACAGCAGGGTTCAACTCTTTAAAAAATAGATTCTTTAGACTCTTTAAAAACAGCAGACTCTTTAGTCCTCATTCTGATAACTTAGTAAATGTGTGTGTGTGTGTGTGTGTGTGTGTGTGTGTGTGTTTTCAAAAGCAGTATTAAGCTTTGAGATCATGTGTTGTCAGCTTCCTCTGTAGCACCTTTCCAGTCTCCCTTTCTTTTTTCAGAGTGTGAATGTGCTTGTGTTTTCTAACATTTGTGATCACGTTGTCTCTGTCACTGGTTTGATCTGTGATGAACAGATCTGTGAGCAGATGATTCTGTGCAGGGTATGTGTACCTCTGTTTGGCCAGTTCTCTCTCTCTCTGGCACTGCTCATCTCTTTCTCTCTCCAGCTGCTGTCGTAATTCCTCGGTCTGCCTGACATAACGCTGGGCAGCCCTCTCGTCTGCCTGAAGCAGCTCTGCCTCATGAAGAACTCGGAGTTTCTTCAGCTCCTGCTTGTGTTTGGAGAAGAGCTTCTGAATCTCTGGCTCCAGACCTGAGAGCATACAGGAGGACAAAGTAACATAAATGTTTGCAATAGCATTGAAATAATCATGGAAATTACATCAGAACTCAAAGAAAGAAAAGGGTAAAACTACTATTCTCACTATTTGCTGATGTAATGTTTGATTTACAATGGCAGGTTTCCCCAGTAAAGGCTACACACAAAGCAGCTCTGCGCTTATAAACGTTACTTTATCAGGTATTATCCACCTTTTTCCTGAACGCTCTGGTGTTTCTAGTCAAATGAATGTATTTTCCAAGCTGATAACTGTTTAAAAAAAACAAAAAAAACATACATGGCGAGGTTTGCTCCATTGAAAACAGGGATATTGTCCACAAAATGATAAATCATACCTTATTTTATTATTTCATACACAGTATTTTAACGTACAGTAGTTCACCAAAAGCCTGTATCTTCTGTTTGTAAACAAGGTTACGCAATTTAACAAAGGCACTTGAAGAACATAATGATTTTTTCCCAGGTGTGGCATCTATAATCCAGTTGATTCTTTTCTTAATGCCACAGATGAAAATCATAAATGTGTTACATAATTTGGCAGCTGGGTTTAGATAGACGGGCAGGCTGGGCTGTAATGGATATCGCTGAAGAGTGCTGTGATCTGATCAGAGAGATGTAGCACTGGTGTGAAGTTGTTGAACTCTGCTGACCTTTTACAGTGATCTCCTTGACCTTCTTGGTCTTCTCATCAATCCATTTCTCCCGACGGATCTTTTCCGTGGCACTCATTAACTCTTTCAGCTTCTTAATCTCCTGTGGAGAAAGAGAGAGATGGAAGGAGGGTTAAACAGAAAGAGAAAACAAAACATCAGTCATGGCAGGACACTACAGATACTGGGTGACTGTAAAGAAATATATTACATAAAAGTGGAAATTCTGTTGGCATTTACTCAAAATCATTTGATTCCAAACTTTGTTTTACTTGAACACAGAAGAAGAAAATGCGCAGAATGCACCGGTCACGTTCATTGTCTAATTACAATAATATGGGTCTGACTTTTTCTAGTATTAAAAAGATGTAAAAACACTACGAATGTATCATAAAACTAATTCCAGAGTCATAACATTTGAACTTTAATGAGAGAGAAAGTCGTAACCAGGTCTGATTTGTTAGTGAGTTGTTCAGATGGCCTTTGTGAACTGGATCACTTGATTCAATCAAAAAAATCAAACTTTATTCAGTACATAAGTTATTTAATCTTTTCTTTTTATGTGGCTATTTTTGTATTTTGTTTCCATTTGAAATGTGCAACAAATTAAAGTAACATGGGCTTAAATCCTTCCCATGTATAACAGGAACAACAAAATACACCGATGGAATGTTCAGCATTCAAAATTTTACTAAAATAGTAATGATATCACACATCATTCACACAAACACAAGCTGTGAAATGGGGAAAAAGATGAAATATATTTGAAATTCTGTTGTTATTACAGTATGTCATCAACAGCCAGTTGGATGCTTCCTTGGGGTTAAAAAAAACATGCAAAGTTAATGGCTCCAAGCTAAATAAAAAGTCTGCAAGTCTGTGTTAGATAAGAGTTGAATAAAAGAATGGAAATGACAGAACAAGGGAGTGATGAGGGGTTAGGTGAGATTAGAAAAACAAGAGTTACCTCACACATGGGACCCAGAATTTGCCAAACCTACAGGTAGACGAAAGGAAAGATAAAGAGAGAAACGCACAACAAATGCAGAAGAGAGAAACAGTTAGCAGTGGCAAAGCAACATGGCAAGCGAACATGCATTTGATGTTGTGCACAGGATAAAATGCACATACTTCAAGATAATGTGCTGAGATACAGCTACTGACAGCAGCAGAGAGAACCACAAACCAGTAAAAACAACAGCTGTTGAAACCAACACACACTGATCTGCATCACAGTCTATTATACACTTGAGCAGACATTTAAAGCTTGATAGCCCCCTTGTGGCCAAAGCTGATGCAAAAATTCAGAGACACCTCATCAATCCTATCACTACACCAACATCTCGAAACATGAATCTCACCATCTCATGTTGCTCCTGCATCTGAGCAATCTTCTTAGTGTACTTCTGATCCACCTGCTTGAGTTCTCCTACTACTTCCCCACAGCGTTCACTCAGGGCCTTTTTATCGTCAATCAGCTGAGTGAGAAAGAGATATATTAAAACATGTACAACCTCATCTACTAGTTTGACATACACTGCCATTCAGAAGTTTAGGATTAGTAAGATTTGTAATGCTTTTCTAAGAAATTTCTTATGCTCATCAAGGCTGCGTATATTTGATCAAAAATACAGAAACAAATGTAATATTGTGAAATCTAATTGCAATTTAATATGTGTTTCGAATGGAATACATTTTAAATCATAATATATTTCAAATGACCCTTCAGAAATCATTCTAATATGCTGATGTATTATCAGTGTTGAAAACAGTTTTGCTGCTTTTATATGTATGTTTTCATACGTACATACATACATATACATATATATTATTTTTGTCTTCCGTGATTCTTCAGAAATCATTCAATATGCTGATTTGAAGCTCAAGAAACTAAATATATATAAACATTTATGCATTACTGTACATATTTGATATTTCATTAAAAATGTTTGCAGTATTACATTTATGTAAAAATTGATGTGTAAATGAAGCCTATATTTTTAAGACAGTTTTTTGCATTGATGACATTATTTATCATAACATTAAGCATCTCTTGCATCCAGTTTTTCCTTCAATGCGTCCACTGTAATTGTATTTGAAGTGTGTTGAGATTAATACCTGGTCTATAAACGTCAAGTGTCTCTGTATGGTAGCTTCATACTGCTGCTTCTGTAACTGGAACGTATTATTGAGCTCTTTCTCAGTCTCCTTCACATGCCGGATCGTCAGCTCCCTCTGCTGGGCCTACAGACACACATTCACCTTTATATTAGTCTATGACAGCACAATTCATGGTTGCATACTGTAAATACACATATGTAACATCATTGGATTTTGAAGGTGTAGTGCATATTGAACCATACTGATGATAATATACGCAAATGTGCATATGTTTGTTTTACCAGTGCTGTCTGTAGCATATTGACTGTGCGTTTTTTCTCATCCAGCTCCAGTTTGAGTCTCATCATGGAGCCGGTGACCTCAGCTGCTGTGGCTTGTTCCACAACTGCTAGATCTTCCTCGGACAACACCACCTACAGTCGCATACACATGAATATAAACTTAATTGCTGATACAGCATAAAACCTGTGTTACATATGTTCAGTTCATATATATGTTTACCTCTCTGTGTGATCCAGAGGTGACTGAGCGTGGTCTCTCCTGCTCTGACTTCTCCATCTCATCCAGGAAGCTCATAATGCTCTGCAGTTTGGCTTCTGAGAGCAGAGCACCCCCATCTGGTAGAGCTGGGGTCTGACTCAGCTGCCTGTGCCGTTCCACATTATCTGTTGTCAGGGAGTTGGAGTCTTCATCCTGAAAAAATAAAAAAAATCCATGTGGTGTTTAGCCAAACACAAAAAAGGTCACTATTCAAAAGTTGGGGTCAAAAGATATGAATGGTTTTATTCAGCAAGGATACATTAATTTATCCTAATAGGAAATGTATCAAGGTTTCCACAAAAATATAAAGCAGGAAAACTGTTTTCAACTTTGAAAATAATCAGAAATGTTTCTTGTGCATCAAATCATCATTTCGCAGATCATGTGACACTGCAGACTGAAATAATGGCTGGTGATAATTCAGTGTTGCCATAACAGGAATAAATTACATGTTAAAACAATACTAGAAAACAGTCATTTTAAATTGTCATAAAACTTTATAATATTTCTGTTTATACTGTATTTTTAAATCAAATAAATACAGCCTTAGCGAGCATAAGAAATGTTAGTGTGTAATCTTTTCATATATATATATATATATATATATATATATATATATATATACACAGTACAGACCAAAAGTTTGGACACACCTTCTCATTCAAAGAGTTTTCTTTATTTTCATGACTATGAAAATTGTAGAGTCACACTGAAGGCATCAAGGGCTATTTGACCAAGAAGGAGAGTGATGGGGTGCTGCGCCAGATGACCTGGCCTCCACAGTCACCGGACCTGAACCCAATCGAGATGGTTTAGGGGTGAGCTGGACCGCAGACAGAAGGCAAGAGGGCCAACAAGTGCTAAGCATCTCTCGGGGAACTCCTTCAAGACTGTTGGAAGACCATTTCAGGTGACTACCTCTTGAAGCTCATCAAGAGAATGCCAAGAGTGTGCAAAGCAGTAATCAAAGCAAAAGGTGGCTACTTTGAAGAACCTAGAATATGACATATTTTCAGTTGTTTCACACTTTTTTGTTATGTATATAATTCCATATATAATTCCATCCATCCATCCATCTTCTTCCGCTTATCCGGGGCCGGGTCGCGGGGGCAGCAGTCTAAGCAGAGAACCCCAGACTTCCCTCTCCCTAGACACTTCCTCCAGCTCTTCTGGGGGGACACCGAGGCGTTCCCAGGCCAGCCGGGAGACATAGTCTCTCCAGCGTGTCCTAGGTCTTCCCCGGGGTCTCCTCCCAGTGGGACGCGCCCGGAACACCTTCCCGGGAAGGCGTCCAGGAGGCATCCGGAACAGATGCCCGAGCCACCTCAGCTGACCCCTCTCGATGTGGAGGAGCAGCGGCTCTACTCTGAGCTCCTCCCGGGTGACTGAGCTTCTCACCCTATCTCTAAGGGATCGCCCAGCCACCCTGCGGAGAAAGCTCATTTCGGCCGCCTGTATCCAGGATCTTGTCCTTTCGGTCATGACCCAAAGCTCATGACCATAGGTGAGAGTAGGAACGTAGATTGACCGGTAAATCGAGAGCTTCGCCTTGCGGCTCAGCTCTTTCTTCACCACGACAGACCGGTACATCGACCGCATGACTGCAGAAGCTGCACCGATCCGTCTGTCAATCTCCCGTTCCATCCTTCCCTCACTCGTGAACAAGACCCCAAGATACTTAAACTCCTCCACTTGAGGCAGGAACTCTCCACCAACCTGAGGTGGGCAAGCCACCCTTTTCCGACTGAGGACATATATAACATATATTCCGACATATATAATTACACATGTGTTAATTCATAATTTTGATGCTTTCAGTGTGAATCTACAATTTTCATAGTCATGAAAATAAAGAAAACTTTTTGAATGAGGTGTATCCAAACTTTTGGTCTGTACCGTATATATATATATATATATATATATATATATATATATAGAGAGAGAGAGAGAGAGAGAGAGAGAGAGAGAGAGAGAAATAACTGTGTACACTTAGATAAGTTAACTCACCTCATCAATCCACGAATACTTGTCCTTCCTGTAGCTCTTAGGCTCTGACAGTCTCTCTGGCGCCTCTTCTAAGAGCTTCAGTGTGTCCAGCAAGTCATTTAGAGTGGTTTTCGACTGTGCCCTGCTGGATGACGCCCCCTGCCGCTGGTCCCCCATGCTCACAGACCTCTGGAGGATCTCCTGAGGGAATAAAGTGATGTGATCAGCAAAATCATTCATTTCATCCTCACAGCTGATGGAATCAGGACCAGTTTGTTGCAAGAGGACACCTGAGAACACTGAGATCCTCTGCACGCAGAACCAGTGGGGGATGAAGCCCTCAGATGTGTCACATCCTCCAGATCAGGCACCACGTTCACATTAGAATCTGAAGAATAAATGACAAACCGTATTACTACTAAAGATTGATTTTCTGTGACTGAAGAAAGAAATGTTTTCATGATATTCACCTATACAGTATAAAAATATGACATAATTAGATACAGGAAATTGAGTTTGATCAGACTCAGAGTAGTACGCACCTGTGTTCTTAGCCTTGGCGTCAGAGGAAGAAGTGGGTGAACTCCTGGTGAGTTTTTTACGCCCTGCATGTCTTAGTGTCTCTAGCTCCTCCTCTGCTATCTGCTGTACCTCTGCAGCATGTTGGGCTCTTTTCTGCTGAAGCTCCTGTTTTGGATGCACAAATGATATACTACTAATAAGTCAGAAAACAATGTCTTAGCCAACAGAACTAACAAAGCAGTGCAAACTACACAACTGTTCAGAAGTCTGGAGTTAGTAAGACTTTTCAATACTCCCCAAGACTGCATTCATTTGATCAAAAACAATAATTTTGCAAAATACTGTTTTATATAAAGAATAAAAAAAAATTACAGAAATCATATATATATATATATATATATATATATATATATATATATATATATATATATATATATATATATGTATGTATGTATGTATGTATGTGTGTGTGTGTGTGTGTGTGTGTGTGTGACTCTGGACCACAAAACTAGACATAATTTTTATACAACATATGAAAGGGGGATAAATAAGTTTTCCATTGATGTATGGTTTATTAGGATAGGACAATATTTGGCCGAGATGCAACTATTTGGAAAATCTGGAATCTAAGGGTGCAAAAAAATCTAAATATTGAGAAAATTACCTTTAATGTTGTCCAAATGAATTTCTTAGCAATGCATATTACTAACCAAAAATTTAGTTTTGATATATTTACAGTAGGAAATTTACAAAATATCTTCATGGCACATGATCTTTACTTAATATCCTGACATAATGATTTTGGGCATAAAAGAAAATTCTGTAATTTTGACCCATACAGTGCATTTTTGGCTATTTCTACAAATATACCACAGCGACTTAAGACTTAAGGTTTTGTGGTCCAGGGTCACATATTGAATTTATGCTTTTCGAAATGATTCTAATATTTTGATTGGTGTTTACAACATTATTCAAAATTAGTATTAATGTAGAAAAAAATGTTGTGCTGCTTTATATATTTGTGGATTTTTTTTTCAGGAATCTTTGAAAAATAGAAACTGAAACTTTTGTACCATTATAAATGTCTTTACTAGGGGTGTGACGGTTAGTATATAACCGTGAGACCGGCGGTTATAGTTGAACACCGTCATTAGAACTCTATAACCGCCAAAACCGTGTCATTAAAATATTTTTTACAAACATTTTTTATCAAAAATTATTTAGATTTTTTAGATAGGATCATAAGATGCGCAATATATCGGGAGACATGGTTTTTACTACTTAATGAAGTTTTGTAAATCGTCAGACATGATATTTACCACTTCATTAAATTTTGCTTTGTAGAAAAACCTTTCTTAAAAACGAATTTCGTTTTGTACAATTTTTTTCTTAATTTTAATAAATGTTTCATCAACCAAATAAAAAGCAAATATAGCAGACAATGATAACCGTGACATGGAAGCGCCAGCGCGCCGCGTTCACTTGCACTGCACTGTGAACTAGAGCGCATCTCATCGTAAATGAAACTCAGCGTAGGCCTATGCCTCATACATTAGCATTAAATATCTTTGCTGCATCCTTTTTCTAACACAGACAAGGGCTTTTTTTTTGCAACTCGCATCAGCAAAGCATTGCATCGTCCATAGACCGCAAAACAATCAGCGGATGGTGGGCAGGTGCGGCTTTGAAATTTGCTCAAAAAACGTTGGCGCGGATGATGAGTTTTGTGATGTGGTTGCGGATGAAATAATACCCCATCTGCGTATCTCTATCGATAACAACATTTAACACTACACAAATATATATTTTTTTAATTTAGGCGATTAATTTCCCATAGTGACATAGGACTAATGTGCCGGATCCAATAAAAAATGTACTATACCTTGTATAGTAAGGTAAAGGATGACGTGGAAAGAGAACTCCAGGAAATAAGTAATTTTGCACTGACAACAGATATGTGGTCAAGCGTGAATATGACCCCATATATGAGCCTGACCGTTCACTACCTAGCAAAAGACTGGTCACTGAAATCCAAGTGTTTGGAAACAAGCTACACGCCTGAAAGCCACACAGCGGAACACTTGTCCGAATGCCTGCAGTTAGGATTGCACGACTGGGGTCTGGATGAAAAGAAGCTGTCGTGTATCACTACCGATAATGGAGCGAACATTGTTGCTGCAGTAAGGCAATTAGGATGGCCGTGGCTAAATTGTTTCGGACATAATTTGCATCTGGCTGTTACCAACAGTGTAAACAGTGAAGCTGCCTGAACCGGCCGAGCTATAGATCTATGTCGGTCTCTAGTGAGCGTTTTTTCTCAGAGCTGGAACAAAAAGAAAGAGCTGATAAAGGCACAAACAGAACTTCAACTCCCACAGCACAGCCTTATTCTGGTAAGAATTGTTTTAGCCAATAGTTAACTCTATATTATACTGTTCTATTAATATGCATGCTAAATAAACAGTAATTTTAAGCAATGCTGATATGGGTCTTGCAGATAAGGTTATAATACTAATATAGAGTATAGTCTTACTCATTAGATTTTCATTATGATATTCTATTAGTTTTTGCCCGAATTGGTTTTAGATTATTTTTTCATCTGCATATAAATCATAAAGGCAGCAATATGCTATAGCATGGTATAGCATTTATATATAGCATTTTTTTCTATAACTGTACGTCCTCTTCCAATAATCATATATCTTATTATTTCACAGGATTGTCCGACACGGTGGGGAACAAAACAGAAAATGATAGAGAGAGTTTTGGAACAAGAGCAAGCGATCGCACGTGTCCTGGTCTCAGATAGAAAGCACCAGCATCTGATTCTTAAATGGCAAGATAAAGAAGTTTTAACATCGCTTCAAGAATCTCTAAAACCTGTGGCTGACTTCACCGACATTCTCTCTGGGGAACGTTATGTAACAGTTTCTTCAGTAAAGCCTGTCCTGCAACTGTTGACATGCGATCTTTTAAAACCAAACCCCAATGAAACGGATCTGACACAAAATATAAAACGCTAAATGTCCAGCGTACTGGAGGACAAATACAGTGCCCCAGCCACTCAGGAGCTTTTGGCAAAGTCATCTTTCCTTGACCCACGATACAGAGGCAATGGGGGGGGATGGATTGGAGGAGACAAAAGATGCACTCCGGGGGGAAATTGTATCAGCTGTCCTGGGAAACGGAGGCGGAGTTAGTGGTGCTTCGGAGGCTGCTGCTGCTGGAGATGATTCGGGAGAGGTCTGTGCACCACCCCCTCCCAAGAAGAGAAATCTTGGAGATCTCCTTAATAAACGGAGGTCTGAAATCTCTGCCCCTTTACCGATCAGAGCGCGCGCTGACACGGAGTTAACCCGCTATCTCCAAGAACAACCAATTGAATCTACGGCAGATCCACTAGCATGGTGGCGAGACAATGAAACACGCTATCCACTCTTAGCAAAATTGGCACGTAAATACATGTGTATTTGTGCTACAAGCACAGCATCAGAGCGAGTTTTTAGCACTGCGGGGAACATAGCTACCCCTGTCAGATCGTCACTAAAACCGAGTAAAGTGAACATGTTGGTGTTCCTGTCACGGAACTTGGAAGTCGAAAAAGATTAGGAAATTAAAATGTCATTGCACTTTTTTTTGTTTCCTTTATTTAGTTAGTTTAATTAAGGTATTATTACAACAGTCGTTGTTCGACTTTTTTTCTTTGATAAAGGTATGTAGATTTTATCATTTGTAATTTAGGCCTAGGCTACTCATTCATTTTTATTCTCTTATAGAATTTAAGTAGCCTACTTTTTTAAAAGGTTTTGTTTACTGTGCGTGATTTATTTAAAAAAAGCACGTTCATTGCAAAGTTTTTTTTTGTTTGTTAAGGTTTTGTTCACTGTGTGTGATTCATTTAATGGAAAGCACATTCACTGCTAGTTGTCTTGCTGTTAATTTTAAATAAACGTAGAGCAAGTAGCTAATCAGAGTCTGCTCGTTTATTCAAACTAATAACCAACCCCCCCCCCCCCGACGGTTATGTTAGGAACCGTCACATTTGACTCACGTCATAACCGTCATCACCAATTCTGAAACCGTCACACCCCTAGTGTATATTAGTTCTATATATCATATCTGAAGACTGCTTTACCTGTATGACGGTAAGGCGAGCCAGACGAGCTTTCTCCTCCCTGATGCGTTTTCGATCATCTTCTTTCTTCTTCAGTGATTCAGCGGTTTTCTCCTCCTTCTTTTTGGATATGAGGTGTTTGATTGTATTCTCATTGACTCTCTTTCTGTTAGCATGGCGACGATACCAACGCTGGATGATAATAGCAGCGTGGTTCACCTGCTGAATATACCTGTAAACAGTTTGAAATGTCACAAAGGTCAATCAAACATTTGCAGAGATGATCACATCTAGGGTGGAAACAACTGAGGGCTGGTAAACACTGCTGACCTTTCGGCCTCTTCCTCGGTCACCTCTTGTCTGCGTGGCTGACCTGGGCTTCGGGGGCTACGGGGGGCAATATTGTTGGAGCTTGATGACGCAGAGGAGAAGTTCTTCTGAGACTTAGAAAGAGAACAGCTCAGATCCACAGTCACATCATCATTTACGGTGGCTTTGATTATGTTGCTGTTAAAAAAAAGAGAGAGGGCAATTACTGTAAATGTGTAGGCTTAGAAACAGCACACTCGAGCAGAATAGAGCCTTATTTAGAGAAGTCTGTCTAAGATTATCACACACAGATGTCAACATCATTATGAACTTACTTGAAGGAGGGTTTCTGATTGGAGCTCTTGGGGGTGAGGGGTTTCTCTGAGTGGTTATTATGAAGGATGGTGGTCACAGAGTTACCCACAGCTGCTTTATTGCTCCTGAAAGCCAACACAAAGACATTCTAAATATTCAAATTAGTTTTTACATACCATACTAATTGCATTAATAAAATGCACTTATTGAATACTGTAATAAAATGTAAAATATATATGCAGTCTTTTTAAAAGAAGCATTTCATGTTCACCAAGGCTGCATTTATTTGATTTTATTCTGGTTTGTATTTTTAATATATTTTAACATCTGTTGTTTTCAACAGATGTGCTGGTTAATATTTTTGTGGAAGCTATGATATATTTTTCAGGATTTTTTGATAAATAGAAAGGTGAATCAGTATTTGTCTGAAATGGAAATCTTTTATAACATAAATGTCTTTTACTGTCACCTTTGATCAATTTATTGCATTCTAGCTGAATGAAAATATTAATAATAATTAAAAAAAACTTATAATTAAAAAAAACTTACTGATCATAATGACAAACTTCTGAACAGAAGAAACTCACAATTTAGAAACAATTTTAAGAATTCAAGCATGAACTTTTAGTTGAAAGGATTCATAAAATCAAGTGTCTCTAAACATTTGACTGGTGCTGTATTTTAAAGGAAATATAAATGAAAGGATTCTAGCGCTATTCTCCCTATGGCATACTAATGATTTGATTGACAAGCACAAAAAAAGGCGTAAAGTGAATCTGTTGTCTATCACACTGTTATCATGGCAACAAGAGAGTTTGAAAGCTACTCATTAGGACACAGCAGTGTCCAAACCAAAGGAGAAATGGCTTCCCACCTGTTGTTGGCAGTGAAGTTGGCAGCCAGAGAGACGCCAGCTTCCCTCTTCTTCAGGCCTGTAGGAGAATCAATACTGCAGGTACTGTGAGAGCTGCTGGGCACAGGAAATGCTCTCGTTTGGTCATCCTGAAAGCAAGATATCAGTTTAAACCAATGCTACAGCAAGAGCAAGCAAAACCACTATGATAATTTAATGCTGTTTAGGGCATGGGTTTAAGATATTGTTCATAGCATGTCAATAAAATGTGCAAATTACCCTTACAAAAAGTTATCATGGTTTCCAACATATCATTTACAAGTATAATAAGATCCAATGACTGAAGAGGAGTTACCAGGATGTTCCAAGTAGTGTGGTCTTTGGATGTCTTGGAGAAGCTGGCTAGTTCTCTCCGTCCATCGGAGCTGCTGTTGAACCGAGCCAGGAAGTCTTCTGTAAGGCCTTCACTGCAAGCAGACGCAGAGAGGGAAAGACAGGAAGGTCTGAGTATCACACACTAAACACACACACGAGGAACATATAAACGCAACACTAGACCAATAATACCTAAGCTACCATTCAAAAGCTTGGGGTCTGAAAGACTTTTTTGTTTTTGAAAGGAGGTCTCTTATGCTCCCCAAGGATGCATTTATTTGAACAAAAATACAGTTAAAATGGTAATATTGTGAAATATTTTTACAATTTAAAATGTATTATTAATCCTGCGATGGCAAAGCTGAATTTTCAGCATCATTACTCCAGTCTTCAGTGTCACATGATCCTTTAGAAATCATTGTATTGTGCCGATTTGGTTGATTTGGTGCCGATATATAATATATAGTGACTATATAAAATGTCATGTTTATTCAGTTTATTGCATCCTTGCTGAACAAAGTATTAATTTATATTCCTATAAATCATACTCACCCCAAACTTTTGAATGGACTTTTGAATCGACTTTAAAAAATATATAGTGTCCATAGCACAGCTAGTACAGGACGAGTTAAATGCTTATGCTATAAATAAATACTTGTGGGACTGCATTTTAGAAATATTACGAATACCTAATCTGTGTTTCCCTTCTTGAAAACAAATATAGAGGCAAATCCAGTGCACGACCTGAGATTTATCTCCAGTAAAAACAACCAGACTATTTAGGCTAAAAGTTTCAGATGAGCATACATCTGTATATATATATATATATATATATATATATATATATATATATATATATATATATATATATTAGATGATAACAGCTGCCCTGGGCTCACAGCAGAGGAATGCTTCAGCGGAGGCTGGTTTTAAAGGGACAGATGTCCATAGGCATATGGCAATCGCATCCCTCCACATTTAAATAGCATAAAATGTTTAACACGATGCTCACCCCTATGTCTGACCCACCGGCATCTGTGCTAGCAACTTCAGTATGTATATGTGAGTGATTTGGGGGTGTAAGGGGCACCTAGCGACAGCTGGTCCAATGAAAAGCAATTCACGGAACTACATTCCTCCACGTTTTCCTATTTTTTAGCAATTCACCAGGGAAGAGAGGTCACGGAATTACATTTATTAAGGGGGGAGGGGTATTAGGTTGTTCCTTCATTTAAACCCCCAGTGGCATCCCAGGATGCAGTGGGACGGGAGGGCAGGACTGACAGCTGCCGGACAAAAGAATTTCAGAGTGCACACTTCTCCTTTCACTGCGACCTCATTCAAGTGAAATCAGAGAACCCAGCCCCCTCTTGGCTTGTGCTGCAGCCGCCAGGCTACAATAGCTGTTGTCTGGGAAAAACCAAAATCACCCAAACCCCAGCTGTTGCTGCTTTAAGGATATAAACCCCCAACTACATTTAGGAGGTGATCAACCAGACATACCACAGCTTGTGTGAAGTGAGTGCATGCAGGCATGTGTGCAAGACATGTACGTGCACAAACATGCCATCATTACTTTAAAAAAGTCATATATGTTGAATAAGTTGTCAGCTAACCTCTCACTCACATCCCTTGGGCATAGTCCATTCTCAAAGTCTGAATAGGACAGCTGGCACACGTTGATGAGTGAATCTCACAAAAACATATTCATTTCATCCCAAAATCAAAACAAAGAAATTATAAGTAATATTTTACATAAAGATAATTTTAGGACCAATATTTACATAGGACCATTTAGAACAGAGATTTGATTTGAATAGATCTTTGCAATGGGACAATATTTTCATTATAATTAAACAGATTTTTAATCTCAAATTCTCATTACTGTTTTGGGAAAAAAACTCTTTATTCTTGCCATAATACAAAAATACATACTATTTACTGTACTTCTTTAATATATTCAGATTTTTTTTATCTATATATATAAAATTTCGAGCTCTCTACCTATTAGATTTTTACCAGTGCAGTACAGTATTTTTAAAACTGTATTATGGTAAATAAATATTGTAATACAATGCTTTTTATAATGTATATCAGCATAAACTACTGAAAGTAATTCATACCATACTGCAGAAATATCATACAATTTAATATACATTTATTATTATATAAACATTCAATATTATATAAATATTATATAAGAATGTCTATAAAATTGATGGTAATGAGAAATGATGAGAATGAGAAAGAAAATGCATTTAATTGTTATGAAAATAATATCAAAAGTGATCCTAAACATATCCAGGAACAGGCTTAATTTGATCAGAACAATCTGATAAAATTGTATTTATTTAGGATATTTTTGGTCACCTTGATGTGTTCTTTACAAGTTTTGTACGATTCCCAGTATCAGCACCAGAAGAGACAAACTTTTTAAATGGCATGCAAAGAATGACAGATGGTTTTGTACCTGAGGCTTGTGTTGGCCTGCTGGTTCACCTGTGTGGTGCTGTTGGACCGACGCAGATTCTTAATTGCTCGTGAGCTTCCCAATCCAGCATCAGTCTGCCAACAACAGAAAGCGCAGAACAGTTATAATACTAGGCCTACTGAAGACTAAAAACTGGTTTGAAATGGAGCAACTCACATATACAGTTATGACATTAGGTTAAGAGATAACCAATGGTATTAGATGTTACTGGTGTCTAAACTGCACAATAAATGTCATATTTTATTGATTTTGTCCATTCTTAGACCAAGTTATCGTATGGGTTCAGACAGCTTGAAATGTAATGCTTTCAAAAACTACATTGTTTAGTGTTCCACAAAAAAATAATGTCAGAACTGAATTTACTTAAAACAAAGAAAGAGTTAGTATAATAAGAGTGAAATATCTTGATTTGCAATCGACTAAATCTTAATAAAAGAGTCTCAAAAGGCAAAGACAACATCGTGCATTTCAGAAAAGCTGCTTTTATGTCAAATCCCAGTCTCCAAGTGAAGATGGTGAAGGTGACAGTCCAATGTTATGCTTTAATATGCATGGTTATCGCATGAATAACCTGCTTGTAAGACCCTCACTCAATTAATTTATACAAGGGACACTTGTATAACCATCTTCTTGATAATTACAGAATCTTCTAGCCAGACTCACCAAAGTGTTTCGCTTCCCACGGCCATCAAAGGCCACAGACACAGATATGGATCGAGAGAAGTGTTTTGCAGGTGAAGCACTGTTGGGTCTGCGGCCCGCTGTGAGCTGGGAGCCAGTCAGGCTGATGTCCATAACATCTCCAGCTGCCCCTGTCTGGATGGATGCCAGTGGACTGCGAGTTGTATGCATCTTAAACTGATGGACGGAGAAGAGGATTCAGTCAAAAAAAAAACAGACAAATCCACAAGATGTAACCACATGTGATGCTGGATAAAGTCAGGATTCCCACAGCTTTTGACCAATGAATTTCCATGATTTTTCCAATTTCTAGAGATTTTCAAATTAGTATTTAAATAAAACAATTGTATATACATTATATCTACACTGAAGAAATATTTTACAGCAGGAGCATAACTAGAAACATTTATATTCACTATACACATTTCCATAACTTTCCCAGCCCTGAAAATCTTAATGTTCCAAAAATCTCAATGTTCCATTACATTTCCATTATATTTCCAGGTTTTCCATGACTGACTGATCCTATGGTTCAGAAGCAGGTGGAAAACTAATAGAAGTAATAGCAAGTCAGCATTTTATATCAACAAAAATACTGTAAAAGTTGTTGTTGAACGGCAAAAAATTTTAGTTTCTATGGAAACTGATTCAAAGCATCCACACTTTCCATCATATATCTAATTTCCAAATAACTAAATAGGTTATAATATATTCTTTATGTATACAAAAAAAACAATCTATATATACATAAAAATAAGATACTACTATTAAAAATAATAATACACATCTTAACATAACAGTCTTTCATAGGTCTTTCTATCATGATAATTTACAAATGTACAAAAACAAAGACACCCAAGGCCTCTTTCAGGATCAGCACAAACCTAATGAAGGTCAATACGCAATACACCGCCATTGAGAAATAGGCAAATATGAACATATATGTTTAAGTGAATAGGTCCTGTATATTACCACAGGATTGCACTAACGTTAGTTCAGCTATGGCGAAACTGTCTTTCTTGCAGCACTTCTTGCTGGCTTCACATGTTAAACACGATGATTACAGCTGGATTAAACTGTCAATCCATTGCTTACCTTACTAAATTGTCCACATCAGATGAAGAAACTGTCTTTATACAAATAAAAGCGTCGTTATTCCAGTTCGGAGCGTAAGACAGTGATTTCTCATCTGTCTCCAACTCCACAGCGCAACATCTTCTCATTGGAAACCAGAAAGCATAAAGGAACTCCGCCCATTGAGAGCTCTGATTGGTGGAGCGCGGAGCATTCTAGTGATGTGATTGGCTGTTTGGATGTGTCTTTTAGCATGATGGCTGAAAGAGGCGTGAACAAACGGCAAGGCTGGTAGGCGTGCTTGCCTTGCACCCGGCTGCACCGCAGTCAGATGTGGCGTCTATTTGAGCTACAGTGCTAAATAATTTATCAGATGAATTATTTTGTGTAAAGGAGTTTAAAAGGTGGCATACAAATTAAACTAACAATAATAACTATTTAACATGACAAAAGAGAATTTACTTACTAGATGTTATATTTTATAAAATCATTTAAATTAAATGTTAAAATAAGAAAAAAAAAAAGAACTCTACTTGTACGTTGTACAATGCTATTAAATAACTGGACACGTTTCCATGTATTTTGTATACGAAAAAAGTAAATGCACTATTGATCCATAATACAACTTTATTTGGCCGATTAATAGCGTGGAGCATTAAATGAGACAAAATGTGTTACAGCAAAATTGCAATACAGTATTATTTAATTTAATTAACTTTTGTTCCCTACAAATATAAATCAAATATTTATACAAATCTCTAAACAATAAAGTGCTCAACAATATGAAGACATATTCAAAGCCCTAAAGAGTAAACAGATTTTTTAATAAACTTTGATTAACAATATAAACACAATGAGCAAAAGGGCTGTCAAAATCACTCTGGACCCCTCACATCCAGCACACTCCCTCTTTGAACTGTTGCCATCTGGTCGACGCTACAGAACACTGAGCACCAGAACGACCAGACACAGGAACAGTTTCTTCCCTCAGGCAATCCATCTTATGAACAGCTGATAATAACTGTGGGACACACTACACTATTTATATTTATATACACTACACTTTTTATCCAACACACATACTTAGCGTACAGTTAAAATTTTTCCACATAATATACATGTACATACATAAATGCTCATTTTAATATACCTGCCATACATTGTCAATTTGTATATTGTCAATCCTTGCCCACCTATTTGTATTATTTTTTTTTTTTATTCCTTATTGTGTTTTTTGTTCTGTCGCTGTTATGTTGCACTGCGGAGCTCTGTCACAAAAACCAATTCCTCGTATGTGTGAACATACCTGGCAATAAAGCTCATTCTGATTCTGATTCTGATTCTGATGATTTAGTGTGCTGGAATGAGTCATAAATCTGTCCTATACAAAAGACATGACAAAGGCAGCAACAACTGTCAAAAAACAAAAAACAAATACAAAGCAGTCCAGATCTTTACACATTTGTATTATTCGTTTTGGTTTGGCTCATTCAGAAGTATTTTTCAGTGTTTGAACTCCACTGCAAGCCTCCAGATTTCTGCAGCTTTAGCCAAAGTAATTTCCACTGGAAGACTATCTAGACCTGGAAAAGAAGTGATGTTCTTCATCTCCAAATGGTTTTCCATGGTGGACCTGATGCTATGTTATGAAACACAGAAAGAGAGAGGAGGAAGAGTGTTCAGTGGTGTGCTTTACATCAACAGTTAGCATTGGATTCTATTGTTCTCAGCACATGCATTCATTTCCTTTCATTTCATTCTGACCAGCTGCCTGCTCAGTAGATGACTAGAGCAGGGCACAATGACAGATGAGAGCCTGGAGGGGTCAAAGTGTGCCTCTTTTGGGTCTGAGAACCTACAGGTCTCCGGGGAATGACTAGGTCTAGTAGGTCTGCATTGTTTTGACTGAAAGTGAGTAAAAACTTAAAAGACCATTATGTGGTTTAATGTTGTAGTACTTGGTGCTACATGCTATAGGATCATTTTAGATGTACTGTATATGCTTCGGATGCCAGGACATTGAATGACTTTCACGATTGGATTAATGTTTACAATCATAAGTCAGATTTCAAAAGTGACAGGTTTCATTATAATTAAATTTTAAAATTAATTATTATACAGTTATTTAAAATACTTGATTGGAATTTTGCTGTACATTTTTGTATAATGTTTCTCATATAACTGGTTTCATATAACAAATTAATTTTCAAATCAGTATTTCATGTGCATTTATTTATTTGTTTGAAAAAAAGCTTGGTCCTGAGGACGCTGTGAAGGTTTCAAGGTATTTTGTGATGATGACTGGCTGACATCACATTCTACATTTTAAAATGTACATTTAAAAAGTCAAATGTCAGACATCTGTGAAAAAGGCCTACTTTGCCTTTTGTGGCCAGTTTGCCTCATCAAAACCCACCCTCACAAATGGTGAGTCCAGAAGGCTGCATTCCAGACGGCTGGAATCCTGGGTAAATTATGTACAAATATAAAAAAACAATAAGATCAGTTCTTACTCCCAGTGCGGAGCGAAGCCTTCTTCAGCAGTGCTGTTGGTCTTGAGCTGAAGGATTTCATGTAGCTCCAAAGAGAAAAGGTCAGTATCTGTGATCCCAAGGAAAACCTTCACCTGCATTCTTTCCTCTGAAGTCACTTTATCTCTGAAGTCTTTAGACAGTCGCTGGAATGGATCCTGCAAAATTGTGCATTGAAAGATTTAAAGTCAATCACACAAATCATAATATACCTGACCAATAAACATGCGAACATCATGAATATGTTCTGGAATGAAGTTTAAACAATGTCTTTATGTATTATTTAACCAAGCGATATTGTCCAGCTATTCAGAAAAGCTTGGGTTAAACGTCTCTGAACTGTTGGTGGCACACGCTCTCTTGTTAAAGCTTGGCACACATTGACCAACAAATTCCCTTGGATTTATAACCCTCGTACGTCCACTCTCTGTGTTGTCTAGGGTCAATCAGAGGAGGTCAACAGAGGTCAGCAGTAATGGGGTCAGTTTATTGAAAGGCTAAATAGCTGAGCAGAAGGAGGGAATTGGAAATAAGCTCTGTGAAAACATTTATTCTTAAATTAATATTAATCTTAAATTATTCACGCATACCCTACCATTCAAAAGTTTGGGGTAGGTAAGATTATTATTATTATTTGATGTTTTGGGAAGAAGTCTTTTATGCTCATTAAGGTTGCGTTTATTTGATCAAAAATACAGTAAAAACAATGAAATGTTGTGAAACAGTAATATTGTAAAATCTTATTAATATTTACTATATATATATATACATATATATATATATATATATATATATATATATATATATATAAAATAAATTTATTCATGCAATCGCAAAGCTGATTTTTTAGCAGTCATTACTCCATTCTTCCAAAACACAAAATCTTTCTGAAGTGATTTGAATATGCTGTTTTAATTTTTGCTTTAAAAACATTTTTATTATTATCAATGTTGAAAAACAGTTGTGCTGCTTAATGTTTTTGAGGAAACCATGATGCAGTTTTATCAGTAATTTAATAACATTTTCTTTTTCAAAAGATAAACTTTTATTTGAAATAGAAATCTTTTGTAACATTTGTAATAATAATTTAATGCATTCTTGCTGAATAAATAATAGTGAAGCATCCTATAGGCTCAATGTAAACTTAAGTAGAGTCTATTGAGAGAAGAAGAAAACAAATCCTAGAAATTAGAATGTAATTACTTAAGAGATTAGATGTAAAAATACGTGATGTAGATGTAAATATGTGATTGGTATTAATGATATACAGTCAGAAAAAGCTGAATGTCAAATTACCTGTCCTTTCCTCATCATCTGTTCACTCTTCCAGCAAGTAAGGAGCTGCCATGTGGCTGTGCACTGACTAAGTCGGTTCTCTTTTAAAGCCTAAAAACCAAGCAGCGTGGAATCAGATTACAGGTCAGACAGATTATATACACTGATAGTAGTAGCAAAATACCTGCTTGGTTAAATTCCCTTTTAGTTGCTAGTTTAAACGCATGTCTCACCTCAGCTATGGTGCTTGTGATGTGTTGGTTCATTTTCAAGGACTCTGTCAGATAGGACAGCAGCAGAACTTGTGGGTCTCCACCGGTTTTACCTAGGAAACGAAGCCCAATCTCCACAGCATAAACTGCGTCACACACATCAGTGTATGAACGTAGCATTGATCTCATGGAGCTGAGCACAGAGGCCTTGAGTGCTTCCTGTAAATCAGATCAAAATTAAGCTTCCTTAAGAAGAAAATGTATTAAATTGAAAAAATATAGATTTAATAATTATAGATTATATTATATTACTACAGTATGTCACCAATAAACCAGAAGCATTTGCTCCTCCGAGACCTACTGTTAGTAAACTGAACGAAGTGCAAAGACACTGAAGAAAATTACCTGAGGTATTTTGGCTCTGACCTCATCAAGGACTTCTATAAAATTCTGATGATGTCTTCTCAGATATTTATCAGTGTCCTGCATGACATTTTTAATTATGAGTTCTCATTGTAGTAACTAATGAATCTGGTCATATATTTAACACTTGTATGATAATACGTTTTAAAATGTGTAGACTCACTGTTTGAATGCGTGGTTTGCCTGCAAAAAAGCGTCTGCTGAGTTCTCTCTCAATAGCTTTATGATCACTGGAGCTCACTGTTTGCTGACCCTTCTCTAGTTTGTAATGGCAGTTAGCTAACACCAGGGGGAGCAACTCCTTCTCTGGGTGACACAGGGCAAGTTGGCTCTTGGACAGTGCTGCCAAGGGCACTTTATAGTCACTGTAAGATGAAATGTAACCATCTGACATGTAAACAATTTTTGAAACAAAAATCTGGCAGTAAAGATATTTATTCAAAAAACTATTTCAAATAAACACTTTTTCTTTGTTCTTTTGATCAATAGTGTACACTCCTTCTCAAATACACACCTGTCTTCCTGGTGACAGAGTTTTCTGGCTTCTCGCACAAGACTGTTGTGAGTCTCAGACAGGAGATCTATGATTGCGTGAAGACATGTGCCTGGTCCGTGACGACTCAGGGAGAGAAACTGCCCAGAGCTTTCCATAGTTATGTTTTTTTCACAAAGTGTAGGACCCAAACCCAAAGAAGCTAAAATAATGAAACAATATCACTATAATATTATGAGGTTACAATGATTTCTAGACTCACTTGTATTATTTAACTTTGTTATTTTAGTTTGAAGAGTTTTCTATCAGTATATAATCAGTATATAATTTTAAATATTGTTCATTTAGCGTTTTTTAACAGCCAGTTTAATAATTATCATGGACACACATGATACACATAATGATAAACACTGAAGGCACTGCAAGTTGCTTTGGATAAAACATCTTTTAAATTCCAGATGTATACCTCTAGCAACTTACCGTTATTAGATATTTCCATTCTGAGTTGGTTCCACACCTTCATGAAGATCTCTACTCTTTCCGATAATAATTTCCTCTGATGGCCTATTTGGATTAACACAAATTAGAGTACAGTAATATTGCATACAGTATATACAAAAATAAATCAACATGTTATCTCCAGTGAGTTTAAGTGTGACAAACCAGCAGGAATGCATTGCAGCAGTGAAGCGATGGTGTGGGTCTGGTTCTCAGAGCCTGGAGGAAGCACTTTTATTAGATCAGACAGCAGAGCAGCAAGCGCCGGCAGATGGATCAGCTGTCTTATGCAGTGCACCTGATAAACACAATCACATAGGATATACTGAAAGTTTGGGAACATTCTTAAAGTCAGTATGAAACCGTGTGCTCAACTTCCATAATGTAATACAAAGGCCTTTATAAATGTTTTAAGTGAACAAACCTTATTGATAAAAAGGGTGAGCAGGGGTGCTTGACCTTGGTTTATTTGCTGTGAGAAGCTTTCCACTGTTAGGACAGGTGAGGGGCTCCAGAAGGCAGAGTGGTGGGTGGGGCAGTTAGTGGGGAGATGAAGCATTTTTTGAGGGTCTCCTCTCAGGACCTTCATCAGGGGACTGTTAGAAAGTTGGTTATCAGTTGCAATCAGATCCTGTTCCCTGCCCAATGTCCTTTCCAAATCCTGAAAACAGAGACAAAGGTTCACTGATGCAATTATATGCATTCAGTGTAGTTATATGACAGAATTTTTACTCCATCTATTTAATTATGTTATTTGTATTTTTTTTTCAAAGAAACTATTTAAATTGATCACATTATTTTCAAATGGTTCACACACTCCTGATATTCAGCAGTATCAAGACTGACCTGTAAAACAGGACTGATGACAGTTTTACAGACTGTGGTCTCCCACTGCTCTCTGGACTTGCGTGTTGCCAGGTCCACACCGGCACCTGGCGAAGAGAAAAAATATCAAACAGGTTTTCTGGTTGTCCAGTTCGTTGTGTTTTTGTTATGGTCAACTAAAACTAAACTCAATTAATTTTAAGTAACTGAAAAGCTGAAATATAATACAATATTAATATTCAATGGCAACAAACTGAAATAAAAATGTTAAAGTTGAAGTACTAAAATTATTATAACTAAAAATGGAATACAATGAATTAAAGCTATATAAATATTAAAAAAGGACAAACACATGTAACATAATTACTAAAACTTAAACTGAAATTAAAATGAAAACTGAAAATATATATGTGACGAGTGGGGCGGGGCCGAGGGACATGGGAGCGAGGCCGGGGGAGTGATTGGAGATGAACTACACCTGTTCGACCCACCGGTCTCGAGGCCCATGGAGGAGATGGAAGGATATAAAACTGGAGCGACGACAGTGAAGGACGAGAGAGGACCAGGCCTGGGCTTTTAGTTGTGTTTTGGGTTTTATTTGCGCGCACCAGTCGTCTGTGAGGGGCTGGTGCGCTGTTTTTGTGTTTATTTTGTTATTAAAATGGTTTTGATTGTCCGCCGGTTCCCGCCTCCTTCTTCCGGATGAATATGAAGGTTGATATCGTTACAGTGGTGCCAAAGCCCGGGAGAAGGAGGGACGCGCTGCTGAAGATCCCTCGCCGCTGTGGTGAATCCGCGGTGCCATCGAGCAGGCGAGGAGTGTGCCGCCATGGACGCTCGAGGCGGTGGGCTGGAGCGAGTTGCCGGGGACGGGCGAGCTCGCTACCGGCCGCCCACGATGTGGAGAGACGGCTGCCGTCCGTGAGGGAGCGGAGGAGTTGGCGCCGTTCGCCAGGTGGCCGGAGCCTGCTGCCTCCGCCGGAACGGGGAGGAGCAGGGAACGGGGGACTCCTGCCGGCTGCCCAAAACCGGAGGAGCCGTCGCCGTCCACCGGGCGGCGGAGGAGTGTCGTGCCGTCCGCCGAGGGCCGTCCAGTGCCACCGCCAGGCACCGCGGAGGAGATCGCCCAGCTGGTGGAGGTGCCGAGCAGCGGTGCGTCTGGGAACCGGAATTTTTTTTTTTTTCCTCTCTCCCCTCTCTCGTCTCTGTCGCTCCTCCTTCCATCTCCTTTTCTCTCGCCTCGTCTGTCCTACCCCCAGGTTCCCGCAGGTCCCCGTGAGCGGCCCCCCCGGAGGGAGGGGGGGAGGAGTAGAGCGCAGTCTCGGGAGTACCCCCCGGCCTGCGAGGGGCGATGGGGGTATGTGACGAGTGGGGCGGGGCCGAGGGACATGGGAGCGAGGCCGGTGGAGTGATTGGAGATGAACTACACCTGTTCGACCCACCGGTCTCGAGGCCCATGGAGGAGATGGAAGGATATAAAACTGGAGCGACGACAGTGAAGGACGAGAGAGGACCAGGCCTGGGCTTTTAGTTGTGTTTTGGGTTTTATTTGCGCGCACCAGTCGTCCGTGAGGGGCTGGTGCGCTGTTTTTGTGTTTATTTTGTTATTAAAATGGTTTTGATTGTCCGCCGGTTCCCGCCTCCTTCTTCCGGATGAATATGAAGGTTGATATCGTTACAATATAAATAAAAGATGATTACCAGAACAGTATATAAAAAATATTAAAATAAACAAATGAATTCTGTTCACATGTTATGCTCTTTTTTTGTTACTATTATATAAGTAAAATGCATTCAACACTATGAAAAGTTCAAGCAGGTTTAACTTTAGTCGAGATTAAAGGATACCTGAGGTGGTCTGTAGAAACATGCTGAAGATTAGATGAATAATAATGGCAGAGTCATCCAAGTTAAGATTTAAAGTCTTCCCAAGAACCTCCATGTCCTTCTCAAGATGTTGCCAGAGGAACTCGTAGACATCATTAACATTTGGATGGATCATATTTCTGATGCCCTGTGAAGAATCAAGCCCTTTAGAAAATAGTGTTTTTATTCTCTAACACTCGTGGTCCACTAACTGAATTTCAGTAGTTGGCATTATATAAAGAATTGTTCAAAAAACAAATGGAGTTGGCATGCAAGACAACATTTATCAGCAGGTAATAAGCAAACTTTCAGGGTTCCTTCAAACCTTTTTACCTGTTGATCGTGAATGGCTCCTTGCAACATGGCCAGGTGAAGACAGAGACGGAGGAGACAGGACTGTGCTGAAGTGTGATTCCTGTTTGGGGCTTCAGACCGGTTTTCAGCGTGTCCCAGTACATGTCCAGGCCGTGTCATGTCAGGGATTCCATGAGCTTCAGTAAAACCGTCAACTGGTTTATGATTCTGACCTCCTATACGGACTCCACAAGTGGCACAGCTTGACAAAGCCACTGGTTTGCCGCACTAAGTAAGTGGAGAAAAATCAATGTTAATCAGTTTCACAGACTATAATACCAGTTCATTCAAATATGAAAAAGTGAAAGAAATTAAATCTCACCTCTCCCACAAAGCATGCATGACCGTTAGAACACACTGTAAAGTAGGGAAGTAAGACAAAATCTGTTATGCAGGAGGCATTTAAGGAAATTAAGGAAATTTATTTTCACTTCATGCACAAGTCACACTCACAGTACATCTTCAGTTTTTTCTCTTCAGCGAGCCACTGCCGGGCCTCACTGGTATGGTCATCAGGCATTGTGGGTAGAAAGGCTCCCTAAGGATGAGTAGAGAAACATAGCTGTTTTAAAAATCAGCACAATCAATTCAAAACCAAAGCATACAATCAAATGCAAATCATTCTAAGCCAGGGGTCATCCTAAAACTCGGTCCTAGAGGGCCGGTGTCCAGCAAAGTTTATCCCCAACTAATCAAGGTCTGACTAGACATTCTAGAAACTTCCAGAAAGGTGTGTTGAGGTAAGGTAAGGTAAGGTAATTTATTTATAAAGCACAATTAAAAACAACAGGCAGTTGACCAATGTGCTGTACAATTTGAAAACATACAAAAGCAAATGTGCAAAACATTTACACAATACTATACAGATATCTAGCTACTCTCATAAAACAAACAATAAACTTACTCAGCTATTTGATTTAGACAGGAAAGCCAGAGAAAAAAGATGAGTTTTTAAGAAAGATTTAAAAGATACCACTGTGGAGGCAGTTCTAATATGCGAAGGCAGACTATTCCAGAGTTTCGGTGCCAACACAGAAAAAGAACAATCACCCCAAAGTTTGCATCTAGACCTTGGGACAATTAACATTTTCTGGCCAGATGACCTAAGTGATCTTGATGGAGAGTATATCTGCAATAGATCTGAGAGATAAGGTGGTGCCAGACCATTTAGAGATTTAAAAACAAACAACAAAATCTTAAAATCAATTCTATAGCAGATAGGCAACCAATGTAAAGAAAACAAAATCGGAGTGATATGGCTCCGCTTCCGAGATCCTGTCAGCAATCTAGCTGCGGCATTTTGAACAATTTGCAAACGTCTCAAAGTCGACTGATTAATTCCTGCATACAAAGCATTACAGTAGTCTAAACGTGATGTCACAAAAGCGTGCATTACTCTCTCTAGCTCCTCAAATGACAAAAATGACTTGACTTTTGTCAGGGTTCTTAATTGAAAGAAACTTGATCGCACAACAGCGTTTACTTGTTTGTCAAATTTTAGGGAGTTATCAAAAATTACCCCCAAGTTTTTCACCATGGATTTACAATAAATAGATAAAGAACCTAAATCAACCCAGGGTGACTCAGATACATTAGAGGGTGCAAACACAACAATCTCAGTTTTACCTTCATTTAGATGCAGAAAATTTGCAGCCAGCCAAGTTTTCAAATCATTCAGACATGTTAAAAGAGGCCCTAATGAATGATTATCTTCCCTTTTTACAGGCATATATATCTGTGTATCATCTGCGTAGCAGTGAAATGATATTTTGTGTTTTTGAAAATAGCACCAATTGGAAGCATATATAATGAAAACAAAATGGGTCCCAAGATGGACCCTTGAGGTATCCCACATTTAAGAGGGGCAGACGAAGATGTAAATTCCCCCATGGTAACTGAGAAACTTCTGTTTGTTAAATACGATTTAAACCAGTTTAAAACAATGCCTCACATCCCTACCAACCTCTCTAGGCGTGAGATAAGAATTTTGTGGTCTATAGTATCAAATGCCGCGCTCAAATCAAGTAACACTAAAACTGCTGCCTTTCCAGAATCTACAGTCAATAAAACATCATTAAGAACTTTTAAAAGTTCAGATTTTGTACTGTGATGTTTCCTAAAGCCAGACTGAAATTTGGTTGGAGCTTGGAGCTTACCTCTGCAGGACAGTGTCCTTCCAGGACTGAGCTTGGAGACCCCTGTTCTAAACTCACTCCAGAAATGTATATTATTCATTAAGAAGCCCTTACTGTCATGTTCTGAGGTTGAGAGGCAATATTGAAGAGGGGGCTCAGCAGCCCGTTCCCATTGTAAAACACTGAGCTTGCATGCACCAGGAGCTCCAGCACAGGACGGCGTTTAGCAGGTACACCTACACGGAGACTCAGGTAAGATCCTGGACCCCCAATCTTATTGGATAAGAGAGCAGTGCAGAGCTCTCTGGCATGTCCTGTTATGTTTTCTCTAATAACATCCTCTAAGAGTCTGATCTCCTGTTGAGAGAGAGAGAGAGAGAGAGAGAGAGAGAACGTGTTTAGTTTTGCCAGGCTGAATGTCTGAATCTCATAAAGGAAAGACATTTATGCCCAAACATGTTACTATTGCAGGTGGGTGAAGTTCTAATTGACATCAGAATGATACTTATGTGAATTAAATGTTTATAAATATTTAAAACTCTGTTGTCATCTCAAATATAGTCCTACATTGATTCTGAATTCTGGATGTTAACTAGTGATTAATAAAATGATAAAACCTAACCAACACTTGCCTGTGCCTGAGGATATGTAGCTCTATCAGGTGACATGAAGCGGCAGGTGACCTGCCTAAACACAGCTAGAGTCAGCAGGATGTTTTTCAAAGGGCCTGAACCACCAGTCTGAAAAAATAAAAATAAATTAAAAACATTAATTGATCAAATGTGACTGTAACATTTCTATTTCAAATATGTTTTTTTTTTTTGGACTTTCTATTCATCAAAGATAAAAACATAGCACAGTTTCCATTGCGGTGGACGATATGGCAAAAATATCTTTTCACGATTATTTTTGAAAAAATCACGATTCATGATTTTATCAAGATTCCTTGTAATGTAGCTTGTACTATTTTGCAAGTAGTCTGAGCAATACAGCCAGACTAATTTCCCTATTTTAAAAGCAAACCTTACAAGGTAGCAAAATAAAAAAGAATGGCGGACATTTAGGCCAAAGTCTAATCTTTGTCATTATTTTGTCTTTGTTATTAAAAAATAAGAACAAAGATACACATTACAAATACACATAATATACAAATAAAACAACAGTGATCAATTTTTCAGTCACAGTACGAATTTTAGCAGTAGCATTCAATAAACTGAATGATCAAATCTAAAAATAAAGCATATATTCTTCAATATATAAATTATGCATTGATTCTTAGTAAAGCTAATGTATTATTGTTCATCAGTCAAGTGATTTTTCTCTTTGTGTTTTGTTGTTTTATTAACATTAAATGAGATGAGTTAAATGAGTTCACCCAAAAATGAAAATCCTGTCATCTTTTACTCATTCTTAAGATGTTTTAAACCTGAAAGAGTTTCTTTCTTCTGCTGAACAAAGGTTATTTTCAAGAATGTTGGTAACCAAACAGTTGCTGGGCTCCAGTAGCTGCATAGTATTTTTTTCCTACTATCAAAGTCAATTGTTTGGTTACCCACATGCTCAGCACAAGAAAGAAATGAATACAGATTTGGGACAACATGAGATCAGATGTGAATTGGCTGCTGAAAATTTAGTTTTTGTGTGTGTTGTTTTTTTTTTATATACAGATGTAGACTCTGACCTGTAGTGCTTCTCTGAGGCCATTTGTTGTGGCTTCTTGCAATGCTTCTCCCACACCATCTCTAAGAGAACGGTATGACTGACCACAACACAAGAAACGATCCACCTCTGTAGGAATCAACCTCTGTAGAAGAGAAAACAAACAACAGTGATCATCATTTAAAAAAAAATAATTAACCCACAAACTCAATTTTATTACTTGTCTACAATATTATAAACACCCTTAACACAACACATTTGAATGGCCATACATGAAGCTGTAGCATCTTTGCAGGGAAGATCCATTCATAATTAGTGCTGCTGATTAGTGCTTGCAGACAGTCCATGCCAGCATGCCTGTTGATTGCTCGAAGCAAGTAAACTCTGTACCAGTCATTGTTACCATATTCACACACAGCCTTTATCTGCTCCAAAAGCTTTAGCTCAGCTTCCTCAAAATTGTCTGAAAGACACCAAACATATGGAAAGGTTGCAGAATAAAACATAAAAAGACATGTTATTAATTTAAGCAATATACTTTTACTGCCATGAATTGGTCAGACCAGAAGTTACTCGTACTGGTTCTTTTGCCAATAATTCTGGACAGGATAGAGGCAACAGAGTCCAGACACATTCTGAGGCGAGCCATAGACAGCAGAAACTCAGCTGGGTCGTTCTGTCTGGAAGGTGTCTGTTTACGAGCCAGTCGACTAAGGAAGTTTGAATTCTCCTTCAGATGTCTTTCATCTCCATTTAATCCAGAACAAAACAGGGAATCCTGGATAAACAACAAATCTGCTTTTAGAAACAAACATGCAGATTTTAAATAATAATTAATGTGGCTGAAAGTGGAATACAACTGTCGATGATTATACCTGGTAAAAATAAAATAAAAAAGTTTGTAGTGGATTGATAAGCATTTGCTAAGATACTTTGGATGGTAGCTAAGATCTTGCTAGGTACTTGCTTAATGGCCCAAAACAAAAGTCTCACCATATGGCTAGGGGCCATGGGATTTTTCACCCATTTTTTGTCCACCAGACAAAAATCCTAAGTATAATCACACTTAATGTACCATTCATGTTTGTGGTACAGAATGGGTTAAGCGCCAAAGTTTTGCACTTAAAACAACACAATAGAAAATTATTTTTAAGTGAATACATGGTGCAAAGACACCTGGGCTACTTGATTATGACACACCTGGAAACAGTTAACAAATAGCCGGTAGAGTTCAGTTCTGTCCTCCTGGTCCAGAAGCTTGTTCTCCAGGTTTTCTAAGTACTTCTGTATATGCTCCTTTACCTGTTTGAAGCTGAAGAGATTATCTAATTACAAAATGTTCTTGATTAACGTAAAGGCCAATTCGCACTGCACCAACAGATGCCTGTAATCTGACAAAAGCCAAGTAAACATGTTAAATTGCTTAAAACAACAATGCCAACCAATGTCAACAGATGTGACAAAACCCAACAAAGTGTCTTTTGCCGTTGGTCAGCATCTGTTGGTGCAATGTGAATTAGCCTTAAAGGCCATGTTGCAGGTTAACCACCATTTTTGATTAATGGGTACATAAATCACTCAAGATATGTATACCGAGGTCACACAGCAAGGGAAACAACGATGGCAGCCCCTACGAATAATACTGCCTACGGATGCAGTGTTAATGCAAGTGGTACACGTTGAAAAAACGATTTTAGGTCAATGCAACGTTGCAATAAAATAAATAATCTAGTTACAATTCCTTGCGCTCAGAAAGTTTGGCGTAACTTGCCTGAAACGGTACAAAGTCGTTAGTAGTGGTATGAAATAGTGATTACGAGCTCAAAAACCTGCCTGGAACGCAGCATCAGAACTATAACGGCTGACTGGGATGAGGAAGAGGTGGCAAGAGCCAACATGTATGATCCGCAGCCGTGTAATTTCGATCGAGCCAGACGTGAGAGGGCAAATGAGGAATTGCCAAGAACTGATGTCTGTCAAAGCCTATGCATGGTCCGAGGAGAATTAGTGGAGAGTTGGTGAAGTGTCCTGGTGAGTTGCTATCATTTAGCATCGCAGCAATGAGCACTGCTAGTCTACGAGCAGCAGTGCACAATAACGACACACACACACACACACACACATATATGTACACATATATACATATATATCTAGTGGCAGTGATCATGACGTTAGGTTCAGATAAGTATTGGTAACCTTTGTCATAGTGTCGTAGTACTGGTAAACTTTGTCTTTGTCATCTAGAAATACAAGGCATCATGTTTGCTATATGGACGTTTCTAAGCGTTTATCTCGTCCTCCGGTGAAAATGTTGTTGCAAACGTAGCTGCGTGTGTATCGCTGTGTTTGGCAGGTGCTTATGTGGGTGCTGTTCCATGGAAACTGCGCTGAAAAGCTTGTGCTGTAGGGGAACTGAGTGCGTTTGGGTCGCTGTTGGTCGATCTCTCTCTATCTATCTGTCTGTTTATCTATCTATATATGTAGTCTATCTATCTATATATATCTATGTATTTATCTATTTATCTATAATCTGCGCTATCTGAATACTCACGTCTACTACTCGTCTCTCTCTAGTCACTCTCAATGCTCTCAAGGCGGCTTTGGTAAATTCTCTCCCCAACGTGACGTGATGCAATGCATTGTGGGGGAAAGGAGACCGCTGTAAGATAGTACCTACTTTTTCGTATTATATTCCATTTTGTGATACCCATCAACATAAAATACAATGGATAACAGTTTAAATGTTTATTACCAACAAGCAAATTGCACAAATTTGTTAAAAAATTAACCTTGCAACACGGCCTTTAATCAAAACTCTCAAGACTCACTTCATAAAGCCAATACTGCATATTTAAAGTCATAAAAAAGGTCACATATGCCTGGATGTGGTAATGTGTTGTCTGTATTGCAGCACCTGTATTGCAGAAGAAGTTTCGGCAGCACAGAGCGCACCACAGGGCTCTGGTCAACACACTCCAGGAATGGGGTGAGCTCTCTAGTCATATAAACATCTCCTATAATATAAACAGACATGTAAACATAAACATAAAAGCAAATTATAGATTAAATTGCTCTTTCTAGAACCTTTCAATGAATTGATTGTTTTGATTCAAGGAATTAGACTGAATGATTCGCTCTCAATGATCTCAGTCTTAAATTTTGATCTGTTTGTCCCACTAAGCTATTGTATGATTTCAAAAGACTTGAAATATGGAATGCAAGTCGCATGAACCACTGACAGATATTCAAATTCTAAATGTATGTCTTTTTTGAAGTTCCCTCTCTCATATTAACAACCATGTACAGAAATGTAATTTTGTAATGAAATATTTCACAAGGAAATCCACCCACCTTGTGCTGAAATTAGGAGAGAGAAAAGCAGTTCCACCAGGTCCTCTGGTGGATCTTGATCATCAGTCAGACAGAAACGAGAAACCACCTCCAGGAAAAAGGCATTACAGCATTTTCTTATTTCTTTATGCTGCTTCAGGGCTAAGCTGTAATAAAAATATTTTATACATTACAGCCAAATCAATTGACCACAGTAAAGAAGCTTATTGTTCATTGTCTAAATGGATATCTGAAGTAACCAAGAACAAAGAACTGAACTCACTCTATGGTCGTGGAGACAGTGGGACGATAGTTGTTTGACAGAGGTAACCTGCATTTGGGACAGAAGGCTGCACCTTCTCTCTCAGTAGATCTTTTCAGACAGGACAGACAAAACACATGCTTACAAGGAAGCGCAGTGGGCTCTTTCAGATCTGACAGACAGACAGAGCACTTCACTCCATACCTGAGAAGAAAAAAAAGTGTACAGAAAAGAAGTAATCAAAGGGTTTATTTTTGGAATAGCACATGCTAAACAAAGAAATACAGAAATACTATATGTGTATTAAAACAGTAATGTTATTCAGTTATTCTTAGTCAATAAACTGCAGTTTTCAACATTGTCACATAGTTTAAAATAAAACCAGTCATATCATATAAAATTATGCAGCTCAATCTAAGTGTACCGCAGTTCTCTGCTGATGGATTCCTCATGATAATCATTGAGTATGCGGATGATTTGCTGAAGATTGTCTTTGCTCCTCAAATCAGGAGACCGCTCCATTAGCTGTGAGAAAGGAAATACAAGCAGCATATATGCTAAGGTCTTTTGGGGTTCTAAACTAGTTGCAGCATCTATCCTGATCAAATTTTAACATATTTTATCATCATACTATAGTCTCATAATGAAATGAGGGGCCTACAAGGGTTTCCCATACACCAATGTCTCCTACAAGCGTAATGAACAGAGCAGACAATAATTCTAGACTCACCCCATGTAACTGACTGCAGTGTTTCAGAGTCAGCGCTTTAATCTGTTCATCTCGGACATTCATCTTGATGACCACCTTTTCAATGAACGCAGCCACTAGCAGCATCCCCTGCCACACTGACCTAAGGAAATAACAGATTTTTTAAAGAAATTATGTCATGTTTTCAGATTATCCTATTTTCTACATCTGCAACATTCCTCATAGCTCACTTTATAGTGTCCAGGTGTTTAAGACAGCCATAGCTACTGTAGCCAGGACTAAGCACTCTCTCCAAACACGGCTGAAGTTGCTCAACTCTTTGTAAGAAGGCCTGGCATTCACTTATTGATGATACCGGCAGGAGCTTTGTTTCTTCAACACAGATACCAACAGCTAGAATGTCCTCACACTGTCATAAAACAGAACAAAAAGACAAATCTTTTTGAACTCATCTCAATATTGTTTCATTTGTATAAATTTAGAAGTTTGACTGCACAAACTGGTCACTTATTTACTGGTAGTTATTTTGCTACATAACTGTAGGTTAAATAGGCACTGCAATCTAATTCACCAGCATGTGACTAAAAAGTTTTGCTGGTGAACAGCATAATTAGACATGAAAATTCATGCTGCACTCCTGCTCCTCACCATATCAGGGCTTTCTCTCTTCAATCTTTCTCGTTGGATGATGCAGACCAGTTGAGGGTTGATCTGAAGGGCATGGGATAATGTGTCCAGGCGTGGGCTGTAGATTTGAGCTGCGGCAAGGATCCATGATGGAGAGAGCTCAGGAGTTACTGACATCTCCATCTGCAGGGCGAACACACAACCAAACACTGCACTACGAAAGACCTGTAAAAAAATGCACACACACCCATAGACACCAACATTAGGACACTAAACATGAGATTTGAAAATACATTTTCATACTGATAAAACCTATGTACCCCAAGCTCTTCCTCAGAGTGGATTTTGAATGACAGAAGGACATAATCAGTCAAGTAGCGCTGACCCAACTCGACTTTATCTTCCTCTGAGAGTTTCTGAATATAGCCACCCAGTCCACTGCCTGATACAGCACTAACAAACTGATGAATCCTTGCTTTGCTGCCTTGCTCAGAGCCTGAGAGAAAATGCAAAAACATGGAGTAGTTGCAGAAATGTTATGTATAAGAAGTGAATGTAGTATCTGGTTAGCTAACTGGCCAACTGTAGTCAAACACAAAACAAAAGACCTCACCTCGCACAAACTCTGATTCCTCCCACAAACTCTGGCAGTATGTTTTTATCAACCAGCTAAAAGGAGCAGCACAAGGCCATTCTACTTCTCCAATAAACAGGTGACACTGCACATTAATCTCCTGATCCGGATCGCTAAAAGAAGAAATCTATCTCATCAGTTACAGTGAGATATTTTAAAGCATTAAAAACCTCATTTGAAAATAAATTAAAAATACCTTGCATTTTGTGAAAGGGTTAGGTCAAGGAGCTGTTGATCTTCAAAGATATTCAGCCAGAACTGGGTCAGACCCTCACTGAGACCTTCTCCATACAGTAGGTACAAGTTGCGGTCTCTGTCCAAAACTTCTAAAACTCGGGCAAACACTGGGGTCAAAACACCCTGAAGGTTGCGCCACAAAGTGTGCCTGAAAAACACAGAAATGTTTTACTAGTTTGTTAGTCATCTCTAATCTACGGCTGATGAAGTTTGAGGTTATTTTAAAGGCCTTGTGCAAGGCTTACAAATAACAACGTTGTAATTTTATTCCCTGTTCAAAGTAGTTCCACACCATTATTTTTCTCCACACAAGTTTTAATTATCTTTTATCCAACCCATTTTGATTAACATGATAAAATCAGCACTAAGCACCAGCTTTTAAAAAAAATCTGAGATAGATAGCGATAACAGATTTTTAATGCTAATTGCACCACACAGCTGCTGTACCTAAGTGTTCCACCTTCCTGCAGAGCTTCTCGGTTCTTCGCGACTTTATAAACCCAGTCGTCTGCATTAGGAATTAATTCCTCCTTCTGCATCAGTGCAAACATCAGCCTCCTTAGCAACACTTTCTGGAATCGTACTGAAAATACACATGAACGAGCATTTGTGACTTAAACTTAGAATTTCACATATATTGTACAGTAAGGGGCTTAATTATGACAACAATGGATATAAAATCAGCTGACCTCCTATCCGCCCAGGGTCTCCTCCCAGAAGTCCAAGCAATATGTTCATGCGCTCCATACTCCTTGAGGTTTTTTGGCATGTATCTCTCAGCAATGAAACAGCTTTTTGGGTGCAGGATCTCAATAGAGACAAACTGTGTAGATGCACTGAATCTCCCTGACAACCAATCAAACACAGTATTTCTGTCAGGAGTTATGAAATTCTGTTTGATATAGCACATCTCCGATGTACAGTATATGTTTAAACCAATCTATTGCGAGCTTAAAGGATTTTACCCTCTGACTTTCTGGTCCACTTGTATCCATTTCCTCTGTTTTGTTGAAATCTGTATAAAAAATGAATTAAGAAAATATTGTGCTTGTTAGTGCAAAGTTTACGACTACAATACATGGTGTTGCTAAGGTGTTCTAGGTATTTTTAGACCCTAAATATGGCTTGGGTCTTTCCTTCAGTGCAAGTCTGTGTGATTGCTATTGTCCATTAGGTAGAAATTTTAAGATTAATCACTAAGACCTTACCTCAACAAGCTGCATGATCTGAAGTATACTTTTATGTTTCAAATATTATGTTTTAATACAAAGGGTAAGGGGATTGTTTAAATGTCCAAGTTGATGTTAGCGTTTGGTTGTTGGTACCTTACATACCTGATTCTACTTTCTGGGAGATGAGTTTACTTATAGGTATTCCACAAAAAGCCTTAAGATTTAAGCTCATGTCACCGGAATCTCTGAGGTCATCAATATGTGCTGATAGCCATACTCCTTTAGTAAAAAAGATACTTGTTAAGAATAATTATTTGGCAATACCTAAACTCACTGCAAATGTTCCCTTTACCAAAAATAAACTTACCTCCTTGAAAGCCAATGTACTTGTTGCCACTTGTTCTAAATTGTTCCCCCATGCGGGAGAGCTTTGTGATAAACACAGTATAGACGTTGCACTCATCTGATTTTAAGGACAGGATTTCATTCATGGTACAGTATCTAAGGTAAGAGGAGTCACATTAAATGTCATTAAAGATGATTTTGACTCATGTTATACAGGGTCTTAAAAAAATTTAAATCAGATTTAACCAGCATTAAAAGGACTTACTTTGCCGAAGCAATAAGTTCATTTTTGCACAATGACTCTTCCATGTCCATCTGAACCAAAAGAATGTACAGAAAAATTCCAGATTCCCTCAGGAAGGAACTTTAGAAAAAAAGTCAAATGTTTGAAAATTTTTTTGAACAATTGTTGTGAAAGGTACTGAATAAAGTCAACATAAATAATATAAACATTACCGTATCTTGTTGCAAAAAGAAGCTTCTGTGTCAAATTGGTGTAAAGAGAGCAGAAGAAACCGCTCAGTGGACAAACCCAAGCCCGGGGCAAGATTTCTCACATCAGCTTCAGTGAGAAGACTGGAGAACGTCGTTACCTAACAAAAAAACATATGCATTGGTTTTGCAAGGTAAATTGGTAGATATAACACCATGTCCTGACCAGATGTGGCACGATAAGATTCCAGCAACACGATGTGACAGAATCAATCAAAAATCACAGCCAGATACATAATTAGCACCTGAGATTATCATCATCATAGTTTCTATGCTGTTGTGACACACTGTAAGAGATTAAATCAAGAACAAATGCTGCTTAAAAGTCTTACAAACATTACCTCCAAGAATCTGCTCTTCTCCTGATCATTTTTGTTCAGATGGTTGTCCAATAGGTCTCTGAGAGATTGATGGCTTTGCTGATGGAAATACATTTTCTGAAGTTTATCTCTCTCCTGATTTCCAAAGCCTGAATACTTTAACCTAAGTACAGAGTCGGGTGACGCACAATTCAAGAGAAAGCTTTTGGCAGTTTCATAGACTTCCTCTTCCTCGTCCATGGTTTTGTTTGAGTCTGTTGTCTCTATGTCAACAGGATTTTCATCCATTTCCAAAAGATCAGAAGCATCTCTAATGTTCTCAAGGTCTCCATGAATTTCTGCATTCTGTAGCTCATTATCAACTTCTATTGAGACACCCTCTCCTTGTGTCTCTTCAGGGAATTTGTTCATTTCCTCTTGAGACTCTGTCATATCTTCATCTTCATCAATGTGATGAGCCTCACTTTCCTCTTTCTTCATGTATACGTTCTTAGCCACATTAATATAAGAGACCTCTTTACTTGGTACACTGATCTCATTCTCAGACTTGGGAATGCAATGGAGTTCATAATTTTGAGCAGATTTATCATGGCTCTGTTTCTGTATTTTCTCTAAAGCCTGCAGAAGTGCACTGGCACAAGCATCCCCATGGAAACCAACAAAGGCATCTGATAAGCTAAAATTTGTTTCAGTAGATTCAGATTGCTGAACTTTTGAGAACTCTTGTGCCCACTGTTTGAGTTTCTCCAAAACTCTGTGCTGCCAAGGAGTCAAATCTGTACTCCTATCAACTTTGTGTTTCTCCAGTCTGTTTTTAAGTGGAACAGGAAACCTTTTGTAGACTTTTTCCTGGTCCTCCACCACAACCAGTCTGAAGTCTTTGTGAACTCGACACTTTACTCTGTGTGAACCAAGTCCCAAGTCAACATAATTCTGTCCACTGAAGCAGACATAATATTGATTCAAGGCATCATACAGGCTCTCATACAAATTGAGGAGATTCAATAGGATGACAGTTCGACCTGTCTCCATGCATGCCTTTATTCTACTCACATTGCGACATATCTGGGCGTACTCCTGGTCTCTGGGAAATCCTGATCCAAAAACAATTTCCGGGCATGTATAGTTCTCCTTGGAGAAAATATGGTGTTGGATAATATACAAGGCAGCATTGTTAGTTGTGAGCAAAAGAAGGTACCGGCACTCTTTGTCACTGTGACGGTCAAGATTTTGTTCAATCATTTTCAGTGTACTTGGCCTTTGAATTTCAAAGTTCTGGAAGATGTCCCGAAAGTAACCAAGAGGATCAAAATCATCTCTTTGTCCACTGAAGTTTCTTAACACAGCCTCTGCCAATTCACTGTCAGATGGCTCTTGATCTGAACTGTTGACTGTTGCAAACATCATTTTCACCAAGCTATAATAATCTCGGAGTCCAAAGAACTGTTCACTGTCAGTTTTACAGATGTCTAGGTAGCCCTTTGCTAATTTTGGCAAGAGGTGCTTTATTTTGAGAAGACTGCTATGGGAGGATGAGCAGATTCCTTCGGCCGTCTCTACTAAGTCCTTCTCACTTGGGTCCCAACGGGACACAAAAATGCCTCTATTCATTTTTGCTGGATCGAGAGCCCAGTTTGAGATTCCAACAAAACCAACCTTCATATGTGCCTGTGGGTTATCACTGTCTATGCATCCATCCTCTAGAAGAGGATGCAATGTCTTCAGTGGCATCTGAGGAGAGTCCTCTGCAAGTCCTATTTCATCCAAAACAACTACTGACACGTACTCATCTAAATTCTTGTCCTTTTGGAAACGGGCACAGTTCCGAAAGGTTCCAATGATTCCTTCAGGGCTTGAGTGAGGGCTGCATTGAAAAGACACCATGTGAACTTCCTTGAATTTCTTGAATAAGTCACAGTGAGAGGCCTGGCGCTGCATTGCATCTGCTATAACAGTCTTAGCAAGAGATTTTGAGCTCCCTGGCTTGCCAACCAAAAAGAGTGGAATTCTCAACTCAATGCAGACCACCATGAGGAAGACATTTTCTTTCAAAGCCATATTTTTGGCAATTGTATCTCTTGTTTGGATTTTTTCAAGAAAAAAGTCTTGGCATTTAGTTATCTCCTGCTCCAGTGACTCTTTGGAGTTGAACGGAATAGGAAACCATTTGCTCATATTTGTTAAGTATTTCCCTTTGTCTTCAAGTGATGGGTAATAGCAAACACCCACGGCAAGCACCAGGCACTTCAAGGTCATCAGCTCAATTTCAATTAAGTTGCGTTTTGGAAAAAGATCATCCCTGTGGTTGAAAAACCAAACTAGGACACACATTGATCTCTCCACATCCCTAAGACTTACAAAGCTGCATTCATCTGCTTGTCTACGCATATATCTTTGAGAGGCAGCCAAAACATTTGTGATCACTCTCTGGCATGCATGCGGCAATTTATGATCCGTCATTTGTTTTTGCACAATTTGACAGATATAAGAGAGTTCTGCTGAATCACTTAATTGTCCAAAATCCCATACCAGGGGCACCATGCTTGGGGGTAGAGGGTGCACACGGTACACAAGCTGTCTCATGGGAACTTTACCAAGGCGATCCTCTGTTTCTTCAGCTTTCACTCGGTATCCTAGCCCAGCACGCTCCAAGCGGTCAATCATTTTGGGTGTGTGTCTTCTGTATGGATTGCAGGCAGCAATTATTTTTAGGCCAGAATTTTTCTTCAAAGGGTACCCTTGTACAGTTTTGTCACATAGTACTTCCTTGATGGCAAATATTGCTTCGGTTGTGTTGGCTTCATCAAAAAACAAAACTGTGTCAAGTTTATATTTTTGATGGTTGTTCAGAGCAAGTTCTTCTGCTTCCTGCACCTTCCTATAGATTACCTCAGAAGTAGTACCTCCATGAACTTTGACAAGTTTCATGTTTTCAACATCTCTACCTTCCCGTTGCAGATCACAGAGAAAGCGAATAAGCCGTGTCTTCCCACAGCCAGTTTCTCCCATGATGATCACTGGAATCTCACATCTGAATCTCATATGAATAGCCAACATCTTCATGACATTGTCAGTAGTGAGTTCATAAGTAGGATCTGGATCAAATTTTCCTTTTTCCCAGCCTTTTTTGGCACCAACAACAAAGGAAATTTTTCGTATTTTGTCTTCTCTGGACAGGTCATCAAAGTTTTCAGAAAGGTTAATTCTTTGACGCTCAATGTCTGAAAAGAGATCTTGTGTCATCACATTTCCCATTAACACTTTTCCGCTTCTAGGATCAACTGCATTAAGAATTGTCCCATTTTTCTGAACATGGAATCCTAAGAAAGACATGGTGAAATGGTCTGCATTGAAAAATATGTATGGGTGAGGTTCATTTTCCCATCGTTTTCGAATCAATAGTTTGGCTAGGATATCTTCCTCATCTTCGTTCACAGGGAAAAAGGAGGGGCTCTCATCAGAGATGTCAATGGAAGGAGAGGCAAAGTCTTGAGCCATGCGAATCATGAATTTTACTATGAAGTCCTTGAAACCACTTAAATTGTCAGCAAGGAAGTCTGGATCACAGAACAGGGAATTCTCACAGTCTTTAAGCTGTAGGTTAAGAAACCAGGTAAAGTGCTTTAATTCTGCCCATGATGGGTTCTTCAAGCCATAGTTTGATAAAAGATGATGGAGACAGTCAACAGGATCACCTTCTACAGATTGAGCTTTATATTTGAAACGATCCAAGTTCTCATTCCTGTTGAATCTCTTCAAGTATTGGTATGGTCTCTGAATGGCCTCACTTTTAAACTCTTCATTATCCATCAGTGGATCTAAAGATGTGTACCCCCCTTTTTTTCTCCTGATCTCCAAATCTTTTACATCTTTAGGAGGTCTGCAGAAGATAGTAGGTAGTGTATGCAAAAACCCATGTGTTATCTGTAAAAAGAAAAAAGAAAAACATAAATGCAGAAATACAGGTTAATGCCTGTATCTTAACAATTGTTCAAAGAACACAGAGTTAACAGAATGGAAAAAGAAGGTTTGCACCTCCTTCTGGGTTTGACTCTTTTGAACTTGCTGAAGTACTTCAATCGCCACCATGTGAGCTGCATTTCTTCTCCATATAGTTCCTTTCCTGTCACTGAGACATCCTAGAATGAGTAATTTGAATAGGAATTCCTCCAAGCCGTGACACAGCTGATGTAAAAAGAAATGTAGTGAGACAAATTATGTAATCAGTGAACCACAGTTGGTACTTTATATAAGAGTGCATGATATGATATAGAAAAATATGACTAAAATTTTTAAAATAAAACATACTGCTGCAGCATCAATGTGCAACAGCAAAGGGTCCTGCTCTCTCAGTGGAGCCAGACTTTCGGACAGGGTTTGGACAAATCCATCCATGTCAATGCAGGGCTCGATGAGTCTAAATGTTAGATATGTGGCTGTTGGAAACTCTCTTTTGAACTGCTCAAAAAGACGCCTGACATATAGTGACTTTCCTGCACCAAGAATAGGAAAGAAAAAGAAAAGTGTATCTGCATAATGTTTGGTAATGTTTTCACCATATTTTACTTCTACAGTGTAACATATTCAATAACAACTTCTTAAGAATCATAAATGGTTTGGAGGAAAGGGATTTAAAAATAAAAGGGATTCATGACATCAGCCCAAAAAATAATGTTGCTTCAAAAGCAATGAATAAACAGATTAATAGAGTTTGATAAAACACTTTTTTTTCTATAACATGCACCTTTAAATCATGCACATTAAGCCAAGAAAATGCATTAAAAAAGCAAATAGATTCCATTTTGTTCTTGTTCACTTCAATATACAAAAATTTAATACATACCAACAGCTGGACGTTCGGATGAAATCATCCAGACAGAAAGTTCCCTTGGATAGACTTTTGAGTGTGGAGCAAGCTCAGATGGGATACGGAAATGATGGCCAAGATAGTCTTTAATTCTTTCTGCAGATATACTCAGACCTGTTTGTACTTTATAGTTGCTGAAGAAGGAAGGGACATATCTATCCTGGTTTAAAGGACAGACCATCACTAGACGGTAATGAGGCCCGGCACTCCTTTCTAGCATCTCAAAGCATTCCACCAGTGCCACGCTCACATCATAAGTCAGTGAACCTGGATTGAACAGAGTGTAAATCTTCTGATGATTGCTTGCAGTGCCTTGGAATCCTAGACATCGGCGGAGGAAGATCTCCAGCTCCTCTGCAGTTGTCTCTTCCTGGCACATTAATACCTCATCAGTTGTTGGAAGAGGATGCTGTGGACTCTCTGTGTAAAAAGACAGAGTTGTGCTAATCATTTCCACAACATGGCATTGGACAAGGTTTGGCCTTCCCTCTTGTAGAATAGGAGGAATCTTGCGTTTGATGTGTATTTGATTCATAGCAGACAGATTGGAGAGGAATCGTCCAAGTGTTTCGACATCCACATGGTGGGAAAGGAATCTGGACATGTTCTCTTTAAATTGCTGCCACAGGTCCTCTAAGCATTCAGTACCAACATCTAGTAAACTGAAGCTCAAAGGCAGGTCAAAATCACTGTTTTGCTTGTATTCCTCTATCTCATCTTGTACCATAGATTGTGTCTCATTTGCTTTTTCAAAGGCCTCTCTGATGTCATTTAAGGTACAGTCTGGTTTAATAGGGGTCAAAAGATGCCACATTTGTTGTGGCACAGGTTTCCTTTTGATGCTAACGCTGTTGATCCATTCACAAAGAAAGACCAGTTGTTCTGAAGTGTAATGGTTCAGTGTGTAGTACTGAGAGCGTATCTTAGTCAAGTGGTTACACCAGTCTTCATGAAAGTTCTCCAGAGAGCGACACAGTTTTTGAAGCTCCTCTTCAACCTCGCCATGATATTCAACACACTTGCTCAACAGGGTAAAGCTAACTTGAATGCTGGGTTGATCTTGGTGGTTGCATGTTATCTGTGCCCCCCAGTTTCGAAAGAGCATATTACCCGATGTGCGCAATTGAAGGAGGATGTGGCCCATCCTCTGGGCTCCTTCAAAAACCTACAAGAAAACATAGGTAAATCTTCACAAAACGAATGCCTATTTCCTTGTATAAACTTATGTAAATATATAAATATTGTCTTTTATTGGAACTTCTGTGTTTTAGACTCCAGTAGTTTAATATTTCACACAAAAGGCTGTTGAACAATTGTGATAATGGACCCACTTGAGTAAACTTGTTGACTTGCTCCCTTCCATGCTCCCCTTTAGAAGACATCAGCATGAGCTTATTCTGCAGCTCTGAGAGTTCATTAAGATTGTATGTCTTTGCTTGTTCATTCTTTGTCACCTTCACATATAAGACATTGTCCAAACCTGTCTACAAACATATCACAAGAAGAAACAGTTCTGTTACTAAACAGATATTCACAAACTCACCTATTGCACAGAATGTCTGCTTAATAGAATGCTTTAAGTGATTTAAAGAAAACAATTTTATACTACTGTCTACTCACTTTCCCATTGAAATCTTTAGGCCAGACCACATGATACACGCCTGCAGTGTTGATAGCTGAGGCCATGGACAAAGACGATTGCTCAACAGAGCCATGAGTCTCCCTTAAACCTTTCAGCCAATCCAACCACCGATTGGAGTCTACCTGTATAAAAGATTATACATTGCAACACTTCTTCAAAAGCATGTATGGACATGTTCCACAATAGTGACTTTTAAATTGCATTAGAAATCAAGTATAATTTAACTAATTTTAATTGGAAGATTAGAGGTGTCCAAAACACTTGAAATTAAATTATTGTATTAGTTAAGTGTCTGCAGAAACCAACCAATTTGTCCAGGAGTTTCTCATCTTTGTCAAGGGTGTGCCATACTTGCTTAGCACAGTCAATAAACTCTTCAAATCCTGCATTTTCTGGTAGTGAGTAAAGCAAAGGGCCGTAGCCCATCACAACAGTCTCAAAACTGGCTAGCCTATCAATGTCTGCATCATTCTCTCCAGCAGAAATTGTGGCCAGTTCCATAAAGACTTTCAGGTCCCTTAAACCTAAATGAAACACACTGAATAAGAATTTTTTTCCCTCACAACTCAACACTATAAAACAGATAAATCAAAAAAAAAAAAAAAAATTACTTAGAATTTGCGTTTTGACCCATTTGATCAGAGCATCACAATCCAAGAATGCCTTCAGACAGGCTGTGTGCTGGCATTTGACATCTTCCAGTTTTTGTCTGGCTCTGATGAGGTCATCACTCAGCGAACCCAGAGTGTTTTCTTTGAATGAGTCATCTCTCTATATGCAGAAGAATAAAATGTTCACAAATCTAAACAAAAATAGAAAAACGCTAAATATAATGTAATAAAAATACTGATTGATCTCTTACCACTTGAATCAGGCTATGAATATGGCTGAAGCCTCCTTGTAGTCCCAACCTATCTTTTATTTTTAGTATGACCTCAGCAGATTCCGCAGCGTGGTAAAGGCGTCTGTATTCCTGAATCTGACTGAGACGTTGCTCTGGCCACTTCTCTTCCAGATACTGATGGCTTTTCAGCATACTGGCCAACAAAATGAGCTCTTTCTTTAAAAGATTTCCTTCACCCCTGTCCTCGCACCATTTCAAAGCTTGGTCCACCTCTTTAAAACAAATTTCTCCAACTGCAATCCGCAGACCAAGTTCAAGGAAGTCAGTGAGACAAGGATTCCAGATTCTGTCATGGACTTCTGTAAGGTCTAGTGATAAAAGCTGAGGACCAGGCATAAAAAATTTGGTTGCCTTTTCTCGCCATAAAGATAGAATAATATTACTGGTCTTCACTTCATGCATCTCCCGTGCCATGTCTAGGACTAGCAGATCCACATTGTAGAATAACACTCCCCTTGTGTTTTTTTTGTCAAGATCTTCTTTGGAGAAATATGTCTGCACTTCCACCAGTTCGTCCAGAGCTACAGTCTGCAGGTTGGTTTTGACCATGTCTTCAAGGGAAGAAACCTCTGGTACTGAGGCAAAGTCATGACAGTTTTAATGCAATTAGTGTAAATACAAATACCAACTTTGATATTATTATAGTCTCATTCAGAGATCATGACATTGATCATGATTTTTTTCCTGTGATTCTATTGATGGCTTTCATTTTTAACAGTAAGAAATTAAAAACAAATCTAAATTGAATTAAAAAATAATATATTTTTAAAACATCTTTTCACTGTCAACTTTATAGAAAGTAAATCATTTACAGAAAATATCAAATGAATTTGCTTTGTCTCCAGGTAATGCAACAATGCCAATTATTTAGTTTTGGGAACACATTGTCTTTATAATATAACACTCTTCAGACACAGTATGAATGGGTCTTTCATCTTCATAGTTTAGAAAGGGGGTTCCTCACAAGGGGTTCATCATATTTGGAGATCCTTGGCATAAAAAAAGTATGAAAACCTGTCCCAAGGTAACTTCCTTACCATCTATAACATCAGTAATCTTCCCCAACATTTTAATAAGGTTGGTCATGTACTCCTTCTGTTGTTCAAAGGCTTTAAGGTCATCTTCTCTTTGAATGAGTAGGTCTGACACATTGATTGAGAAATTATTTTCTTTGTTGTTCTTCTTATCTAATTTCAAAGTAAACAAAATGATGAATAAACTTGTGCTGAAAGAGACCTCTATAAGTTGTAATGATAATAAGTGCATAACACTTACACTGGTTGTAAAGCTTCGCAAATTGACTTTTAGACTTAAAGATGGTCTTAAAGTGGCCCAGGGGTATACTTCCCTGGCAAAGGGTCTGAATTAGAGAACCTAAGAATGATTGACTATCTGATATTAAATGGCTAGCATCATCTTCCAACTTCCACTGATTCCATTTGTCTGTGAAAATGAAACATAAGACACTATGTTAATGAACAACTTCTGCCCATAATGTATTTAGGTATATACATGAAGGATTCTTAAACTGTGTCCAAGTGTTCTTTTTCTGTCTGTTCACTTTGTTGTTAGACCATATTAAAACCATGAATCTTATAAGTCATTGCACCTTGAGACAAGAGGAAGTTGATTGCTGACTGTGAGTCCAGTAGACGACCTTCATGATCCTCTCCAAAGCGAGCTGCTGACTCCACAATAATGGAGGACACAACAGGCCATGAAATTGGCTTGGTAAAAAGACGGTGTAAAAGGTCTCCTTCCTTATTTGCCTGCAAGGAAAGAAAAGAAAAAATACAAAAAGGTACCAGAACAAGATGTACTTACAAATACACCAACCCACTTTTTATTTTTTTTTGCAAACAGAAAACAAGAGAATGAGTGACATATGCAATACAACAATACTGCAAAAATAATAAACAATATAATTTTTTTCAGCATGAAGAGTTGACATTACCTGACACTGGTTCTTTATAGCAGCCTGACACATCTCTTTGAAACAAGACTGAAGGTTTGCATGACTTTTCTCAATAGTCTTTGCTGACATCACCAGACAGCATACAGCAATCGTGTCAGTGTTGGAGATCTGTAAAAAAAAAAAAAATGGAGGATTGTGACAGACATTATGTACAATTTTTCAATGTATATACTTAAAAATGAAGTTTTGAACTTACATGGGACAGTCTCTGTCTCAGGTCTCGGTCTAATGAACCCTTCCAGTTTTCAGAGACGCCTGGTAATGAACACTCAATCCCATACAAATCATTCCACAACTACAAACAAAGAATTAAAAGGACGAAGAAAAGAAAAACTATTTTACAGTTCCAGTCACCTAACAAATTCTCTGACCTGAGAATTTGTATAGTACAAAGATATTTGGTAGACTTCAAAAACAGTGAACAGTGTCTGAAGAAGTTTTCCACATTATTAAAATCTAGCATAAACTTTAAGTTGATCAAGTGTATCAATTACTACACCTGTATTTCTTTAGGGTAAGCAAATCTGGACTCCTGCATCAGAGGATTGTGTAGCAGCCCATCTCTCCATTTACTGAAATCTCTTTGAATGTCAGTGAGTGTGGACAAGAGCTGGCTTTGCTTTTGTTTCATTTCCTCTCCACCCTGCAAAATAAACACTTTTCTTACAAAGACACAAACCCACCCTTAAAATTGCTTTCAAGAAGATCTCAATAATATAGTACCTTTGAAAAATGATCATGATGAATTTCAGCCATTTTAAGCAGAAGTTGGAACGAGAGCACTGGGACTTTGTATTGTGGGACAAGTTGAGCGATTTTGCAAGCGCTCTTGTGAACACTTCTGCAACACTGAAGGATTAAGCCAGATGACTTGGACTCTGTGATACTGTTATTAAAGAAATTCTGCATTAATACCTGCCTAATATCAAAAAAAAAAAAAAAAAACATTTTTAAACACAAGATTACTAAGTTAAAAAAACACCACATTTAATAAACTTGTGTACCATTCTCTGTCCTCATCAACCCTCTTCAACAAGAGATTCAGAACCTTTTCAGTCGCCTACAATTTAAAAAGCAAACATTTGTTGGTATGAAAATGTTTCTTTCTGTGCCAAATGCAAAACCTGTAAAGTAAGCTATATGTCTATCATCAGATACCTCCAGGTTATTGTCTGTATGGTTGGAGTTAGTGTATTGTTCAGTCTCCTTCATTCTATACATCAGGCTCTGGATCAGGAGTTCAGGATCAATTGCTGTCAACTGGACAAACTGAGGGACATCCTCAAATGCCACAATGGAAAGCCAGCTTTTCAGCAAGTAAGGATTATCTTTGGTCATTGATAAGTTATCTTTGATCAGCTGAAGGACCATCCTGCAAAATTTAGGAAGACATGCATCTCTCCTGTTCATGCTGAAGTCATTATGAAATTTTGATAATAAAAATGCTCCTCTAAAGGTATTCAGACAAACCTCCTTTTGTCAGGCGATCCTCTAATTCCCTCCCTAAATGATGGATACTCTATGTTTTCAAGCCCTGCCCATCTCTGTTCGTTCATAGCTGAGCCTGGATCTGACTTTGCCCCTGGCTTTCTCAGTAAATGAAGGACAGGAACAAGTAACACCACTTCTGAGATCAGCTTCTTTGCACACAGATTCATCAGTCCCACCATAGTGCTGTAAAGACATAGAAATTATGAAGTAATTACGAAATTACGAAATTACGAAAGTATTTTAAGACATACCCACTAAATATGGAAATAATAGCATCTATTCAGTTGGAAAGCCTTTGCTTTATACTGTGTATTAAGGGATCCAAAAATCAAATTCTCTAAAACCATAGATTTGTCAAATAAACCTTACTCACAAGTCAATTAATGGAATAGCTGTTAGGGTTGTTTGCATTTCTCCAAGAGAAGCAGTCCATTTAGAGACAACTTGGCAGAGTTTACCCCAGTCCTTTGTGTTGAGATCCACACCACAGCCCTGGCACACCTGGAACACTGACAGGGCCACTTCCAATGATTTGAGCCCAGTGAGGCTCTCTGATTTTTTAACTTCTGGAGCTCCTTTCAAAATTATACTTAGTTTAGCAGAAATTAGATCTGAGACCTAAAACAAAAATGAGTCCACTTATAGACATTTTACTCTGCAAGTAAGTTTTCTTCAAAGGAATAAATCAGAATCAGAATCAGAATTTTAAATCTATAAAGAGCTCACACATACTTTTATTGGAAATGGTGCAAGTCCCTCAGGGAATTGCAACAACCTGGATTGAAAACCTTTTTTGTAATCATTTAGTTGTTGTATAAATGTCTTGTTCCTCTCAGGGTTAGATGGCTGCCATTTCTGAAAAACACTGTCCAATAACACACGAGCAGAGGTCTCCCAGCCTTTGCAAATCTCTTTTCTTTCAGACTGAAACCAACTCTTTACCCAATCTTGAACAGATACTGGGTTTGAACAGCTTATATAGCCTTCATAAAGGTGAAGTTCTGGAAATGCAACAACAAGATGAGACATTATTATCACACATGTACAGTAAATAGTACAAAAAACAATTTTCAGATTTTGGTACCTTTCACAGTATTGTCAGCAGGGATCTCAACATATCTCTGTGCTATTTCCATGGTCTGGTTTTGTCTCTGATTCACTGCATACTTATATCCTATTTTGCAACCCCTTACAGCACTTTCTGGAACTGAAAATGATGCTTCAATGAAATACCCATCGTGGCGTAGGCCCCTAAGTAACAAAAAATAACATGACCATAAAATATACTTACACTTTACAACACAAAAATCTCATTCCTTAACATCAGTTACATGTTCTCATACATATTGCACTTGTCAGTCTACACTATAGACAAGTGTGTGTGTGTGTGTGTGTGTGTGCGTGTGTGTGTGTGTATATAGGAAATGAAATTAAAATGGAAATGAAAGAGAAACTTACCTAAAGTTTGTAATCTCTAGTTTAATAGGTTCATTCCATTGAAAGGGAATGAGTGACAGGGAATCATTCATTTTGTTAAATCTGAATCTTTTGTCCAGAACAGCATAAATGTAGAAGGTGAACATTGGTCCTTCAGCTGAATGCCTCGCAGGGGAAGGATTTCTAATAAAAGAAAAAAATAGAAAGCATCAGAAGTCATAAATCAACAAACTTGACCTGATAAGCACAAGGCTACAAACCTCTGAGCTCTTTTGCTTTCCACTGAGCTGGCCTGATTCTCTGCTGTCTGATTTCTCTTCTCCTTAGATTCTTTAGTATTTACTGTTGCAGCGGCTGCTGCGTACGATTTTGGTTCTTCTGTTCCTGACTTGACTGAGTCTTTCTGCGAATCTCCTCCGGAATGTTTTTCCTTTGTGTCTGCATCTTTCTGCTTATCTTCATCTTGTTCTCTGCAAACATCTGATAGTTTGGCCCTCTCTTTTGTCTCCTTGGTAGTTTCCCTTGTTTCACTCACTTTTCTTTTTTTCCTCTCAGCACTTTCATTCTTTTCTCCATCACTTTCATTTCCTTTTTTTCTTGACAGGCCAGTTTCCACCTCCATCTTAACATTTTCAGGACAGAGTTCTGTTGGCTGTGATGCTTCTGTTGTCTCTGTGTTGGCATTGAGCTCTGTTTGTGTCTGCTGTGTTGCTTGACTGACAGTCTCTGTCTGAGTCTCCTTGTTTTCAAACCCACTTGAGCTTGTTTGCGTCTCTTTACTCAGCGGTTCTGGCTCTGCTGCACCCGTGCCGGGCTGTCCATGGCCTCTGGATCTGGATCTGGCCGGGCTTGGGTGACTAGTTTGCTTGCCTTTTGCTTGGTTATGTGAACGTGTTCTGGATGATGATGATGTGCTACCATCTCTTTTTTGGCCCCCTTGCTTCTGTGCACCTGCCTTTCCTTTCCCTCCACTCTTTCTTTTCCTTGTCATTGTTTAACTTCTCACAGCTTGTTGCTTCCTGGTCATTGCAAAAGAGGTTCAAAAGTCAAAGATTTTCAAAGATAAATATTTAATATGTATGTAATATGAATGTAACATACACAATTATATAATCAACTGTATGCATTTTTAAATGAAAAAAAAAAATCATTTTGGTTTTACTATAGGTCTACTTTTATTAATCAGTAGTGAGGGAGGTACTGCTGCAAGTATTGTTTTTAACGTATTTAAGCTATGATTTTCTATATCATATGTCATAGTTGGCTGTACAGTAACCATTGTCTAACCGTGGCAAGGAGCCATCCATGATTTTACCTGTGGTAATTAGCCTATATGATCTTATTGCGAAAACTACAGTGAAAATATGGTTTCTATACAATGACTATAGTATATTTCATCATAAGGAATCACAGAATGTCGCATAGCCTGCAAGGACACATCTCAAAATCAAGGTTTTTTTTTTTTTTTTTTTTTTTTCCACAGCTCATAATTCAATCTTATAACCATCTCTGCTCATCAATAACTTCCTCATAACCTCTCTTAGGTTTCATTTATCAGACATAATACTGCCTCACACATTTCCTTAAAAGAGAAATGTAAAAAGTGTCTAAATACAGTTAAATGTAGGTAAATTTGACCATATATAATTAAAAACTGCATATATTTGAAAAAACAGATGAATCATATACCATTGTCAGTATCGTTTGCAAAAAAAAATAAATAAATAAATAAATAGCGATTGTCTATAATATAAACAACAAAATACATTACGACATACCTGAATTAATCCTTGGCATTGTAAAAAGACGACAGGTGCATGTTTTGGAGAGTCGCTCTCCCTGAACAGTGTTCACTCCTGTCAGAAAACCGAACTATGTGTTGTAACTCTCCTACGTTCTGCTTCTTATTGCGTTCGCTACACTTTCGGTTTCGCTTCACCAGCTGGTTTCTATACCCTGGCAGTTCCCGCCTCACAACTAACGAAAGCTTAACTCATGGTGAATATTAATCTGATTCTTAAAGGTGCAGTCCGTAAATTTTGCCTCTTTGTCGCAATCTCTGTTTGAAAACCTTCATTTGCATTCCAAAAAAACTAAACAAAAACTAAATAAAATAAAAGCATGTTTTGTTTGAATATTTAGAGTTATTAATCAATTTAAATATTCTTTATAAATATATAACATTTCAAAAGCTTTTATAGTTTTTTTTTTTTTTGAAATACATAATTAAATATAAATATTTAATTTTCAGTTTTGTAGTCCCACTCCACTTTGGGTTCCACTTTTGTATGGGAGAAATAAAAGGTTTTATAAATTAAGAAGCCATCTGTTTTTTTGTTGTTGTTTTTTTTCATGCATATTTGATATACCTAACCAATAATTTAATTAGAAATTTTTAAAAATCTAAATAGGCTAAATAGCTATCTAAATAGCTTATCGGGAAACAGAGAAAATAATACTTCTTAAAGCAATAATATATCACATAATTGCTAAATTAAAATATATTACAAATATGATGTATAAGTTTCTATACCTAACTATTTTCAATGACATGGATGTTCACACGTCCACATCAGCTATAACCATACTGACATTAACAACAACATGCCAGTCACTAGTCACCTCTTCCAGGAACTGAGTTCAAAGGTAAAAACAAAATAAAAATTTTGCAGCAGTATCTGGCAGCAAAAAAAAAAAACTGAAAAACTGGCAGCAGTATCTCTAAGGATCTACAAATGTCCCATAAAACTGGTCATGACTTCTGTGGAAGTAGGTGAAAGTATAAAATTAAGAGGACTAGACAGAATCTAAATGAGTCTGAGATTGCAGATTTTACCTCAGCATTCCAGCGACTCATCTGCCACACATGAGGTCCTTCTGATCAGGCTGGAGGTGAAACTTCTTCAGCCTTTACTTTTAAGAATCATTCAAACATAAATTATCCTAGACATTTTTAAAAAACATTGTTAAAACTCACCCTCAGGATACAATCATATTTTTGCTAACAAGTGACTAGTTTGTGTAACATACTTTGAACCACATTGAATAATAAAGTGAAGTGACGCATGCTCAGTTTGTATGGGATCTATGTAGAGCCCTTGAAGTAGACCTAAAGCAATACATCAAGCAGCACAGGCCTGATCAATGATAATGAATCATTAGGACAAAAACAGCAAACATTTGTAACCAAAAAGTTGCTGCTGAAACCTAAATAAGTTATTTCCAAACACAAAATTAGGAAATAAAAAAAGACAAGACCACAACATCCAAAGGAATCTGGTTTATTGTTGAACAATTCTTTTTTTTTTTTTTTTTTGTATTTAAAACCCCAAAACCAATTGAAAGCATACAACTAGGGGCACCTGTGTTTTGTGCCAATGGGGCCTAAGCACAGCAATCTGCACCTTAAAGCAAAAATCTGATTTCATTCTGTGAACACTAATCAGTGTGCACCCATTTAAGTGAACCGATAGACTGAATTTTAGAATGTTGGAAATTATGGGTGCATTTGAGAAAAAAGAAAAAACTCTAGAAAAGATAACAAAAATGTAAACATCTAGATCATTTCAGAGGGCTGAAATTGTCCTCAATGCATATTTAAGAGATGTCTTTGGGCTGATTATTAAAACACTAAGTCATGACCAAATGTAAATGGCAGTCAGAAGACAGAATAACCCTGTTTCCAGCCAGTAAAATCGGTCTGTTGAACTACACAGACAAGTACAGAAGATCATGAGACTGATTTACAAAAAGTCCAAAGCAAAGACATCCATCAAGTGGACTAAGATTAGACTTTGTTTTTATATTTGTAGCTCTGTCGCTATCAATCAATCAATCAGATGTGAGGCCAACAGGCGAGTGAGCATGTTCAATGACAGCCCTGACAGAACCCTTTAAAAGGTGCAATGATACAGACTCCTTAAGGGCTAAACGGTGGTAAAAAAATCCCCACAATTGAAATCTGGACAAGCTCCAGGGGGTGGAAGGGGAAATTTGTATTGAAAGGGTGATGAGGTGCAGAAAAGGGTACCAGCACCAAAGTTGAGTGGCTACAGTTTTTGCAAAGCAAACGTCAACCAATCCGCATTCAAAGCATAGCTTCTTAACGTTCACAAGTCAACGACCAATTACAGTTTTTGCAAAGCAAACGTCAACCAATCCGCATTCAAAGCATAGCTTCTTAACGTTCACAAGTCAACGACCAATTACAATCTTGAGGGTAAAGGAACCGCTCTCTGGTTCTGCAGTTAAACCAACACTTCGCCTTCAATCTAATCAAGCATTCAGTATTGACACCCAAAGAAACTCATCGTCTATCAAAACAGTCTTTTGAAAAATAAAAGAAAATAAAGCAAGCATGCACACTGGGTGAAGAAAGTGTTTTGAACAGATCTAAGAAACCATGATGATGCAAACCAAGTGCTGCAAACAACAAAGCTCCTTCAGCTGCATGTTCACTTCAAACTGGGCTTGAAAAAGTAAATTCCCTCAACATATAAAATCTTGTGCACTTAAATAAGAGTATTATTTCTTCTCGGTTTATTATATACACAACAACATCAGTGAGAGTTAGGGAAAGACGTTTAATATCAGAAAAACTGATTGTGTTTCACCAATGGTGCTGAATGGTTATTTTGGACCGCAAAGGGAAATAAGGAGGGTGGAAGGAGCTTCACCCAAGTGCTTTGTCAAAATAAAAGTCCCAGAATGCACTGGGCTCACACAGAGAGTGCTACATGGGTACAATCCATCATCTTCGGCTATCAATCATCATCAAAGTGATGCAGCTCACAGCATTGGATTGGGCGCATATTCGGGCACACGGCTGGCATCAGCATTAGATGCGACACAGTCCGTGAGGGAGGAGAGGAGTTAAGAATTAGGCATACTAAAATGGCAGGAATACAGGGAAGCACGCCCACTCTCACTGCTGTTCCCGGTGGGATGTACAGTGCAGCCTGGATTCGTGGGGTTTTAGCTGCGGGGCAAACTGCACATCTCGCAGTGCTCTGTGCCAGGTTGGTTCATGAATGTGCAGTGGAGGCAGGACCACACAGCTGAAGAGGCCTGGGGGAGAGTTGGGCCGCCCATGGCATAATCCAGAGATCCCGACGGCTGCCCTCCAACTGTGCCTGGGATTAACATAAGAGTAATTAATGATCTGCTAGTTAGTAAAACCTATTGAAAAAATACTGAAAAACTGAAATAAGCTATAACACTAAAATTACTACCTAGAAATAAACTTAAATTGAACTAGAAAAGTTCAAAAAAATGTATTAAACCTAAATGATCGTATTTAAAAGCTCACCAAAAATGATACAAAGCAAATTTAAACAAAAACTGAAAACATAAAATAGAGAGCGAATTCAAAAAATGTACAGAAACATTAACATTGTATAAATTCTAACTATTACATTCTTAAAAAACAATGTTTAGTACAACTCACTGCAGAGCTGCTCGATTGTGGCCCACTGCTCAGATTTCTTCCAGGTCTGAGCCAGCTCCTCATTGGATGTCTTCACTGCATCCAGCAGAAGTCCAATGCTGTCCTGGAGACATCAGAGAGAAGGAGATGAAGTCATCATGCAAAATACATGTAAAAACTCCTTATAAGAAGTACAAAAAAAAAAAAAGATAAAAACCAAACATGACAACCTGAAGAGCCAAAAAAAATAATGATAGGTTAAGTGTGAGAAACTAATATGTGTGGTTATATAGATAAATACAATGAATAACTTACCTGTAAGGGCATGACCTCATTGGTGACAAGAAAGAGAAGCAGATGGAAGTCTGAGACAATGTCCAGGAAGGAGGAGGAGGAGGAAGAACACTGGGAAAGATATGTCGCTAAACTGTGGAAGTCCTGCACACACATAAATAAACTATTTTCAATTCTATATTTCAAAAGAACGGTACATTTGACCACAGTAATTGATGTTAGAACAGAAAGGCTGCATTTACACTGCAAGCCTTGATGCACAGATCCATATCTGATGTTTTGGCCCATCTCTCATACATTTAAATTAGACACAACTGGTATCCGATATCTGTATTTACATAATTCCCGCCCAAATTGATTGTGAGTGATCGCTTTATATGCACATGGTATGCTATTTTATCGAAAATTCACTGGGCAGAGGTTGAAAACGAGGTCCTGAATGTGCAATTTTAAGTTTCCATCTCAATAAAATGCGAGCGCATACAGCAGCACACAGGCATTAAAACGCTATCTTTATGGTCGAACATGTCGCCCTCGCATTTGGAATTCTTGGGAATCGGATGTGTGTGTTTAGACACAGGTCAGACGTCCAGATATCGGATATGTCTACCATTAAAATCCACATTTGGAAGTTGCTCAGATCTGATGCGAAAAAAAAAATCCTGGCTTTTTTGATTTTTGTGTTTACATGTGTGCAACAAATTCCAATGTGTGTCAGATGTGAGCAAAAAATCTGATTTTTTTATGCCAGTGTAAATGCAGCCAAAGAGTTTTATGCTCATGTTCACCAAGAAAAGCTGTGAGATGTCTCCAGATATGACACATCTAAAACATCATTCCTAGACTAAAGAGACTTCTAACGCTATATGTGTACCTGGGTCTCTCCCAGAGCATCTCTGTTTTCGATGGGGAAGCGAAGAGTAGAGGAGAAAGTGAACACAGGGTCCTTTGGGAAAGTGGTAGTGATCTGAAAAACAGAGGGTTAAATAGCAATAATGAACAAAAGACAAATACAATATTAACTTATTATTATAGCATTTAACTAAGGAAGCTTCAGTGGGCCAATTAGGAATGGGCCATTTGATTACTGCCAGCTTAATTTCATGTCCCATCATTTGGACATGGCTCTCTAATGGGTTTTAGAGAGCACTTATCCACTTACTCTATGTCTTTGCATCAAACCTGAGAGGATAAGATCTATATCTATTAGTATTGAAAGATCTAGTAGTATCAAAACACTGGCTTTTTTTTCTAAATCAGTGTGAAAGTGTGTGGTTGTTACTCACGTCAATGATCAAGTACTCCACTGGCAGTGGTCGGGCTAAATGTGTGATGTCATTGCCAAATTTGTCTTTATCCTGGAGGTGAAGAAAAAGATTGGAAAATGTGTGAACCTTTTCATGCATCACTGACAACTAATCCCTTGCATTCCTGGAGAAGTAGTGTCAACTATCAGTCAAACCCTACAAGGGTCGATTATGGTTACAGTTACAAGCTGGAACAAAAATGAGAAAATGTACACTTCAGTTTAAAATGTTTTGATTTACTTTTAAGAAATTAATACTTTTATTCAGCAAAGGTGGAATTAAATTATTCAAAAGTGACAGTAAAGACTTCAAATATTTTTTTCTTTATTTTATTTAAAATTATATATTTTTCTATTATAGGTACAATACAAAAATATTAAGCAGCATAAACATTTCTAACATTGATAATAAAAATATTTCTAGAGCACCTAATTAGAATTATTTCTGAAGGATCATGTCACACTGAAGATTTAGTAATAGTAGTGTATGAGCATGCATCCTAAGCACCTGTCTTTAGTAACATGTTGTGTGAATGATCATCTGTAGCAGGAGTGTTTTAGTCCAGTACCTTATAGAAGACATCAGGGACGTATTGCTCTGTGCTGGACTCTTTGGCATAACCCAGTTCAGGAGCATCTCTGCAGGGCAGTAGACATTCATCCCTCACCAGAGCCATGCACTGATTGGAAACCTGATACCCCTCAAAGTGCACCTGGTTATCGGGACCACCTGCCAATGGACCAAAACAAAAAAAAAAACTAGTCAAATCCATACTTATTTTTCAGGACACTACTTTTAGCACTAAAGCTGTTAAGTTTTCCTGGGTACCCAATAAAATGTTCTGTGCAAAAAATGCCATAGTCTGAGACTGATTTATCGGCCATGAACTATATACCACACAGGCTTTTGACACAACACAGGCTTTTGATTTTATCACCATACTGGAAAACAGAACCGCAGCAGAATATACTGCATACCTGTTGCCACCACTGTGAAAAACTTGGATCCAAAATGGCCATCCGGGGAAAGCCGACATGCATTGGCATGTTGGTTCTGGAAGTGACCGGCTGTGATGCACTCCTCAGCACTCAGGAAGAATGAATCCTGGACAGGTGACAAACCCACTAATCAATAATGGTATCAGAATACACCATGTAGTTAGTTAAATGCTCATCTTTCGTTTGCCAATTGACCTTGTTTCTGGTGTAGCGGACAGTGCCTATTCTGGTGTCCTCTGACAGAAGATCTGTGAAAATCCACCCCACCTGAAAAAATCAGCCAATATTACTAATCAAAACAGCTTTACATTTTCTATTGGACACAACTACATTTGGAAGCTGTTCCACATGTTCAGGCAGTAACAAGAGCATCGACTGATCAGGTCACGTCTATCGTCCCATCAAACAGTAATGTGAAAGTATCATTTGGAAGCCATAGAGGTGTGAAGAGAGAGGAATTCTAAAAATCCCATCAGAGAGCCCCATGGGATGGATGGATGACCTCACTACGTACAGCAGATCTACACTAAAACTATTCAGCCTCCCACCTCAATTGGTAAGATATAGATGCAGTTTATATATATATATATATAAATATAAATGGATAGATAGATGGTACTTATGGGAGCCATCCCTGTATGTTTAGTGTTGTTTAAAGCAATCATGCTCTCTTCCCCGCCCCCCCAAGGAAACTTGCAACAACTTGTTATATAACAAAATGTTATTTCTTTGAAAGCCCCCGATTTTAAAAAGGCATGGAAAAAGATTCACCTTCCGTAGGCCCAGTTTTGCAGCAATCTCTTCAACTGCTTCTGCCTTGGGGTCTTCAATCAACTCCAAGCTGTTCTGGGTTCCAATCTGAGTCAAAACACACAGGTGGAAAGAAAGAGAACACAAATCATCTAAACAATACTTGACAGTTTTAAATCAAATCGTTTGATACAGGCATGATTAAACTACAGCAATTCAATTTAAACAAAATATTATTCATCGTTGGGGGGCGATTTGGATTAAATGGCAGATATGGTCAGTGAGCTCTTCAAATCAAATTTTATCATTGGTTTGAATTACATTTATTAAATTCATTAATATGAAATAAAACATCTGGAATTAAAGTATTCTATTACTTGAATTATTATTTTATTAAATTATTTTAATATATTGCAATTCCTAGTTTCATTAAATAAAGTTTGAAAGACAGCAGTTTTGTCATTTTAGCAGAAACAAAAGAAATATCTTCCGACAACAGTCAACAACAGGTGAGTCTCTCACCTGAGGAGGTTCATAAATGGCGGCAACCTCAGCTCGAATGCCGAGAGGGATGTCTTTGTGCTCTGTGTAGCGTCCGTACAGATACCCCATCCGCTGGTTACCCGTCTTCCTCCAGAAGTCAAGGAAACGGTCCGCAATGGTATGATTCTCGAACATGATGTTGTCCACATGTCGATATTTCTGCAACGCAAGATTTTTTTTTTTGCAGTTTCAACAGATAAAAACATGGACAGAAATATGATGCTGCCCCTCAAGGAGTGCTCATTTACTTTATTTTTAATTCAAGAAATTGATTAGTGAGGAGTTTGTCTGTATGCGATTGAAGAGTAAGATGTTTATGATACAGACTGAGAGGAGCAGTGTACCTGTCTGTTGAGGGTGATGGCGCTGGGTTGGCACTTGGTACAGATGCCCTCTGGCCAGGGCGGATGTCCCTCACAGCCAGATTTAATCTTACAGCTGATATTCTCAAGAGCCACAAATTTCCCCCTGAGAGACAGGAAAACTTCATTAAATCACTTCTCACAAATCTTATTTGAGTGAGAGTAGAGAGCTCCCAAAAGCGCTAACTTGTCTGCTCCGCCGGTGAGTTTCCGGATGTAGGCGTGGAAGGACATGTGCTTGACCGGTGGGTCGAGGTGGTTCAGATAGTCTTCATCGAAAGGCTATTAAAGCAGAAAATGAATGAGGAAATGGCAACATTGTATTTTTATGTCATGTGGATCAGCAATTCTACTCTAAAATAATTAAATGTATACATTTCCACAACATTTTAGGATTTTAATTATTTTCCATGACCTCCTCCCGGTCTAGAAATCACACTTTTAAAAATCCCTCACAGATCCAACTTTTCAGAGACTGTATAAATAAAAAGTATATTTGTTGAGGGAACAAATAAAAATAAATAAACATGTTTTCAACTTAATTTTAAGCTATATGTGACCCTGGACCACAAAACCAGTCTTAAGTGCCATTTTTTTAAATTGAGATGTATACATCATCTGAAAGCTTAATAAATAATCTTTCAATTGATGAATGGTTTGTTATGACTGGACAATATTTGGCCGACAGCTATTTGAAAATCTGGAATCTGGAAAAAAAGTCAAAATACTGAGAAAATCACCTTTGAAATTGTCCAAATGAATTCTTAGCAATGCAGATTACTAATTAAAAAATAAGTTTTGATATATTTACAGTAGGAAATTTACAAAATATCTTTATGAAACATGATCTTTACTTAATATCCTGATTTTTGGCATACAATAAAAATCGATAATTTTGACCCAAACTATGTTTTTTTTTGGCTATTACTAAAAATATACCCCAGCAAATTACATTTATTCATTTAGCTGACGCTTTTATCCAAAGCGACTTACAATTGCTATATATGTCAGAGGTTGCACGCCTCTGGAGCAACTAGGGGTTAAGTGTCTTGCTCAGGGACACATTGGTGTCTCACAGTGGATTCAAACCCGGGTCTCTCACACCAAAGGCATGTGTCTTATCCACTGCGCCAACACCACCCAAATTAAGACTGGTTTTGTGGTCCAGGGTCACATATTAGCTTATTTTAAATCATTAAAGCTTATTTAAGTCTTGAGAGTTTGCTGAGGTGCCTTGGTTGAGAATCACTAGGTTAGACCCATCTTCCCATCAGTATTCTTGCGTTCCAAGGGAAGGATCACAAGTTCTTACCTCTAAAGGTACGCAGTGAACACATTTCCCCATAGAACCATGTTGGCACCTGAGAAACAATGACAAAGAATGCTTTATAAACATATAAATATATGTCTTGAGTACTCTGTAGTTCTTATATTGCAATGACTTATTCAACAGGTTACATAACGCAGTACCTCCAAAGTATGGCATGAAAATAACTTAAAAAAATCCACCTGGTTCTGGAAATATATGCAATATATAAAAAAACAGTTTCCAAGGCAGTGTGGAAAAGGAGGCAGACTCACAGCTGGGGGTCTTTGTTTCTGTAGATCTTTCCTTCCTGTTTGGAAAGATACTGGTCAATCTCGTCCTCCTGGATCTGTGGTGCAGAGTGTGAACGGGATAAGGAAGATGACGATGAAGAGGATGAAGGGAAGGAAGGGTAGGAAGAAGAGGTGTGAGGCTGAGCTGTGTCCATGTTCTCACTGGAGGGTCCAGCTGAGGATGGAAAAAGAAAGAGCATGTCGCCATGCCTGAAAGACAAAGAAAAACCAGTTTACGTCAAGTTTATGCATATAAAATGCTCTTTTCATGACACAACCACATGTGCACAACTGGGCAAACCCAATCTCTCAAAACGGTGCACTTACTTGATTTTCAGCAGGCTGAGAGTCTTGTTCTGTGACAGAATCTCTCCAGTCTTGTTCCGGTTCAGGTAGATAGAGAAACCATTTGAACTGAACCCAAACTCTTTGGCAACCTGGCAAGAAAGCAGCAAAGAATGTCAGAAACAAGAAGCTGACAAATCTCTAATTTTTGTTCCTGGAAATGGTGGATCTAACATTACTGCTGCGATTGGACTTTCCTTGTCCATTTGTCTTATCCTTGTCTTGGAGCCTCCGCTAATAAGCTGATAAAATGTGGATCTGTTAAATAATACAGACATTTTAAATGTGAAGCGGCATTCCTGATTGTTTGCCTTTCAGAGATTGTGCAGGTGAGTGATGACTGCAGGACCATGAGTCTCTAAAGCCATGCTGTTAAAATTCAATAAACTCTAATGAGGTTATGAGAGTAGAGTACATGAGAGAAAGAGGAAAAGAAAGTATCTGAGATTATGATCCAAAGAAAAATCCTCCTTTCCAAACATTTATACATACATATATAATGCAAAAATTAACCAATTAATAAGCTACTGAATCTTTAACTAAAAAACAAGTGGAATGCATAAGTTGTGTAGTCAGACTCTCTGCATGATAAGGCAAAAATCTTTTGCGCTTACCAAGGCTGCATTTATTTGATCAAATATATAGTAAAAACAGCAATATCATGAAATATTATGAATTAAGTTTTCTATTTTAATATTATTTAAAGCATAATTTATTTCTGTGATGGAAAAGCTGAATTTTCAGAAGCCATTACTCTAGTCTTCAGTGTGACATGAACCATAAGAAATTATTAAGATATGCTGATTTGATGCTCTAGAAACAAAAGTATATTAAAAAAATAATTTGTACTGCTAAATATTTTTGTGGAAACTGTGATACATTTTTTCAGAATACCTTGATGAAAAGAAAGCCTCGCTGAACAGTTAATTGATTTCTTCCTAAAATTTATCTTACGACAAAAATTTTAAACGGTCAGTTCACAGGTATATGTAAATATGTAGTTCCCTTATTAAGTGCCTCAAACAAAACCCTGAGTATCTTTCAAAGATGTGATGCCATTATCATAGCAAATCCAGTTCTTAAATTCTTCATCTAAAGAATCTTCATAGTACATTTCATAGAACACCTGTCCAAGGAGAACTCATTCGTAGCATGACAGACTGTTCCGAATCCAAACTTGATAAAAACCACTAGATGGTTCTGGTAACAACATAATTGAGAACAGTACTCTAAAAAAGTGCTGCCTCAGAAACAAATGTCCAAATGACTGTCCATTAGGGAACTGAAAACCCAGCAGAAGACCGATATCTTTACTAATTCAATCAGAAAAAGCTTTTACTGCTCACTCAGGGCACTATGTCCTAAATGTAACTTTTAACTGTAACATACCTTTAAAAAAAAGGATGCCTTTTAAAAAACGCAGTGTGCATTTTTTATAATCCATGCACCAGAACACAAGATGAACAAGCACATATTTTTCAAAGCTAGACCCCTCGACATCTCTCTGTCTCCTTCCTGGCATTTAATCCCAAAATTAAATGGTGAGACAGCTCACTCCACCCTCCCGCTGTGAGACATGAATCTTTAATGGGCCCTGCAGGGTCTGCATCAGGCACACACAAACCCTCAGCCCGTCTCAAAAGATCATCCAAAAATCTCTATGACTTCTATTATAATACAATTTACCCAATGACATAATAATCAAAGATTGACATTAGGTAACTACCTTTTTCTTCTTCTGGTTTTATTATCTACAATAAAAACATAACTAGTCAGACCTAGAAATAGAATTTTATGAGATGCATCAATTGTTAGATAACAAATAAAAAAAATTAAATCAACTATAAGTGCCCTACATTTTATATTAGAGTTGTGGTCACTTTCAGTGGCATTTTGGCCCCAAGCCCTTGTTCATTCCTGCCTCTACTGCAAGCACAGCACCCATCAAGCTATGCACCGCAGCAGAAATGCATGTCACAGTGGACCACATCTGTGTGAGACTGCGGCGTATAGACATAGGTCTCCTTTTTCAAAGCAGTCTCATTAATAAATCAACATTTAGCACTAGAAAAGGAGTCTGTGCCAGCACTATTTAATGACTCAGAGGATCTGCCGCTGTGTTGTACTGTTATTCTCAGCTTCTTAACAGAGAGGTTGGCTTTGACTTTACTGTTGCATAAGTGCAAAGGCATGACAATGGAAGCTATCTGTGGTGAATAGTAACACCTACTCTGTCAGTGTCAATTAAGCAACAATAAATAATAATAATAGCTTTTAAAATAGCAAAGAGTTATGTCTAGTGCAAAATCTTTATTCCTTATACCTTCTTGAGGAAAGCTGCAGCCGTCTCTCGCTTTGTTGAGGCGATTTTTTTCATCCCCTCTGGAGACTGGACACGGATGATCTGTCAATGAATAAACATTAATAAGGGAAGGGAAAGGAAGTTTATGGTTACTACAAAAAGTATGTTTGTTGTTCACTCATATGCTTGTTTCTCACATAGATCTAGCACAGTATTACTAGGACAGAAAAGCTAGAAGTTCAAATGAGATGAGAGCAAAACTACTGATCAGCACAAAACAAGCCAATATGAATAAGAGAAAACACATCTGACACTCACTAAACTGCCACAGAGGTCTATGAATCCAAGTCCGAAAATCTCACTGAATGACATATAATATTAACACAGAGCCAAACTCATGCACTGTTTTGTTTCTTAATACAAAAACCAAAACAAAACATCACTTGCCATTCAAAGCACTTCATAAGTTACTCAATGTCACTTCACTTCCCAGATATAAAACTACAAGAAGCACGAAAACTAAGCAATCATATTACCTTCTATTTTAGTATCTCGTTATTTTTTCAAGTGAAAATCTGCATCTAGACTTTAATAAGCAGTTGAGAAGAGCTTGCACTGACATATCTTGTCTTCATCAACCTGTGCCAAGCTAAATAAAGTCAACCCAGCCGAAATAATAAACCTCAGCTGTAAATCATAAGCTAAATCAGTCAGATGAGTGGTGAGCACACACATAAATGCTGTTTTTTTTTTGTATTTAATGTGTTTCTGAACGATTCTGGCTGAGTCTGATCATTAGCATCATGCTAACAATTCTGCTGCCTCATCACTGGATGACAGACTTCACTTAAACTGCCTAAATGCACACGCAGACTGACACTTACTATGTTTTCCGCCATGCTGATGGGATTAACTGCCCCTCTTGACGTCGCTGATATGAGAGTTGACGTATTTTAATATCGCTGTTTTAAGATCTTCTCGGATCTATGCAGCGATGCCAAACTCATAGAGCCGGTGCTACATCTAAATGAGTCCGGGCTATGACGGGATCCTGCTTAACGTCGACGGAGAGAAACAAAGAGATAAATGTCGTGTTCCTGTTTATGTTTGTTTATTGTTATTGTAAGTAAATAAAAACAGCAACAACACTTTTTAAATGATTTATATATTTTTTGTTGCTACAAATTTTTCCTTTTAGAGATTATCTAGATGCATTATATAGAATACACATTTTCTTCGGTGACATTTTTATAACGTCTTATTTATACTTTAATAAATAGTTTCTATATTTTGCGTGTTTAATTTATGTTTTGAATAGATGTTTCCCATCCAGCACTAAAGTAGAAATCAAACCACTCTCTGAACAAATAAAATTACTTATATAGGCTTCATTTTTAAGTCTATATATTAGTTTACATTTTATTCAACAGGTGGGAGTTGATTCTTTAAATAGCTAATGCATTACATTTGAAAAAAAGAAAAAAGTAAGTAAATACATTTAAAATATTTCATCCGTGGTCTATTCAAACAATCGGTTATATTATTAAAAACAATGTTTCGGCTCTGCCTTTTTTTCCCCATGCATGAAAACAAGCAAATTATTTTTTTCTCTTTTTTTCAAGCTTTATTTTGATCTCATCCTGTAGAGAGAAATCTTCACTTTACACGCTGATGTTGTCAAGCCCCAAACATGCCCTCAAAACGGATGCATGTTCTGTCTGAAACACTGTCTGCAAAATACAGGCCTGAAGAACTCCCCACTCAGAAATAGAGGATTCAGAAGGACACAATCTTAACACATATAAAGGATCTGTACAAAAAAAAGTAACATATGTTAATGCTTGTGCAAACCACATCTTTTCAAAGAATTTACTTTGGATATATCATTTTATATGTGGATACATGAAGATCTGACTGTGCAGGAAATGGGCTTTTTTTTTTTTTTTTTTTTTTACAAAAATGAAAAACCTATAATGTAACCAAACTAATGGATGAACAAACGAATGAATGAACATATAACACAATAGTGAAAGATACATAAACTGACACTCATTTGACACTCATGACATTCTTCTGATATTTAGAAGAATTATTGGCTAGAAAATCATACATTTATAAAAGAGACAGGACATTTGAATGAATAGATTAAACTATAATGAATGATATTATAAAATGAAATATAGAAATGGAAAGGAATGAATGCATTAGATAGAAACGATACTAAAATGGGACACAATGATAAAGAGGGATGTTTTTATGAAGATGACAGATGATGGTGATGAAAAATGAAATAACTACACAAAATGATCACGGATGAAATAAAAACACAAGACATGACAGCCCAACACTGTTCCCTTACAGTCACGCAAGAGATTTACTGAAACAAACAAAAAAATGAAATCATGCCTGTATGTGTGCTAACATATGGATGCACTGAATGACGGGGTTGCAGAGCACAAAGCAAATATGATATTACAAAATGAATGGTTCCTCAGGGTATCCTTACATAGAATACTCAGAAATTAAAAAGGGAGTGAAAAGGTTGAAACTTTAAAAGGGTGTTTCACCTCTACAGGATTTTGATCTTTTCTAATCAACTCGACGAAGGTGGACAGAGGAGGCACCGAGGCACGTGAAATGAGAAGCCAGGCATTTCACGGGCACGTGTCTTGCTTTTACTCACTCAGAGGCTGTCTTGCTTCCGTATGTTTCGTGTTCCAGAAGAAAACAGGGAGGGAGAGTAGAAAAAGAAGACGAGAGCAAAGAAAAGGAGCAGCAGTTTTTCTAAGTAAACAGAATGCAATCTGACTGGATCTTCTCTGTTCTATAGTTTGAGCAGAAAGTGTTCTTAGACTGCAAGAAAGAAAAGAAACCAGAGGGATGGATAGTCAGATAGATTTTTTTTTATGTAGATTTTTCTTCGTTTTCCCATTTTTATAAATGTTGCTGTTTTGTGTGTTTATTCTGTTATAAAACTAAGAACGGTCCACTTGGAGACGATGGCTGGGATGGAGGCAGGTGCTTTGGAGAACATGACTGGAAGGGGTCTTAACTGCACAGAGGATGATGGGAAGGTATAGGCTCAGATGATACCATACTGAGCCAGCTCGTGAAGCTCCAGATGATTAAAGGCCTCCCAGGGGCAGATGACAGTGATGTCTGTGGGTAGAAACACAGGAACATAAGTTCATCTATCATTCAAAGAGTTAACTTAAGCAGATTGATGGCCAGTTAGCATTCAGGTCTGTTTAATCACAGTAATGTCAGAAGATATCATATAGGATCATTGATGATGGCCAGTATGAGAGGCTTGTCTGACATGCATGCATCTGATCAGACCAATCATTTCAGACAAGGACAGCTTAGAATAGATGGTATGTGATGTTGTCATTACGGCAAAATACGTGAGGAGAAATGCAGATTATACTTACCAGTGCCTAAACCTTCCATGCCAGGGATGTCATCTCCGAAACTGTAAAAAATAAATAAATAAAATAAACGCAATTAAAAAAATCAATGAGATAAAATCGAAAAAGATTCTGAATTAGACACATTTGGTTAAATTAAATGAGATATTTTTAAAATACAGTATATTTTTAGAACAGTCATGTTGTCAAATTATTGAACATTGAATATTTTAATTAAAGCATGACTGAAGTGTGGAATATCTCAAAGCCATTGTCAAAAAGATTTTGATTATTGATTTTACTGTCTAACTTACCCTTGGACACCCTTCTTTGGCGGCTTGCTCTTGAACTGGCGAGTCTGCCTCTGCTTGAACTTGGGCAGTCCTCTGCGTGGTGTGGCAGGACCACTGGTGACACGGGTGACTGATTTGATCTCTGGTTTGGGTGGCTCAAGATTCATGGCTGTTAGTTACGGTTGGTCGTTTTTCTTTGTATTCGCTACCCGTGATGTAGTGCTGATGTAAATGCATCAGAAAGACTGGAGTGAGTTTATAGTTCACACCCAATGAAATCTAGAATTTTTTTTTTTTTTTTTTTTTTGTAAAATGGATTTTGCCTGCATTCTGGAAAAGAAAAATGTAGAACTTTGTGACACATACAAACACATTAAAACACATACATTTTTAAATTACACATTAGGCTAGAAAGGTTAGGTCAAACTGACACCTAATGAATATCCATGGCAGCAACCCCAGACTGAGAAAACTATACCCATAATCCTCTTACTGATAAGAGGTGGGATAACACCAAAACATGCTGAGCAAACAGAAAAGATAAGAGTCAAAATATGACCTTCAGTTATATTCTTCAGAGACAATGACTGATGCCTGTTGCACAATTGTTACTTAAACAGTATAAAAAAAAAAATTGATTATGAATTGAAATTGTTCAATTTAAAGTTTTGATATCATACAGAAATTCTGTATAAAAATAATTATACCATTTTTGGGAACATTAGGTTTAGTCAGTTTTGGCATTCTGTGGTTATGCAAAATTATCACTACACTGTATAAATGACTTATCCCAGGCAACTTTATATGTCTTTTATATGCATCGATGGTCCACTGTTCTCAAATAAAATAATTTAAACTCAATTCAATATACTATTCATTAAGTACCCATATAATAAGTGGCATGCTGTAGTCAAAACCTCTTCAAGACCCATAATACCTTACAGTGCTTTTATCTTTTGACACATTGTTAGAAAATTTTATTACAGAACAACCTTATTTCCTTAAATATTCGATGGCTGTACTCACCGGTTTGTTGATTGACAGGCTGTTGACTGGGTGCAGCTGCACTGTTTCTTATGTATGTCTCTCCAGTGGAGGAGCGGATGTGAACACTCGGCTTTCTTTATGAGCGGTGCGGGGATTATAGGTCTTTTATATTCTCTGGCCCTCTCAGAAGATTAGGAGAGGGACGCCTCCCTCCCTGATCCCCTCGACTATAGATGAAGACAATATGGATGCATGCATTTAATGTGTATTTGTGTAACACCATGTGCTTTTAACAACTTATGTATTAACTTCATATCCTATAGATTTTTAATACAATAAAACAACATACAGCCTTATCCATAATAAATTGCATAGACAGTGGCCTCAAACTGTATTTGGACTCATAAAATATTATTGCACTTGATGAGGCCACTTTTTACAGGCTTGGTTTTGTTTCAAATCGAATCTGACTTTTGGATGATCTAAAAGCGGTTTGTAAGGTCCTCTGAGGTGGAGGTTATGCAGCGCATTCTGCATAATTGTAGTGCTTGAAGAATTTACTTAAAGTTAAAGGAAAATATTTATGAATATAATTATGAATATATATATATATATATATATATGAAAGGCCACAAACAGGAATCTTTTCAGAAGGTTTCTAGAATAGGCTAACTCTTTTGAGATGGGATTTGCTGATCGAATTACACCTGATATTATAATGGAAAGAGTGTTTAGCAGGTAGCGTTCTTCTAGAGCTTCTTTGTTCTGCAGCTTTCTATGATTGTTACACAACAGACCCACATCCATGGGGGTCCATAACATTATCCAGTGGAGTTCATTAGCGACTCAACAGCACAAAAACAATTACTGCTGAAGACACTAGATTACAATTTGGAGGTTTAATTAGTTGATTACATTGTCTAGATCTGCAGTCAGATTACTTAGCTTCATCAAGGCATCTGGCCATCTGTATTGCTCCATTGATAATGAGATTCTTTGTTATTGACAAGCTGTTGTCAGTTAAATAATATGAAATCTGTGATTAGGATGAACTACAGCTCAAAAAGTCCTTTGTTATGGATGAGTAAATCTAGTTCATTTTTATCTGCAGAACATAACATTTTGCGAAACATCTTTTTAGTTGTCTTTTGTCATCTTTCAATATAATATAATATATAACTATAAAAGATACATATAAATTATTTGTAGCAGGAAAATTTAAATGTGTTGATGTGTTAAAGGGGTATTTATGGGTAACTGGGTGCACATAATTGTCTTTGGGTCAGAATTTGGCCCCACAACATCAGTGCAAGGTCATGAGGTCGAATGTGCCCCTTGTCCCGTCTGTGGTTAATGAGATATGAGGACTCACTGAAGAGGCACAAAAGAGGAATCAATCAATTACTGAAATCTACTGGGTTAGTGGGGTTCATGTGCTCTAACAATCAATAATTAGCTTGTGAGATTACTGTGATGACCCAACTCAATAAACACCTAACTCTTATCCCTGCTTGTTATCTGAACCATCCCACCAATTCAAACTGACACTTTGATTTGATGTTAAAAATGTTAAATAATTTTTTAACATATACTCTGGATATCTGGAATTTAAAATCTTAAAAAATGCTAAATAAATGTACATAATTCCAGTAAAATACTACACACACATACAGTATATCTACTGTATATGTGTTTTTAACATACAGAAAGTGTGTGTATATATATATATATATATATATATATATATATATATATGTGTGTGTGTGTGTGTGTGTGTGTATGGGGGGGTTAAATACAAACACACACACACACACAAAAATATATATATATATATATATATATATATATATATATATTAATGTATAACATAAATATTATATTATAAATGTATACAGTATTTTTTATTTTTATACTATTGCTATTTTTTGACACACTTTGAAAGTAATAGAATAGAATACACAAACATACATAGACGCACAAATAAATATTTTATTCATATATCAGAGGATTGTTTTGTGCTTGCATGCTCAATTCTGCTCAAAGTCTAAGAGGAAGAAAACATTTCAAACTTCAGTGCCATTAATGACCTCCATGAATCAGTGTCACACTGTCTTCTGTACATCTTGTCCTCAGAATATTGAACCACTCTTCACGTCATTCATCACAAATCCTTCAAGCAGCTGTATCACAGCTCTGCTCTTACGCCTCGGCCCGGCACGCGGCATCAAGCCCTCATATGCTGACTCACAGGTACTCAGATCAGGATGATTGTCGTCAAACAAACCACAAATGCCCACCAATACCATGATCAAATATGCTGCTAGGCAACCCTGATGACTATTCAGAGCCAGCCAATGTGGGTTCTAATGCCACAAGAGCTGATCAGAGAGAGAAACACATGATCCTGTGTCATTAGAATCAGCAGTTGGGTACAGTTATTGGTTAGAAGAATTGAGATGTGAATCGAGATTTACTCATAAGTTAACTAAGACATCATAAAGGCCTTTCATAAAATATGAAAATTTTCCCATCATAAAACAGGATAATTTAATTTCAAATTTAATTTCTGGAATACATGCATAAAATATTCCACATGTAAATTAAAACATGATTTTTAAAGAAGTTAAAATTTTTATTGACCAAGGATGATGATATAAAAAAAAAAATACAAAAGGGCTCTGTTTTTAATAAATGCTGTTCTTTTGATGTTTCCATTAAATAAAATGTATAACGGGTTCTTCAAACATTATACAACACAACTGTTTTCAACATAAAAACAATAAATGTGAAGTTGAGTGCCAAACAATATTAAAATGTTTTCTGAGAGATGACGTGACACTGAAGTTATCAATTATAAAAGCAAATTATGAAAAAAAAAAATTTAAACAAAAAACATAATAACACGTGTAATAACACTTCACAATATTACTGTTTCTCTCTCTCTTTCTCTCTGTATGTGCGTATATATATATATATATATATATATATATATATATATATTTATTTGACACTAAATAAATTATATATATATATATACACAATTTATTTAAAATAATTTATTTAGTGTCAAATAAATGCATCATTGGTAAGCACAAGAGACTAATAGTTACACATCACATTAAATAAGTGATAAATAAGAAAATGTACAATCTCTTAATATACAAAAGGATCAAACTTATCTATAAATACATAACATCTTCAACATTTAATACTGTTTTCAAAATATTAGAGAAAAAACATGTTTTTTTTATAAAGTTGTATAGTTGGTATAGTCTGATCTGTCAGTTCTATAAGCCAGTAATATTGAACACTGCCTAAAAAATTCACATTTTCATATGTATTTTCCATGATTAGAAATTGTACTGTATTCTGTGAAGAATACTGAAAGAAAACAAACCCCATAATCTCATCAAACAGTTGTTTTCAAATCTATACTATAAAAGACTTTACAAAAAAACCCTCAGATATAAAACATCTACATGCATTACAAAAATGAGGATTTCAGAGGAAAGTTGTCAAGAGCCATAAAATTATTATTATTTTTTTTTTAAGTTTATGTTCTAAGAATCTTTGTGCAATATACATAGAATACTGTATATGTTCTTCATTTTGATTTTGAGGTGTATTTTGATTCATTTTGATTTCCGAGGTCCTGACTCTCTGTGGTCATTAAAAAAATCCCAGGATGTCTTTCAAAAGAGTAGAGGTGTGACCTCGGTATCCTGGCTAAATTCGCCCATTGGCCTCCGACCATCATGGCCTCCTAACAATCCCCATATCTGCTGATTGGCTTCATCACTCCGTCTCCTCTCCACCAGTAAGCTGGTGTGTGGTGGGCGTTCTGGGGCAATATGGCTGTCGTCGCATCATCCAGGTGGATGCTGCACACTGGTGGTGGATGAGGAGATACCCCCTGACAATGTTAAGCACTTTGAATGCCTAGAAAAGTGCTATATAAATGTACGGAATTATACAAATTTATTAATTATATGACCGGGATGTGTTTTTGACAGACTCACCCATTAAAAACGTCCTAACAGTTGCTGCTATGAAATACTCTGAATCTGCTCTCAGTAAATCTCCACCCAAGTTCACTATCATCAGGACTTCTTCAGGAAATTGATCTCCATCTTAAGATACGCCTTCAGGTTGTCATCGAGAACGTTCTCCTCAATGGCTGCCAGAGCTCTGTCTCCACCATCGCTGTAATATTTCAGCAGTTTTTCAGCGTGTTCGATCCACACACAGTTATGGCAGCCGCTCATGCAGCAGTGGCTGGGGGGAGATGGAGGGCCCTCGTCCGCAGGTTCTGGGACAGTCTGTGTCTGTTTTACACTGCTGACGGTTGAAGAAGAATCTGGGCTTGAGCTTTGCTGTTCACAGGAAGTGTAGAGCAAAGCTCTGCTCTGAGAAAACACCGTCCAGTGATGGAATCTGTTTTTGAAGAGAGCAATGTAGCAGGTGTGCAACTGTATAAAAGAGTTACAAACAGATGTATGCAGTTTATTTATGAGTTTAGGAACAAAATATTTAGATTATTATTTTATTTTATTTTAACGCTAAATTAACGAATGATAAAACAGTAAGAAACTATATATATATATATATATATATATATATATATATATATATATATATATATATATACATTCAAAAATGTATACAAGTTGTTCATATTAAATTGTTATCATTTTAACATATAAGTTGATATGCAAAAATGATAAACTTATTTAATATAACTTATAATATATATTTAAAAATTACAGATTTCAAAAGTGCATGTTAAAATATTAAGAAAATGTTAGCCTACATAATTTTTTTACATTCATATTTTCTGTATGAATTTTTCAATGAAACTTTGAAAAAAATCCCTTTTCTACTATGTTAATCAATAAATAAATGAGCATGATGCATTTTTCCGTTATTTCATCTTCTGATTTGTATTTGTATATCAAAATATAGCTGAGATATATGGTTACACACACACACACACACGTTTGTTTTTGTGAAAAGTGGGGACATCCCATAGGCGTAATGGTTTTAATACTGTATAAACTGTATATTCTATGGCCCTTCACCAACCCTACACCTAACCCTAAGCCTCACAAGAAACTTTGTGTATTTTTACTTTCTCAAAAAAACTAATTCTGTATGATTTATAAGCGTTTTGAAAAATGGGGACAAGGGTTATGTCCTCACAAGTCACCCTCTCCTTGTAATACCTGTGTCATACCCATGCCATTATACAGAGTTGAGTCCTGATATGTCTCAAAAACAAGAGCGCGCGCGCACACACACACACACACACATTTTCAATCTCACCCTTTGCAAACATGACATAGGATTGAGGGAAGGCATCGCAGAAGTAGCTCATACAGTCTCGTCAGGAATCGCCATGTTGTCCTTATGTTTTAGAATACATTCACTTCAGATTGAGTGAAATAATAGTAATGAAAAAACTTAACAGTTATTTTAAACTCACACAGCAAGTAACCATAGCATGTATAAAAACAGCTTTCAACTGGACGCGGCCATACTGGAATCATGCGTGACCTCTGTGTGCGTGACTAGGGCGAATCCAGTTAGCCAATCAGACTGAAGAGAAAAAATTATTTGAACCAATTAGAAGTAGAGAGAGCTCATAGGAGGCGGGGTTTATAGAGAACGCAAACAGACAGCACTAACAATTATATCCAGAGGATGTCAGTAATGGAACATAATCCTACATTTGTCATGAGAAATCTGCCATCACACACAAGATGTGCTGAGGTTGAGATAAGATACAGAACAACAAGAAATGCACTACTATTACCCCTACTGCTGCTACTAACAATAATTGATGTATGCAATAATTGAAACCAATAATGAAATAAATACAATTCACAAATTAAGAAATACTCGACCATTTTACATGTAAATGTTGTGCGATGTAAATTGTGTGGCCTATTTCTATTAATATAATGTGTAAGCACTGTGACCTGCTGTTTTCTAAAAAAAATTTTTAATTTTGCTGGTTTTTTTAATCCAATTTTGAATTAGTGCATTATTATTAATATTAAATTATACACTTTAAATTACCCATTTTATGACAGACCGCATTGCTCACAGAAAAATTGTCTTAAAAAGTATCTTAAAAAAGATGTATACCAGTTCTATGGTCAGCCAGGTTGTGAAATATCAGTGATGCATGTAATTATCCAGTCATTTCCACCGGACTGTGTGTTTTAGAGGCACGTCCATAGAAACAAAACACACACCGCCCCTGAGACCTACACAAATTCTGCATGCATGGACACTATTAATGTTCAGCACACACCAGCAGTTTATACCCTCTGTACTAGTTAATGATACAATAAAACAATGTTGATTCAGGATATTTACATCTTTCAAAATACAGATACTGAGGAGTCAGAATCATTTAACAAGTGTTCCCATGAACAAAACCTGTTTTACAATTTGGAGAAAACTAGGCTTGGCTTTTCTGTGATTAAGTCTGGAAAAACAAAATAAGGTATGCCTTTCAAACGATTAGTTGATGACATTTTTACTTTAAAGGGAGGAATTTTCCCATTCGCAGGACAAGCTTATTCATGTTCTGTTAGGTGTGAAGACAATGTGATATCAAAAGTAGTTATTAAACAGACAACTGGCCTGACAAGTTAACCTAAAAAATTGTGCAATGCCATTATGTCATATTAACATACACACCTGTCCTTAGTGATAACGTTATCACGGAGACAGTCATGTAAACTGGGGTCTGAAAAATCATAGGTGGGTCTGAAACACAACATTGTCAGAGGAGAGATTGGTGTGGCTTAGAGGGAGAAATGTTTTAATGATTGCATGAACAGGTGTGTCCAATACTGGAAGATCTTATTATATAGTAAGTCTGCAGTGAATGGGTGCCGCCCTAATGAGAGTTTAAAAAGCTAATAAAAACATCACAATAATCCACAAGTAATCCACACAACTCCAGATGATAAATTAATGTCTTGTGAAGTGAAAAGGCTATGTGTTTGTAAGAATGCTGAACGATCTTGTTATAGTAAGTCTGCAGTGAATGGGTGCCGCCAGAATGAGAGTTTAAACAAGCTAATAAAAACATCACAATAATCCACACAACTCCTATTCGCTGATTAACGTCTTGTAAAGTGAAAAGCTGCACGTTTGTAAGAAACAAATCCATCAAGATGGTTTTTGAAACTGTTGCTTCCAGCTTTCGTCCAGCTTTTGTCTCCTCCTGTTAAAAAGTCAACTCATCTGAATCAGGAGAGAAATATGCCCAAGCACTGTTAAGCATTGTTTACAAACGAAAAATGTTCTAATCAATTATGCTGCTGGATTTTAAAGTAAGAGTACAACTGGACTTTTTCACTGGAGGAAGCATTATTATGGACTTATTATTTTATCCAGAAACAACAGTTTAAAGTTAAAAACACCTTAATAATAGATTTGTTTCTTAAAACACAGTCTTTTCACTTCACAAGACATGAATTTGTCGTCTGGAGTCATGTGGATTTCTTGTAGATTATTGTGATGTTTTTATCAGCTGTTTGAAATCTCATTCTGGTGGTACCCATTCACTGTCCACTGATATAGTGCTAAAAAGAAACACATCATCTTGAAAGGCCTTAGGGTGAGTCCTTTTTCATTTTTGGGTGATGATAAAAAATCTAAACTTAGTTTAAAGTTTTTGATAATGTAACCCTTATTACGAAGTAGTAGAAATAATGTACATAGGTTTAATAGTCAAAGTAGTCGTAGAGGCTATCATGAATATGATTTGGACCAGAATCAGAAGACGCTAAATTGTTAAGAGCCTGAGAATTGAATATCAATATGGAAAAAAATGCCACACCAGAATGACAGTTTAGATAACCTGTATTAAATTCACAGGGTGGAACATACATACAAAGAAAGAAAACACATTTATGAAAAATAACAAACTAAAAAAATAAAGTGCGCACGTAAACAAAACAAAACCCTCCGTTTCAGTATCTTTGAGCTCAGTTCGTCCTCGGTTCAACTTGCCTTGGTTGACAAGAGTTCAGTTTCACCGTTGGGGCCCTTTTTTTCTTTTTTTTGTCTGAGTTAGTGTTTGTCCTACCACAACAAAGATGAAGAGGATGATCCGGGCAGTTCGTCTAAAGCGATTTGATTCGTTGTCAAACACGATTGGCTCGCCACCCAGCCACCTGGACTGGGAATCAATGAGTCTCTGGAAGAACGTCTGGATCTGTATCACTCCACGGAAAGGATCTCTGCACGATGTTCCCAACTCTTACCAAAACCTGACCATTTTAACGGAATTCACTGCCTTTAGCTCCATGACAACAGTGGATTCAGGCACAGCTTTCGTTTACACTCAAGCAGATAACGCAGCCTCCTATGCTCAAGTGCAAGCGCCAAAAAAACGTGCAGTGACGCAAAACTAGAGGCGTAACTGTAACGGAGCCTAGCTGGCAGCTGATTGGTTAGTTTAGTGCCTCATAAAATTCACCCATTGGCTCACTTACAAGTCCATCAAAGATACAAAATTAAAGTTAACCCTTTCATGGCTGGGTCAGACAGCTAAATAGGGCTTCTCATTATTAAACCTGGCTACAATAAACACAATGTTTTTCAACATAAATATATTTACATATGACATTCATTCATGCCTTGTTATCTATATAGACATTGAGTAAGGAAATAAACTGTGTAAAACAGTATGTTATAGAAACTGAGCTTTTAATATGCATTTGGACTGCTGCCTGGACTGAACTCTTGCGAACTTCTCTGACTGTGTGAATCAGTAACTGTGCTTGGCATCTGAGTATGTCCACAGTTTCAGAAGAGGAAAGGTCCTTGAGCATTCTTTCACACACTCGCACACACACACACACACACACACACACACACACACAGTTAGCGCACATACACAAACAAAAGTTGCTGGATTATGTTTAAACGCGTTGTTATGACAGCGGTGGATTCTACCTTTGGCCAAATGGTTGGACGCGTTGAAAGCTCACACAAATGTGAAAACAAGACATTCGATGTCACATGTTCTAATACATAAGTGTCTCTTTCATTCAGCCCCAAATCATTCTGGGGAATTTTAAATACACTAATCCCAGCGGCAGAAATGCTCTTTGCAGCACAATAAACCCTGGCAGATTTTCTGACAAGGTCTGCACATTCCTGACGCTCTTATGTGGAAAAGAGGAAACAGCCATGAGAACAAAAATTATACATTATTGTCATGTATTTCATTTTATATGTCGGCTTTAATGTATACAATTTCTCTTTCAGAACATGCTTTGAGACCCATATAAGTGGAACCATGAAAAATACTATATATTAAAATAGCCTACTTCTCTTTGAATTAAAGTACTTCCCTTTTGAAATCTCTTTTCACATTATATCTATATCTATTGAAATGAGATATATACATATACTGTAGATATAATATCTACTGTATAATATATACTTATATATATAGCTATATATATGTAATAATACAACCTTCCTAATCGTCGGGAAGAAGGAGGCGGGAACCGGCGGACAATCAAGACATTTTAATAATTCAAAATAAACACAAAACAGCGCATCAGCCCCTCACGGACGACTGATGCGCACAAAATAAAACCAAAACATAAAATAAAGCCCAGGCCTGGTCCTCTCTCGTCCTTCACTGTCGTCGCTCCAGTTTTATATCCTTCCATCTCCTCTGTGGGACTCGAGACTGGCAGTGGGTCGCAGGTGTCTCTGATTTCCCAATCACTCCACCGGCCTCACTCGTGTTCCCACATCCCTCGGCCCCGCCCCACTCGTCACAATATATATATACTTCACATTTACCTTTTTTAAATTACAGCAGAAAACAAATAAATACTTATTTACAAATATTTACAATTATATACATGTGTATAAACAAACAAACAGAAATATTTAGCTTTTATAAATATGCTATATCTGTACTCAAAGCCGCATTATTTGAATGACCAGTAAATACAATTCGAAGCGATGATGCTCAGCTTGTTTATTCATTCACACGTCTGTTTTTATTGTCTTTAACAAAGCTCTTTCCCCTGATGAGAAGCTTTTTTCCTCTTTCAGGTTTAATGCACCTGCTGATGTGAGTCAGCGTATGGACAAATGCCTGAAACCCTCTGAGACTCTCTTTCCTGTGCATGGCGCCCTGTTTCATTGCTAAGTCATTATGCTTTCTGCCACCCACACACACTTCTCCATGTGTCAACAGTTCTTTAGCAATTCTGAGAAGCTGAAAATTGTCTGCACTACAAGTGTTATTTTTAGCTCTCCAGTCCACACCATACTTGAACGCACACTTGGGCCGTTTCAGCACCCACCTCTCTTATACTGAGATCTTTTCTTACAAATTGGATCTCTCTGTATTACTGAAGGTTTTTAATTGGCTAGGACTGTGTCGAAACACTGTTGAGCGTGGGTGTTTTGTCCTGTCATTTGGATTTACTCAGGTGTTAGAGCGAGAGAAGAATCCAGAGGCGGGTTTGGATAAGTTTGTGTGAGGGTCCTTCTGATGCCCTTGGCTTCCAAACAGTGTAGAGGAACATTAACCTGCTTTCACACAGGTCCAGCTTTGTCCAGTTTGCACAAAGACGGCACTGTTCCCCTCTTTTCGCAACAGGCAGGCTGAGACAGTCACAGAATGACACCTTTGTGACAAGTTGTGCTGCTCTTCAATCTTGTCCAACAGTGGGATTAAATGTTTATGGAAGATAGTGCTAGTGATGTATTGTTCTCTTATGCAAAAATGTTGAACAATACAAACTGACATTGATCTCTTGGACTTGAGGTGGAAAAAAATGAGAAATTTTGCATATTTTGTTAGCCAGCATGCTTTATGGTTTGAGCTCTTAAAATCTTTGCTAATAATAATTGCACAACAGCTTCCTGTTTCATCAGGCTGTTTGGTGTCATTAAAAGTCACAAGGTACAACAGATTGAATCCCAGCAGGGGCAACCAAGTAAACAAGGCCTAGGGGTCATGAGAACAGTCCAATTAAGGCCAAATGAAGAGACGATCAGCTCTTGTGGGAATTTTGGTTTTCCCTTTAAAATCAGTTCGAGGCGCCTTCCTGACGGCTGAGAGACAAATCACCTGATTTATGCATAGAAGGTGGAAATTGGGCATGTTTCTTTTTTTATTTTATTCTTTGTTCATTTTTTTTCTTCAATAAATCAAGGAACGGAGGTGTTCAAAGGTCAGTTTATACACCTCCGAAGTTCACATTCATTATTTGGTTTAAGGACTTATTAGGGATATATATATATTTCTTTAATTATAATAGCTCATGAGTTTTATTACTGTATGTGCATTTTTAATGGATAGATTTGAAAGCCTGCTTGCAGCCGATTGTACGGAATGGGGAGCGTTTGTTCAAAATTACGTTTTAATCACTGGAAATAAGATCAACAATATGCATTTACATTTTCAAAAAACAAAAAGAAAAAAACAACAACTCAAAAGTACCCCTAAATGGCATTTATTAATACCTAAAAGGTACATATTAGTATATAAAAGCATATAAATAGGGTGAATTTTCTTATCATCCCAAATTAGACACTGAATAAGTATCTGCCCCCCGAAAAAAGTGATGAATATTAAAGTTTGAATGCAACATATATTTGTTCATTCATTGCATACATTCATCTAATGTAATGTAGCGTTCCTGTAGCTCAAGTGGTAGAGCATTGCGTAAGCAAGTGCAAGATTGGGGATTCGAATCCCAGGGAACACATGTTGGGAAAAAAATTGTTAGCTTGAATGCAGTGTAAATCGCTTTGGATAAAAGCATCTTCTAAATGCATAAATTTAATTACATTTTTAATTTAATGTTGACCAGAGTCTAATTTAGCATAAGCTGCTAACATAACTATCACCTTAAAAACACTTAAGAGTACAGCATAGCAGGCAGCTTCTATTGATTCAAATTCTTTCAGCCTGAAGGCAACGCTTTATAAGGTGAACAGGAGTTTGCAGATAGACTCATTTTGGTTTACTGAGTTTTGTATATTTCGCAACAACTGCTTTTAGCAGACACCTTTAGAAGACACTAAGCAAACATGACATGCCCAGTTTGGTTAAATTTTACACCTTTTTTTTCTATATCGGTTGAACTTTATGTGGAAAAGAGAGATACGTAACTTATGTACCACAAAAATAACAAAAGGCCAGTCTTTTGAAGTTCTGGTTAAGAATGGAGATCGTATAATACAGAACATGGGAATTGTCAGAGTCAGTATTAATAAGCACTGTGGTAACTCCATAAACCAATCTCATTGATCTCATTTAAAGCCTCTCCCCACCTGGATGAGAACAGCTAGGTCATTGTAAGCCTGCACAGGAAAGTGGCTGAATACCTCATGCGATGATGCAAATCTATTTGTAAACAAAGATCCAGTTTCAGCTGGAGTTTAGTTCGGGTTTAATGATAAAATATACCCTGAAGTGTGAATTTAAGCCATTTAAATAAATATACATGGCTTAAATCCTCACTTCAGGGGATATTTTAGCATTAAACATGAACTTATATTATATATATATATATATATATATATATATATATATATATATATATATATATATATATATATATATATATATATAAATCTTGTGCCTGTAATGTGAGACTTGCTTTGTTAGATTCTTGATTTAATGTATGTTCATGCAGCATTATTTTTGAGTACAAGTATAAAGCATTATTGATCAGTACAAGTACAGGCAAATAAAATGCCACCCCTTTATGAGGATGAACATTTGTACAAACAATGTACATCGAGTTTCCAAATGTGGTCATATTCTGATAAGGCTATCATAGAAAGTATTGATATAATCCAGTTAAGTCAATATTTTGTCCAAAAGTCCAAATAAAACAGCTGGCATCCTGTAATTCTGTACCCTGTAATTTTGGGCCTTATTCAGAATATACAGTACTATATATTCAGTGTAATTGTGTATTCAGTATAAAATGTTTTACATTGATATATAATCACATATTACTTTCATTTGTCCATGTGCAATACTTTAATACAAATTAAAGTAATATTTGATATAGGTAATGCCTTTTTTTCAATTAAATACGCTGATTATATATTATAACACATACTAGTGTTATTTTAGCATTATTTATATACAATAGTTTTTAATAATCTATAGAATTAAAGCTTTTATTTTTATGTTTTTCACTTTAATTTTAGTTTATATTTTAGTCATTTTGTGCTTTTATTAGCAATAAGCATAACAGGTTTATTTATTATTTCAATTTAAGTTCAGTATAAGTTTTTATTTCCAGTTGGTAATTTTAGTGCTTCATTCAACTTATTTCAACTTTTCTTATTTTAATTTACTTTATTATTATTTAAATTTTTTTATGTCTTCTAATATTTTAATTATATTATATTTCAGATAGCAAAAATGTTTTTCATAATTTTAGTTTTACTTTCAGTTAATGATAATATCTGATACATACATCCTACTTTTTGGAAAAGTCTTAACCATGAAATGGATATTAATAAGACAAAAATTCTGTACATGCAAACTTTGACAGCCTCGAAGATGGACTCTGATAGAAAAAAATAAAATAAAATAAATTAAGGTGAGAGGTGGCAATATCAAATTAATTTGTCCTGGTTCAAGAGTTATTTCAGTAAAGGTCTCGTTAAACCACACAGACCGACAGATTGCGAACATGTTCTCTTATTTACATCAGATATGCTACATAATTTAGCCAAATGGGTGGAAAATGAGGAAAGCTGATACATCCATAACACCTACTCATTATTTTAATGTGCCAAATGTCCTTTTGGAATAGAATAACAAAATGCCACAAACATGATATACAATGTTGTTGTAGAAGGACAGGTCTACATTCTGCTTAATACTCAACACACACTGAGGAGAAAAGGCTTATCATATTACCTATAGATTCAGTATCTAGATTTTACCGGCAGCATTTAAAATTTGAAACATGGCCAGGACAGGCTGCAGGGGAGACATACAAGAAAGCAGTCGGGTTGAACTTGATTAGAGACTGCAGATGCATCCTAAATCATTCTCACATCATAAAACCAAGAGGGTAGGTTGTGTTTCTATTGTGAATTAATTTTGGGAGGCTCCTGTAAAATGTAAAACAGATGCTAGAGTTGTTGAATATGATGACCAGAATACTGCAATCTAAGTTAATAATTACTACTACAACATAAGATGATGTTTCAAACAATCTTGGGATCCAAACAACGCTGAGCTCCATTAACAAAACACACAAACACAGGAGGCAGAGATGCATTGATAACCTTGATACAGTATATAAAAAAATATGGTGGTACATTTGCGTACTGTGAACATTTACTGGAAGAGAAAGCCGCTGACAATTTACTGTATGCAAAAAAACCTATGCTACTGTTGAATCTTTTGTTTAACTGTGATTAAATGGAAAGAAAGTTCTGTGAAGCTTGATTTGCAAACTCATTTTATGAAAAGCCTGCATTACTAGATGAGGGAGTCCTGAAGCTACACTCAATCATTTAGCATTCTCTCCTAAAGACAACCTGCTATTATAATTTTAATGCACCTGATCATACTTCTCTCTCAGAGAATTTTGGCTTTGCAAAGTACGTTAAAACTACTCTGGACTGATGTTAAAAAATTATTGCTGCGATTATTAAATAAAAATCATACTGACCCCAAACTTCTGAACAGTAGCGTATACATGTATCAGTATAGTGCTAATGCATTTACAGTAATGCAAAAACCAACAGTGTTCATTATGTTCTGTGCTTTGGTTATTTGTTGACACAGTGGCTACCTTTAACAACCCTCCATCAGGAACCCTGCAGCTCAGGCTGACGTACGGAGGAACTTATCAGCAGTACCTATGTAAATGTCATTACTAGTTACAAAGAAGTGCATTTTCCATTCGACTAACTTCCCTTTGGGAAGTTATCCTGATTATGTCCCTATGACCTGGTATACGCACAAACAGTCTCATATTACAGAATTGAAAAAATTGTGTTTTTCACAAGGACAGCTGTTTGTACCTAGAGCACGATGAGTTTATAAATATCCTTGAACTTTAATATCTATGTACATCAATAAGCAGAACATTTGCATATGGTTTGAAAAGGTATTCTGTTCAGCTTGAGTTTAATTCTAATTTACAGTCACAATAAATACAAACTTGGGAAAATAATGAAATAATCAGTCTTGCTGCTGCACCAAAATGATTGTGATTGCACATTTTATACATGTAATTTCAAGCTTATGCATATGTATGGTATTGCTACAGCTAAGTTTACAGAAGCAGCATTTCAAAACTCATTATACAGGAAAAGTGACAGAAAACCAGCACACATTTATTTTACAGTCCTTTGCTGGTCTGTGTTCCTTAGTAAACACAATTGGTAGCATTGCAGTAGTCTATACAATCATTTTTACAACTTATCTTTTGAATGTGCCCAATGCACAACCAAGCCATACTGTACAACATCTTCTGCTGTTCATTAAGGTTGAGATAACCCAACACATTGGCTTTCAGTGGAGCAAACCACCTAACTGTTGCTCATTCAGTCTGAGTTCACAGAAGTCTGTCTATGCGGTCGAGCACAGCGATGAAAAGAAAAACAAAATCACAAATCTTGATTTAGAAACACCAGAAAAAAATAAAAATAAAAAATAAATAAAAACTAGTTTAGGTGAGCTGATCACTGGGGTCTTCTGATGTAATTTCCCTGCAGTGAGAAACAGAGGAAATATTAGATTACACCTGAATCAATCTGGAAATATTTTGAATTGTTCTAAAAATCAAGGTTATTATAGTTAACTAAAACTAAAACCACAATATATATATATAAAATGTAAAAAAATATAAAATTAAAATTAATAAAAATAAGCTTTATGGACATTTAAAAACAAAAACAACAAAATTACTAAAACTTTAAATGGAAAATATAATAATAATAAAAAAAAACAACATTAATTAAAAACTAGCATCTCAGTGATTCTAAAATAATACTGTTTAGATGAAACACTGTGTAAATATACAAATATATATATATATATATATATATATATATATATATATATATATATATATATATATATATATATATATATACACACATATACATATACATATACATATATATATATATATATATATATACAAAGATATATATATATATTTGTATATTTAAATATATATACAAAGATAGGAATGAAAGCATATCATGAAAGAATGAATGACAGGGCAAAGAGAGAGAAGAATTCTCAACAGTGTAATCAAGAGAGACAGACAGAATGAGAGGCACCAGAAATTCGAGAAGTAAAGTTCAAGGACACTCTTTTTTTTCATCACCAAAAAGAAAGATGAGGTTGTTTTGTGTGGGTGATTATGAGTTTAATCTAAAAATCTGTAATATGCACATTTATCTGTTAATTGAAAGAATGGCATTTTCAAGTCACAAAAACATCACTTTATATATCAAACATACCACATTAATGGTAAATATAATACAAATATTTTCCATTTGTATTCATACAGCACCCTTACACAAAACTGAAAAAAACTCTCAATTAACAAGATCATTATAAAGAGAAAAAAATTATATAGAAGGGTGGAAGCTAAAGGTCAAAGGGCAATAGTCTAGGGAGACCCAAAGCAATCAAACACAGCATCAATAATACTCCACGTACATTTGTATATATTTGTCTCATGTCATCAGGTTGTGCGGAGGGGCTGATCTGGCCGTTCTGTGCTCGTGTGGATGCTCGTGGAATTACATTGTCATATGAATCCATCTTTTGCTAAAGCCGAAAGCAGTCCAAATATACATGGCATGTGAACACACAAATGCATAAAACATTGGTGGCTTCAACACATACTGTATGTAAATAAGGTTCTTTTGTGGACTTGTAAAAATTCAAAAATAGTTTTTGTTTGTGAACAGCGACCACAAGACTTAGTGGTTCTATGCATATTCAAATTAGTAGTAAAATATGTGCACTCACTTTGTTCATTCCTTTGGTGATGATGGCCAGTTCTGTCGGTTGGTAAACACAACTTCGGTGTTGGCCGTTATAGTCACTGTATGGGGACACAGGCTTATTACCTGAGAATACAATGGTAAAACAAAAATGTTAGCGGTTTGGATTGGAGTATGGCGCCTCTGTGACACGATATTCCTTATACACACTTCAGAAAATGGCAAAGCTGCTATATGCGATAAATGCAAATAGACAACCTGTTTTCCACTGAATAAAAGTAGTTATTCAGGGGAGCATATTATATATATATATATATATATATATATATATATATATATATATATATATATATATATACATACATACACACACACACATAATAGACAATTAAAACAACAAAATTACCCCCCAAAATCAAATATTAATAAAAAATATGATCTCTATGAAACTTAAATAACAATATTTTATTTAAAAATAAATAAATATGAATGTAAGAAAAATAAAAATATAAAAATACAAATATAAATATAATATATACAGATTAAATAAAACTAATTGCAAATATTCACATATAATTTAATTCTCATATAATAATCTGGGGTCAGTAACTTTAAAAGAAATAGTTTTTTCAGCAAAGATGCATTAAACTTATTAAAAGTGACAGTAAAGACATTAAAAATGTTACTAAAGATTTCCATTTTAAATAAATGTTATCGTTTCTGCTCATCAATTAATCCCGAAAAAAAGTACCACGGTTTCCACAAAAATATTAAACAGCACAAATGTTTCAACTCTCACAATTATTATGAAAAACATATCTTGAGAACCAGTTTAGCATATTGACTGAAGCCTGGCATTATGGCTGCTGAAGATTCAGCTTTGCCATCAAAAAATTACATTTTATTAAAAATAGTTTACTGAATGCCCTGTTGAGAACAAAAAACACCAAAAAAATGTAAAATAATGAAAATAATGAAAATAATTATAATAAATCACTGACCACAAATTTTTTATCGGTAGTGTGTAATATATAATATATAATAATAATAATATAATATAGTGTAATATAGTGTAAGGTTGAGGGTTCGTTTCCCCGGGAACACATGATAGGTAAAAATTGATAGCCTGAATGCACTTTAAGTCGCTTTGGATAAAAGTGTCTGCTAAATGCATAAATTTAATTTTTAATTTGATTAATTTAATATCATATATATATATATATATATATATATATATATATATATATATATATATATATATATATGATATATAATATATATTTTATTGACAATTTTATTAGCTTATTTTGAAGGACAAGAGCAAACTATAAAACAATGTTATGTTTCCAAGAAACTAGACCTTTCTTTTATCACAGTCACTTAGCAAATATCTCAGTATACAGTATCTTAACCACCATATCATGTGCATTTAGAGACATATGACACAGAGCGCTTTGATAAGGTTGAAATGGTGCAGTGGGGCAGAAATGTCCTGTTGCTCTGTGTAATGCCTATCACTGATGATACTGTTGCCACACCTCAGTATCCGTGGAGACATGATAAAGTAAACACACTCTTCGGGATCTCTACAGAGAGTCATATAGGAGTAGCGTGTGCTTCTATTGACTCATGTCAGGGTGGGAAAGGGCTTTCATTTTGCTCCAGCTGTTCATTTACTAGTGAGAAATGATTCCTGAACTTTCCAGCACTCAATACAAACAGAAGCATTCTTTCCACATCACAAAACCACAGATGCTATGTAAACATTGAAGATGAGGAAATGTTATTAATATATGCTCCAGTCATGTCTCAATAACACGCTATTGATACATGATTGAACATATGTGACTACATTGTGAGTGATTGGTTAAGTAAACACAGTTGGATATTGTTGATTCACAATAGAAAGGTTGAACCCATAGCTCTGAATGCACAGATGCATTGACATTCTCAGCTACCTGGGTTCAAGTTCATGGACATCAGAAGGCAGCAAAGAAATTTGCATGATGGCTAGCTAAAGGGGACACGCAGATGCAAAGATAAAGAGAGAAACAGACATAGGCAGTGACAGACAGATAGTGAGAAGACAGTGAGCAAGAGGAAGAGAGGACAGATGAACAGCATGTTCAGTGTGGTTTGATCAGATATTAGACTAAGTGGATTCAAACATCAGCATATCAAATTCAGGGGTGTAAGCAGAAGTTATCGTGAAATTCAGCCGGTTTTCCAGCATGTTCTGCAGCGTTGTCCTCTCTCAAAGTCACACGCTTCTTCTCCTCTCAGTGTATGCTAGCATACACAGACATATTGGGTTTCTGGATTACATAATTGGCACGATTAGTTTATTTCATAATCACTGCATGGAGCGTTTGAAAGGGCACAATTTAAATGGGCAAAACTACATGGCTGTACACAATGTCTAAGATGTTTCAGATCCCTAAATAATAGTAATTCAGAATTCATTCTTTAAAACAACATTAACAGTTCTGGAACATCTGCACTCATCAACAGAGCCACCTATGGCCTAAAATATTTATGTGAAATGTGAAAATAGAAACTTTTACCTTTAAAGAAATATGTCAAAACATATCCCAGGGTGCAACAAGAATCCTTTACACTTTCAGTGTTTCCAAAAGAGATGCTATATAGTGTGTGTCAGCGTAAACCGTCTGCTACAGATCAAATACAGTACTTGCACCGTGAATAAATACTGGTTTAGAACTTTCTATATGAATACTTATACTGAATATAAAAACTGCACAGACATACGAAGGTAATTTCAGGATTGCATCTGTCAAATGCAAATTGCGACTAGAATTATGAAGGAACCAGAATCATTGTGTAAAGAATGATCAAAGATAACCTACCATTCAAAGGTTTGGGGTCAGTAAGATTTTTTTTTTTTTTAATGAATTACTTTATTCAGAAAGTAAGCATTAAATTAATCAAAAGTGACAGTAATGACTTTCACATTATTACAAAATCCTGAAAAACAGTACCACTGTTTCCACAGAAATATAAAGCGGCACAACTGTTTTCAACATTTATAATAATAAGAAATGTTTGCTGAGGACCAAACCAGCATATTAGGTTGATCTCTGAAGGATCGTGTAACAACGAAGACAATAACATAAAAAAAAAAAAAAAAAAAAAAAAATTATATTTATTATTATAATTATATTTATTAAAAAATTATATTTATATTTATATATATATATATATATATATATATATATATATATATATATATAAAGATTTTATAAACTACATAGATTAATAAACATACAGTAAAAATATAATTAATGGTTTGGCACTTTTTTATATCTTTATTAAAAAAAACGTATTATCTGGTTACAATTAGCCTAATAGCTGATATGGATACAGATATATTATAGATCCCCAATAAAAACTAGTTTGTAAAGTTAGATAACTTCAAAGCAAAGATAATAAAGTTTAGACGAATACAAAGAAAAAACTCAAAAGCTTGCATTTACCTGCATTGCGCTCATCCATAGAGAAGGCCTTATTTTCCATATGTGCACTTTGCTCCTTCAAAATGTCCTCGTACCCTCCGCTGGGGAACAGATTTTCCCCGACAGCTGCATCTTCATCTTCCTCACTCAGGCTACACACCGCTGGCACCGTGTGAAGTAGCAGAAACACCCACGCGTTTGAAACCAGTGCTATTGCCAATGTGGGATCGTCCCAAGTCGACCCACCGTTCTTTGCGTTCCCATACACATACATGACAATCCACGCCACCCAGATGCCCACCGAAAACAGTCCTGTGACCAGGATGAGGGCTCCATCTTTGCGCCAATGCTTGTGCTTACCTGCCAATATGGGTATGGATGCCACCACAACCGCCAATAGTAGATTTAGAACATAAATGAGCGCCATGACAAAATCCTGTTTTTCAATAATACAGGGAACAGGAGTAGCAGAAGCCAGAATTCCAGTGACATTAGTTGGGTATCGCACAATAGTAATGATTAGCCATTCTGTGTTGATGACAACTTCTACCAGCCAGAGCCCCAGAGCCCCCAAGCACCAAACCCAACCTCTGGGCGCCGAATTCCTCCTGGCCAGTATGTTCAACCTCACAGCTTGCATGAGAAGGCAAGAGAAGCAGCCAGCGAACAGCACACCAAACAGAAAGCGGCGTGACGTGCATGTGGCAAAGTTGTTCCCGATGATGAAGGCAAATGTGAGGGCGAACAGTCCAAATGTGAAGATGAGGAACCCTGTGTGAAGCCCTAATGCACTGCGCCACTTCTTGTCAGTGACGAAGGGTAGGCTGGCTAGCAGCACGATCAGAAGAATCAGGGTGGCCAACAAACCAGCAGCTGCAAATGACTCCACTATAACACCCCAGACTGTTGTCAGGTCACAGAGTTTAAAATACAAGGAGTCCACATTATCTCCACAGCCCCTGGGGATTGAGGTCTGGCCCAGTGATCCAGGAAAGACACACAGAATGATGAAGAGCAGATGATGAAAACATTGGGATTTGGAAGTGAGGTGATCCATGGTTTCCCAGCACCTAAGAGAGAAAAGCAAGAATGAGCATAAAATTAAGAGTTATAAGATACTGAGTGATATTGGCTCAAAACTCTCCCCTTACACACCCAGTGAGGGAGTGACAATGTCCAGATCATGACGATATCAAAACCATTAAAATTTCACTCACAGGTTCATGCTCCACAATGGCCTTTTAGGTTGGCTTTCTAAAGATGTGAACTCTCTAGACTTTTGAGCACGCAAAGCTACTTGGACATTGCAATGATTATGGGCAACAGGATAACATAATTGAAATCATGATTTAAACTAATTTAAATATCTTAATTTAAAATATCTTAATGTTTTCTTTAATAGTTATAAATTATTGAGAATATATGTGTAGTAAACAGACTGATTTAAAACTCACAAACCTAATGTGCACATCATTCTAATTGTACACAATAAACCTAATTGTGCACAATTCACTGCCTGAATGGGTCTGATTTATCTAGTGTGACCACACATGAAGAGCAAAAATTAATCATTAAGTGCAGGAATTCTACACTTGGAGCTTATCCAGATTTGTCTGTTAATAATTGATTAGACTTTTTAAAAATACTCATGTTCTTAGCTCCAATTTTTAAAACCTTGTAGAGAGTGAATCAGGTAGTGAAAAATATACAAAATGATAAATTGATCATATGGAAGCATATGGGTAGGAAAAAAAATATTTGCAATATGTAAAATGGCAATGCATTTCATTATTTAAATGTTAATTTTCCCATATATATGTGCAACATTTAGTGCAAAATGAAAATTCAGTTATATAATTTCCATTTTCTACACTAGTTTTAACATGTAAATTAAAAACCTAAGTTGCAAAATTAAAATAAAACTGTATTACCCAAATTGATTAGATGTTTAACATGCTCAGGAAAATACTGTAGCAAAATTATTATTTAAATGCAATTTTCCTAAATGCATTTAGACTTAGGTGGTAAGACACTTGAGACTGCATTTTCATCGTGCAACCACGAGATAATTGTAGCAAAATGCAGTGTGAATTTCAAAATGCATTCTCAGCCAAAGGTGCGGATTTGGTGCGGCTTTTTTTTCTTTTCTTAAATGCATTGACACTTACACTTGATACGTTTGTATTGCATTTTCATTAATGTAGTTAAGGTCAATGTGGATTGAAAAATGCATGCCAAGCTGATCACGCCACCGACCTGTCAATCATTATATCAAGGAGGGCTCGGCAAAGATGCACAATAGGTCAATATTCACCAGTAAACAAACACTTTTCACCTCCCTCAACATCTCACAGTTTTACACTCCAATTGATGCACATAAGCAAATGGGCAGTGCACCATCCACCATACTTTATTCTTCTCATATTATAGATTACGTGTCCCCAAGCACTTAAGTGTTGCAGGTGCGTCACACATCACGCAGAGTGATGCGCGTAATTAAATAGTGCATTTCTAATGTAATTACCCCCTTACATTATATTTTGTTATTCTTTTAATACATAATATAGCATGTTCTGTGACAGCTGCATATAGATCTGACTGGTGAAGTGTCATCTGGGGAAGGCAGTAGCAGCAGCGTTTTCTGTGTGGTCACGGGCATCAGCCGGAGTGTAAACAGACTGAGGGATCTGAAGGCACACATGATGCTTAGGTGCCACGGGATGTGCGCTCTATTATGGGTTAGAAGAGAGGAAGACAACACCATGTATACACCAGACCCGAGCGGACAACAGTATTGAACCCATTATAATCAGGGATGCTGTCTACACTGGATGCGACAACTGTCGCGTCTGGTGTAACCACGGTGTAAGGTGGCAAGTAAAGAAGTGTAGAACTGCACTGTCTGTTTACACATTTAGCAAGTTATAAAGTTAAGTGCAAGTTAAGTGCAAGTTAAGTGCAATTAAACGGACAATTTTGACATACAACTGTTTGAGCCTATCACATCATTCAGTCCGTTACAACGCACCAATCAGAGTGCAGCACAGGCAGGCATTCGTGTCTGTGACTGACTGGGCGTCTCACCTGAGCAGGTGAACAAAGATTATCCCCGCTGCTTAAATATAAAGAAGTGTAGAACTGCACTGTCTGTTTTCTTATGTGCATCAATTGCAGTCTAAAACATTGAGAAGTTGAGGCAGGTGAAAAGTGTTTGGTTAGTGGTGAATATTGAATGAAAATGCAATTTAAACATCTTAAGTGTCAATGCATTTAAGAAAAATAAAAGACAAGTAAATCACCTTTTTTTGCAACCATTTTGCTGCACCGAATGCATCAGAATGCATTTTGAGATTCACACTGCAAATTGTTACAATTATCTTGCGGTAACACTATGAAAATGCAACTGTCCTCCACGTAAGTCTAAATGCATTTAGGAAAAATGGCATTTAAATGATAATTTTGCTACAGTTTTTGCTTGGACATGTTAAACATCTAATCAATTTGGGTAATTAATTGTATTTTAATTTTGCAACTTATAAAGCATTAAAATAGGTTTTTAATTTACATATTAAAACTAGTGCCTAATGTAAATTATATAATTTAATTTTCATTTAAATTTTGCACATATGTATGGGAAAATTTAAATTTAAATAAAGAAATGCATTGCCATTTTGCAAATTACATTTCAAAATGAATTTTGCTACCCATATGCTTCCATACATTCAGGCTAGAGCTTCAAAGTTTCATTTAGTACTCGGTAAGAAAGCTAAATATTTCAAACACCACCTTTATTTTCTATTGTGTAGTGAAGAGTAACCAAAATGAATTGAGTTCTGATGAATTGTTAACAAATCTCATTACAAACCGGAAGTGAGTCCATATATTGTCACATTATTCTGATTTTATTACTTAATCAATACTTCCCCTCAGGTATCAGAGTACACTTTCGAGAACTGCTACAGTACAGTTTGTGCTTTACTGAAGCCAAGTGTTTTCATATTAGATTTATAAAGACTACTTGTATTAGTTCATAAACTTTATTTGCACTGGAAGAACTCTCTCTGAAAATCACAACAGTAACAAATGCATAGAAGGTAAAAAAAGTGTCTTAACTGATTAACACGATGTAGGGCCTTAAAAATAATATAACATGAACTCAAGATCTGTTAGTTGTGCACCTGCTGGATGGTTGAAACAAGGAGTTCTCTAATGTTCTGGTTATAGTCAAGCTCCAGCAGAGGATTAAAGCTTTTCAGCATTGCATTTCTTATATTCTACCATAAATGTTAACAATATGTAAATTCGAGCATTCTATTTTAAGTTCTAAACTAGAATAAGGAGGGGGGAAAATTCTAATGGCTTGTGGTGTTTTCCACATTCTTGGGAAAGAGTTCCAGTGAAGAGTATTTATTCTGTGTTCCTTGTAGCTCTTCCTACTATTGCATTTAATTTACATACTATGCTCTTTTCTTTCTTTGAAAAGAAATTAATTTAGCGTTAACATACTACGTATATGTAGAATATTTATCACACGTCCATTCAAATATATAGTGCTAACAGACATATAAAATGTAGTGATTAAATATGACATTTTCAGTAATATCATCACACATTTTAGCAAGTTTTTAATGCAATTAAACGAACAATTTTGACATACAACTGTTTGAGCCTATCACATCATTCAATCCGTTACAACGCACCAATCAGAGCACAGCACAGGCAGGCGTCTCACCTGAGCAGGTGAAGAAAGATTATCTTCATTGCTTAAACATAACGGGATAATTTGACAGATGAAGCTGAATTTGAGTTTATTATTATTAATATAGCATTAATAAAACCGCTGTAAATGAGATGCAACACCTAAAACAAAACATTACTGAGTGGTGTCTATATCGTGTTATTTTCACCAACACATTTATAACCAAAATAAAGCACAAGCACATTTATATAATAATAATAATAATAAACAAAGCACATGCAATTAATATAAATAAGCTACAACACAATAAATGAAAGTACAAAACACAAACATATTGTAAAAGTGCAAATCAATGTACGAAATCACGGAGGTGCACAATAATATAACAAAACAAGCTCACCTTGTACAGCCAGACGTAGACACGGTGTCGTTGCTCTGTCACTCTTTGGTATATGAGCACAATATACCTGTTCTAGCAAGTGCATGAAAATAAGTTAGACATCACGACGCCAACGTGCCATAGAGCGCTGAGGTGAGGTTTCAAATCCTCAAAAAAGAAAAGAAAACAATGTTCCCTTTGTATTCCAGGCAAACAAACCTTCAAAATGCTTCAAGGATAGTCGAGGGCAAACACTTGGCGAGTTTTGATAGCTTTCAGCCGCCAGTGATGTGACCCAAACTTCTCTCGCGCGCACACGAGCTTGCACGTCCCTCTCGAGCTCTTCTGCTCTAGCTGTCACTGTCGGGAGCGCGCCTGCTTTCACTACCTGGAAAAAAACAGGAGCTGAAAAAAGTATCAAAGTGGCACTTTAGTGAGCTTCTTAAGGTGGAGTTAGTATTTTGTCAGCTTCAGCTTCATCTGTCTATCCACACAGTACATCCCAAGAGCCATTACTAACTGTACCACTTTTGGTAATTTGGGGCCTCAGTGCAGAGTAGCTTTGCTCTTCCCCAGCACCAGTCTACGTACACAGGTAAAGCTGACAAAAGCTTTATTTCTCTTTTCTGTGATTTCTTCTGGGTCTGAACAGAGCTGAAAAGACAGTCTGAACTTCAAAAAGAATCGAGGCACAAAACGAAGACAGATTAAATCTTCCTTTGCTTATGCTGCCCATTTGAAATATGCCGTTTGTCTCTGTAGTATTACAAACCTATATTAATATTACAAATATATATTTATGTTTTCTACTTTTCAAATTTACAAACAGAAAAGTAACAGGTTTAAAACTTAATCATGTGGGAATTATATTTCTAAAAGTGCGTGTGCATTGCCACCTAGTGGAAAATCATTATATAATCATTAACATTGATCTCGTGGATCTTGCTCGACTCCAAAAACATTTTCTACAGATTAATCTAGTTTGTTTGATATTTCTTCACGTGTAGACCTACTGTGCAACTGCAATTCCCGTGTTGTTTATTCCAGCAGTGACAAGACAGCATGGGAGCAACCTGCGGTCTGATGTCTTGCTCAAGGTTACATCTTGATCCCCTTTTGCACTACCAATAAAGCCTTATATTTATGTATCTGATTGCAGCTCAATACAGCTGAATATTCTGTTTTATATCTACACCTGGTTGTATGGTGTAGTACTCTATATAGGACTTTTTCCATTTCTGTTACAATTATGATATACTGCAGACAGAGAATTAGCGGACTCATTGTTTGTTTTCTTGTCTGGTGTGAGGTGTGAATGTGTTCTGCTCATGTAACAGGATACTGTAGCTATTGCACAGTGTTTTCTTTACTTTTTGTACAGAAGGAAAGAATGGGGGAGGGGGGGGGGGGGTTCAAAGAAACCTCTGCATGTATCACAACTAATTTTATAGGCTTGAATTTAAATGCTTCCATCACTGAATGCTTTTATTTAATTTTTTAAGGACTCCAAACAAATAGATCCTCATAGACATATTTCCTGTCAGGCTGATCAAAATGTAAAAAAAATTGATCAGTTATTATCAGTGCACATATTTGATACCGTAGCCAAAGGAAAGCTTGTGTGTCACAATGTAAACCATGAACAATAACACAACTCCCTTTAGAGGAAGTATTATGCAAGAACCTTATACCATTTTGTGGGAATATCTGTAAAGTTCAGCAGTTATCCTCTTATGCCACATCACATAAAAACATGCATAGTGACACAAGATTAAGTCATATTTCACAAAACAAATGGGAAAATATATCACGTTGCATCATTGATGAACAGTTAGGCAGTTCTCATCTGCCAGACATCACCAAAAAAAAAAAAGCAATTAAATCATCTGCTATAGATCATTTAAAACCATTCAGGTCAACATAGAATCACAATCAACCCCATTTATTTTCTTATTTTATATATAACAGGCAAGTGTGTACATGAAAACATCAAACATCAAAATGTTTAATTGCATTTAGATTGAGCTGAATCTGAAGCTCTGAATCTGTTCTTAAGTACATGCTGGCAAGTACTGCATGATCTGATCAGATAACAAATTACAGAGTAATATAATTGCCCCCTGCATATCTCTGGTGATCCTGGTGAATTCTAGCAAATGGACATTTTTGCTGTTGCTGCATGGGTGCACAGAAGCTCAAGGCCGGCTTTGTTCAGCAGTTCAGCCTGAGCTCCTCAGATGGGTCTGTTTGTCCAGTGGTGTTTTTACTTGTGTTCCCACATCATAGCCCCTTTTAAAGCCTCATCCAGTCTCCATGCACCGAAAATAAACATCTAAGCGAGCGAGTGCAGTTTGCACAATGGGGTTAAAAAGGTCAGCCATCTTGCTCTGCTTCACTGGATGGGCTCTGAAAGGGTTTCATTTAGTCATGCAACATAACCTACAGCTGCAAGAAAGTTCTCGGTCATGACAATACATTTGTTATGAACATTATGGGACCATGTCTTCAGTTTGATCAATAAACTATGAAATACTAATTACATTAAAATGGAAAATAAGATGTCTTGAGTAGATTTAATATGGCTTCAAATCTACCAAAACAAACAAAAAAAAGTATAGTATGGGGTGATGGATCATAAATTAATGAGAGAATACTGTTAATGAAACACTATTGTATGTGTTTAAAGAACTTCATTCATCTGCAAAGTGAGCAAAATTTATAAAAAAAACACTAAATTGATGTCACATATTCTTACAATATCAAAATCCAATTTAATGTAATAATTCACTCAAAAATTATATAAATCTGTCATCATTTACACATCATGTATAATGGTAACTTTTTGGATTACTCATCCGGTTTTTGATGTCAGTGTGACCATAATCATAGATGTCAGAACTTACTCAGTATGTGTTGGTGTCATATTTGAATGTATGCAAATCTAAAAACAACATAAGGTTTTTTATATAATTAATTAAATTTCAGCTGTTTTCTCACACAAAGCTATCTTATATGGCTTTAAAAAAATTAACAATACATTTAAGCTGTTTGTTTGTTGTTGTTTTGGTCATTGTGGCACTTGATAGCATGCATCACTTTTATTTTACATTTACTTCAATAATATGAAAAAGTGTATTCTACTTATCTGTGTTTCACAAAAAAAGGTTGGACCGACACAAAGGTGTAGAAATGATGACGAAGTATTCATATTTCAACCTCTTCGGATAGCCATTTATGGAAAATGAAAATATATAATTCTCATTTGATGAGCCTATCCTTGTTTTGAGAAATACTGTGGTATGTTTTCTGGTCCCCACAGGGGACAGGACAATAAATAAAACACATATGTAGATAAGTGCAAAACACACTGTTTTCTTAAATGGTTATGTCTTGATTGGAATGTCCTGCAAACCTTACTTTTCTTATCAGCAAGACAAAGTTAGCATTATTCAGCTTTTGTTTAATGAGTGTAAACCGTGATCTCTCAGGTTACTAACCAGAGGTCAGAAAAGACATTGTTCAGATTAGCATTACCTGGTGCACATTAGCATGAATGGATGATAGACTGTTCTTCCTGAGGGTAATATATGGGAAACAAGTCAGAATTTTTCTATTCTGTTGGTGATGCCAATCATGCAAAATTATACACTAATGCTGAGGTGACATTTACTATGGCTCAGAACATTTGTGAAATTTCATGGATGAAATCCTCTCATGACAATAGGATTAGATATTGCTCGTATTTAGGTTGGTTTAACGAATTTTCAGCATTGACCAACAGAATGCTGCTTGGTGTAAAAGTGAATTCTGCGTGAGCTGTGCTTCATACATTGCTTCACTATAGACAATGGACCATTTTTGCAAGCAACATTTCGCTAACGTGAACGCATTTTTAACTTATAACCATAAAAGCGACAAATTTGAATTCTTTTCTACTTGATCCTAAGAAAAATACCATGCTTTTGTTGGGACTTAAGAGGATAGTTCGCCCAAAAACTTTCAGTGCTCTGAAGAATGTTTCAACTTTTTTTTTTCTCAAAATAGTAATATATAATGGGTTCCAAAACCACATACCTTAATGTACCCTGATGACTGTCACTGTATGAAAAACAAAAACAAAAAAAAGAAGTCACATAGTTTTGGAACAATATGAGGGTGATTAAATGATAACAGAATATCCATTTTAGCAGGACTTGATATCTGCCCTTTTGGGAGAGAGTGGGGTTACCTCTCGTTGGGAATGTTTGGAGCTGGAAACACAGGTGTTGGAGGCATTGGCAGCAGTGCGCTGGTGATGTAGGGGGCGGCGTAGGTGCAATGGTCCCCACCGGAACAACAGGACATCCTTCACTGCTGCTTTAAAAGGTTTGCTGACAAAACAGTACAGAAAGAAATTCACAGCAGTGTTTAGCATGGCTAACATGTTGGCTAAGTCATATGCTAAATGTACCCGCCAATCGTTGTGCACCGATGACACATAGAGATGGTAGAGCACCACTGCGGTACGAGGTGCCCACAGGACAGCAAACACAGAAGTCACTGCTAGGAGCATAGCTGTGGTTTTACCCAGCTTGCCTGGCACTGCCAGCTGCTGCCCGCTCTTGTCTTGGCACATCTGTTGTCTCTGTCTCTTCCGGAGCCTCAGGATGATCAAGGAGTTTAGCAGCAGGAAGATGCAGCATGGAAGAAAATAAATAATAGTCACGTGGGTCCAAATCAAGGCGGTATCCAAGCTGTCTGGTGCACGGCTGACCCTCCACATGTCCGACCACCAGAAGAATGGCACGCCGGATGTTAGCGCCAATGTGAGCACCACTGCGATGATCCGCCGAGCCCGTGCCGGGTAACTGATCTGCCGATGGAGTAGTGGGTGACACAAAGCAACATATCGGTCAACCGAGAGGGGTACGGTGGCCCAGATGGATGCGTGGTTGGCGGAAAACTCCATCATACTGACCGACCTCAGCAGCAGCAAAGGGACGTCTTGGTGAAACATGGCCGTTTCCAACAGGAAGCCCACGAAGATGATAAACAGCTGGCTGAGGATGTCCGAGCCAGTTAGAGCAAGAAGATACACATACAGGGCCTTCTGAGTACGAACAGCCAGCCGGTACAGAGCCACCAACGTCAGGATGTTCACTAGGGAAAAGAGACAAATGGAATCAGAAAGAAGAATTGAGGTAGAGGACGATGGACAAGGCATAAACAGTTAGGGAATGAGGCCAGAGAAGGGAGCGGCAGAAGACTGAGATAGAAATCAAGGGCATGGAGGGAGTTGACACAGCAGGACTAATGGGAAGTAAAAGATAAGGGGGTCACATTTACTGAACATGGCGGCCATGTTTTTTTTTTTTTTTTTTTTTTGCTGGTTGACACAACAGGAGATTTAAACATTGGATAAAACTATGGAGAATTTTACTCAACTGAATCAAATCAAATGAAAATATGATTTCTTCTCATTCATACTTATTGTGTTCCAAACCCATATGCTGTTATTCTTTTCATCAAACTTTACTTACCGTGTCATACCACATTAGAAAAGCCTTTGGATCGATCAACCAAAAATTCATGCTTACAGTTTGTTGTTCCAAACTGATCACATCACTTACTTTTTTTCCGTGGAACATAAAATAAGGATTATAGAACATTTTTGTGTCCATACAATGATGTTTTGGACAATTTTTTTTTTACTTTCTTCAAAATGTCTGCAGAAGTAAGAAAGTCTTACACGTTTAGGATGACATGGGCGAAAGAAATAATGACAGAATTAAAATTTTGGGGTAAACAAAAGAGATCTTATATTAGACTGCTATTAAACTGATCTGAATTGTCTGTTGTGAACACCAAGCATCTGTCTGTGACCCTGATCTGATTTATATTAGCAATTTGGCTTTCAAATGAGTCTCTAATCAATTGTCATTTGTATTGATATTTATGGATATTAGTGAATTTATTGATCTCCTTTCTTTTCCTAAAGCATCTGTCAGTCTCTCCTATTGGTGTAGTAAAATGTTTGTGGATACTTAATGATTTTTTGACTGGTCTGATGTGTGTCTCAATGAATGATTACCATGACCTTCCTCTATCAAAAGACTCAAGGTGAAGATAATCCATTTCCCATGTGCCAAAAATATATATTTTATATATGGAACCGTTTTTTGCACCATGGTTAATAGTCAAATAAGATCTTATTTCATGGGGCTTGTTTATTTATAATTTATATACTGCTTCCATGAAAGTTTGAATTGGCTATATGTTCCACAGAATGCTGAGTTTAATTTGAGAATGACATTGGGAATTCAGTCAAATTAAACTAAAATAAATTTCACACATTCATTTCATGAGCTGCTTTATGTTGTTTGGCTCCATTTTGAGGATTTTATCGGTAAACAGCAAAATTCTGGAAAATGTGTTCTTCCACAAAGGTCCATAAAATAAAAGATTGATTATAAATGTATTTGATTCTTGTATTAATATGTTAATATATACTACTTATTTATTTATTTATTTAATAAATAACATTGTTTCAGGCTGAACAGGGAACTACAATTAAAATTCTGTCATCATCTCACCCTCTTGTCGTTCCAAACCTGTGGGAGTTTTTTGAAAACATATTTTGAAGAATATGGATACATATTCTGACATATTTTGAAGAATGTGGGTAACCAAACAGATGATGGTCCCCACTGATGTCCATAGAATGGAAAAAATATATATAATGGAAGTCAATGGGGATCAGAAACTTAAAAAAAAAAACACTTTTACAAAATATTTTCCAAAATATCTTCTTTTGTGTTCAGCAGTAGAAAGTAATTCATACAGGTTTAAAAAACTTGAGGGTAAGTAATTGATGACAGAATTTTCATTTGTGGGTGAACTGTTCCTTTAAGGTTAAATATACTAAAAATGATCAAATACAATAATATGCATTTGATTAAAATATGGTCATTTATAGTATACTGAAGTATATATAATAATAAATTAACTGCTATTTTATGTAAAATGGCGAAAGAACAATTAACTTCACAGATTGAAATACTGCACATTCTGAGGTAATTTACATAGAAAAAATTAATGTTTTATTAAAAACCACCTTTTCATTCCATTCCATCTTACTTCCCTAAATGAAATACAAAATTACATCTTGATTCTTAACTTTAAAAGGATTTTCAAAAAAGCATTCTGGTCTTAATTGACCCATGTTAATAGGAATTAAAATGCACAACTCATACCTGGTACTCCAACACACAAAAGAGTACTGTAGTAGACGACAGGGATGTAAGCCAACACACACTCTGACCTCTCCTGAGTGCTGCTCTCATCGTCCCGCTGGCCGAGCACTGTGCCATTGGGCCAATCAATCATGGCATCTCAGTTCCTCTTGTAAAAGGAAAGAGAACAGGAAGGAAACCTTAAAACTTCAATATCTGAATATGACCCTAAACGTGAAGGTGTAATGCATTTCAACATGGACGTTTACTTTTCTCTGGTGTCCTCTTACCGGGTCATTGTGTTAATGATGGAGACAGATTGTCCTCAAAGATTAAAAACAGTAAATTAGAGACAGATGGAAGGAGTGCACCACTCTCCATCATTTACTTGTCTTATCTTTCCACTTTCTAGCTTTCCTTCTATGTTAAGCTTTGATTACTCCCATAACTGCCCCCTCCTGAGAGGATGAGGTGATCAGCTTTGTGCCAAACATGTTTATTTGCTTTCAGACCCAAGTGCAGAGAGTGGAAATGATCGCGTTGTGCTGTATATTTCCTTTTACCTCATTACATCACTGGGTTTTTACGAACAACTTCTCTGCTAATGTGTTTTGGTGCTTTTCTTGTGTGTATCTCGTATTTGCAGTGTGCCGTTTTTGTGTTGTTATTGGAATTGAACTGTGGGTTATTCATAAGCCAGTCATTCTTTCTTCCTATCGAAAAACAATATGAGAGATGGTTTATGTTGTGGAACATGATTGCCTGCTATGATGGGAGTGCTTCATCAACTATCCTGGTTAGATGCGATAATTCACACTGTGGGTGAGAACTGAACAAGGCAGTGATGATTGGTCTTGTGTCACCTTATAATTACTTAATCTGTCTTTGTTTTACTGGGGATGTATGTGGGAGTCTTTGTTCGGACTGGAGCTATTCTTTCTATAAATGAAGAAGCGAGGTGACGCAGAAGAGAGCACTGTACATTCACTCCCCCCACCTACAATCCCTGAATACAGAGATTCAGTCAAATCAGTGCATGATCAGGGATCAAAGTTTCCATCCAGAGGCTATAATCTACAATTAGGGTCTCAAAAGATGCATATGAAATAACTCATACAAGCTGTTTAAGCTGAAAGCATGACACTGCAGCCTATAGCACAGCCCAAACAATGTGAATCCCAATGTCTGTCATTACTGTACCAGTTCACATGTGTGGCCGCCTGCCTCAGAGCAGTTACCCATGCAAACATCCATATCTGGTCAAACAGTGATAATGAAAAGAGTGATTCACCAAATAATAAACTACATTGTCTACACTGCGAAGTATAAATGTCCTCTGTTTCCATTCCATTTTCCAGAGATGTACAAGGAGTCGATGTGTGAGAGGTTTCAGATCTGTCTCCATGGACTTTTTGCTCAAATGAACATGCTCAATTATTCATATTCGGCCGGTGACCTGAGACGTATTTGCTCAAAGACGACGATATAGCAATATCGTCCATATCAGGACACGCAGGGAAAAGAGCCTAAGTTTCATAGTTTTTTAAAAAGGAAGAGAGAACATGAGAGTGACACAGAAACAGAGATCTTGAAATTCATATAGTTATACGAATATACACGTCAAATAACTGATTTATGTTTAGAACCAACCAGTTAAAACTTGTTTTTAAAAAGCTGTTTGGTAAGAGGATGTAATTAACAGTGGAAAGTGCACATTGTATGAACATTAATAAAATATTATTGTTTTCGTGCATATGGATGTTTTGGAGTCCTTCTATTTTATATACTTTTTAATACTTTTTATAAAATATAATTTTTTATAAATGTAAATTAATAAAATATCAAATCATGTATAAAATAATATTAAATAACAATAAAACATTCACATTCCACAGTCTCGTGGGTTTTATGGAGTAAATTTTATATTTATATATACATGTATATTTGTATAACTATTTATTTTTTGTATATATATATATATATATATATATATATATATATATATATATAGAGAGAGAGAGAGAGAGAGAGAGAGTAAATTATAAATTGATATATAAATGTATTTTATATATCATTTTATAAAAAATATATTCATTTATCACAGTCTTAAGGGTCTTATGGAGTAAATGATAAATTAACAATTATTAATTATTAATTAAGTGACGAAGAGTTTAACATTTAACTGTGTATTGTCACTTTGAAAGACAAAGATCTTGTAATACTTTCTGCTAATTCATCACTGGTATCATTTTAAAATATGATTGCTTAGCTTTTTACCCATTCATACCATTTTAAATAGCTAAAAAAAATTATACTGCATAACAATATAAAGAAATATTCAATAAAAAAGAGCCCTACAAAAACAGCATACACAATAAGTGTAACTGCAACCGATGGTCAATTTAAAACATTCACATAACATTCTTTAATAAAAATGAAGTGATCCATCAGATAGAGACTGATAGCTCATGGTCTAACAGGTTTTCTTACCCTCACAAATCGCTGTGGGTCCCCATCCGTGGACTCTTCCGCTGAGTCCTAACCGCCGATGCCCAGCCAGGCAACCCTTGAGGAGGACGGGGAGAGAGGACAAGGGTCTTTGAATAACAGACACATAACTGCAATCACAGAGCGAGTTCGGGAGGAGGTTATGGAAGTAGCTAGAGAGAGATAGTGAGAGAGAGGGAGGGAGGGGTTAAGCAGGGCTGATTTCTATAGGGAGGATTTTGGTAAACGGGTGTAGCATTGAGAATGCTAGGTCAATGTAGTGAAGACACATGAGAAGAAGGGTGTATAGTTTCACAAAGCAATGCCTTCAGACCCACGGGAGCTCTTATCCATTGTGTGCTCTTCTTAGTGCCCTTTATAGGATTCCTCTGGCTGTGATGTTAATGTACATTTAATTTAAACCTATGTATAACTTCTGAGGTTCTTTTTAGGCTTGAATCATTTGAATCAATAGATTTGTACATTCACTGAAGAAAATGTCAATAGTCCTTGCCTGTGAAAAACTCACCGTCATGATGCTAAGGTGGTTGCCAGGGTAAAGGGGTTGCTAAGGTGTTACCAGTGGTCTTAAGCACTTTTTTATGCAGTCGCCAGGTGGTTGCTTTGGTGTGCTGTCAAAAGTCAAAAGAGTCCAGTATTCTGGTTTGTAATGTAAATATGTAAATAAATTCTTCAATGTAACTTTGTGGTATTTTCATCATCATTCATTTAGTGATCCAACAGAAGAAAACTTTAAGTCTGATCACTTACTGTACCACACTTCAAAAATAGTCATTTTAGTGTTATTTATATGCTAGCATTTTTAAAAGCATTGTGAATTAGCTTTTATTTTTATATATCCCATTTTAGTCATTTTGTTGAGGATTGTTTGTGTGTGTGTGTGTGTGTGTGCGTGTGTCAATTTAAGTTTTAGTCATCATGTGCTTTTGTCATTTTATTCATTTTTTTAATATTTCTATTTAGCTTTAATTTATATCGGTAACACTTTATTTTAAGGTGTCCTTGTTACACGTTACATGTAATTACTATTATAATAACAATTAATTATGCATAGTTACATGCAAGTAACCCTAAGCCATACCCAAATCCTAAACCTAACCATAATTATATGTAGTTTATTAATATTACTCAGAACTTATATGTATAATTACACGGTCACAAGGACACCTTAAAATAAAGTGTAACCTTTATATCTATTTCAGTTTGAATAATTGTATTGCTTCAGCTTAAACTTATTTTATTTCATATTATCTTTCATGTTATCTAATATTTGTGTATAATATTTAGTTTATAATTATTTAGTTAAAATCAACAACTCTGCTCAAAATGTCACATAATTTGAAGTCAATAAAAAATCTGACTCAAAACTGGCTCTTTAATGTAGTAGTACCAGTAATAATTTTTTGTCATTTATATATATATATATATATATATATATATATATATATATATATATATATATATATATATATATATATATATATATATTTTTTTTTTTTTTTTTTTTTACCTATGATGGTAGAATCACTGTAATCTTGAAAGTTTTTGGCTTAGCATGTAATCAATATAAAAGTACCATGGTATTACCAGCTGATACCATCACTGTACAATGGTACTGTTACAGTACATTTTGTTCATTTAATAATGTCTAATTTTTAGCCAGATAAATACATGTATTAAATGTTTTCTAGAATAATTAGCTTTCCTCACCAGCCAGCAACACACGTCTCCAAATGGTTGGAACAAAAAGTACATGTACACCACCATCTGGACATGAGGAGAGAAAGTGACAACTGGGATGAATGGATGCTCTCTCTCTCTCTCTCTCTCTCTCTCTCTCTCAAGCAACCATTTCTTCACTTTTAGTTGCATAACAGTGAAACTGTTTCTTGTTAATTAGTAAAATTATGTATTGGATTTTACTTAAAAAAAAAAAAGTAAATAATTGAAATGAAATGAAAATACTTAGCAAAACATAAAATATCAAAATAAAAAATAAAAATACAATAAAATCCATTAAAATAATATATAATAATATATAATGACAGTGACACAACATTCCCTAATACAAGAAAAAAAAAAAAAAAAAAAAAAAAAATATATATATATATATATATATATATATATATATATATATACATATATATTATTCATGAGTTATGCAGAGCTCAAAATTGGCCTAGTGTTGTCACACTATAACATTTTTAGATGGCAGAGACACCAATAAAACATTTATCCCAGAGGAGAATGGTGATTTATTTTGTCATGTGATCCAGAAAAGCATTCACTGCATTGCTTGCTTGCTCCACTTCAACATGTTAGATCTGAAACATGCCACATTTGATATTGGGCTGGTCAAAGTTTGTATTCCAAACCATTCTCAATCAATTCCTTCACTCAACATGACCACTAACAAGTTCAATCTGTTATATATGAAGTCCAAAACGTCTTTCTATGAGGTACAGTTGCTCTTGTGAAGTGGAAGTCAGCAGCTCTGAGTTAAAAAGAAGTTTGTACTTCACAAAATTCTTTCATTTTTGGAATTGTTTTTTGTTATCGAAATAGTAGATGCTAGCACAGCTGGAGGAAGTGTTCGGTCTCTGTTCATTTGGCCTACAAAAATCAGCTTACATAGTATAATGTTTAGGAGTACATCTATATGCTAAGTGAAAGTGACGTGACATTCAGCCAAGTATGGTGACCCATACTCAGAATTTGTGCTCTGCATTTAACCCATCCGAAATGCACACACACAGAGCAGTGAACACACACACACACTGTGAGCACACACCCGGAGCAGTGGGCAGCCATTTATGCTGCGGCACCCGGGGAGCAGTTGGGGGTTCGATGCCTTGCTCAAGGGCACCTAAGTCGTGGTATTGAAGGTGGAGAGAGAACTGTACATGCACTCCCCCCACCCACAATTCCTGCCGGCCCGGGACTCGAACTCACAACCTTTCGATTGGGAGTCCGACTCTCTAACCATTAGGCCAGGACTTCCCTAAACAGGCTTATAAATCCTGTCATTGATTTAAAAAAAAATAAATATTATGTTGTTCCACTTTACAAAAGAGCCATTAAACATGCTGGGATGCAGAGTATCAGTTCCACTCTGAACTGATACTTCACTTTTAAATAGTCTTTGTAGAGTGAAGAAAAAAATCGCCAAAAACTAATTCATACTCATATAAGCACTTAAAGTGAAGGGTCTTTCTGTTCCATCTAAACTCATACATTTATAAAAGCAGGTAATGTGATTGTTCTGAGCGGAATAACATTATTAATGTGATTTTACCTATCTGTAATATCTGAGGCATGTCGGGGAGATGAAGGGAGAGAATCAAGATTAAAGGAACAACAGATGAACAAGTGGCGTGAACTAAAGCAGACTATTAATGAATGGACAGAGATTAACACAGAGGACCTTTTTGTGATGAATTATGGATTGTTAATGTTTCTTTGTCTCTATAACAACAAAAAAATAGATCAGCAATGCACATTTCTGTGTAATCAATGGCATATTTTGCTTGCTACAATACTGCCCTCTAGTGATAATACCCATTCAAGTCTAGTGATTTTTGGAGACGTGAATGACAACGTAATTTTAAACCAAATTAATAAGTTAACTGCAAATGAAAATAAGCAGTACAACACAATATACAATTGAAAGGCAGTAGAGCCATAGATACTGCAAACTGAGGTGCCAAGTGGGACAAATACGGAATCGAACTAGGCTTGCTGGGTCACTGTATCATTGATTTTGACACTCATTAATCAATATAGCTGCAGGCTGACCAGACTGGCTTTCACTTCACTGAGAGCTTTAATACTAGAGCATGAATTACTGGTACAAAATAACAAACCAAAAGTTCTGTGGTCATATTATATTATGTCGTCAATAATCAATGCAGTAAACATGTAAATATGAAAATGTGAGGGAAAATTTAAAAAGATTATTGGGGTGTTTTACAGAATATTAATTTAGTCGTTTTACTTTGAAATGTAATGTTTAATCAAATGTGTTGCTTGCTGTTTTATATGTGAAACTTACTAAAAATTTCTGAGTGAAAATTTGAATATCACTAGATTTTTTTCAATGTGGACTTGATAATAATATAGCCTTTATGCTTCTCACTGACTGCTGATCTTTCACCTGAATATGAAAGCTATTGGGGGAAGCTCACTGCTTTATTAAACTGTCTATACAGTAAGTCACTGCATAACTCATAGTTACTGTTCTAGCACTCTTCAATAATATTGACCGTTCCCAGGACAGGTCACCAATGAGAAAATACAAACCTTAAGTAAGGCATAAGGTATAATCAGCTGGTCATTATCATCTGACTGTACATTATCAGCTGTTTGTGTCCGTCCATTTAAAAAATTTTCAAAGAAGATGAGTCAGAAAGTTCCAACGTATTTAATAAAAGAATATACACAGGGTAATAGCAGCGTGCATGAAACACAAACAACATCCACCAATGAACTGAGGGAACAAAGACACTTAAGTATACACTGATAACAAACTAAAAGACAGGTGTGATGATCAAATGAATTGTCATATTAACTAAACAGAGCAGGAAACTAGAACATAGACAACAGGAAATGAAACAAATTAAAAGTCCATGATAATGAAAACTAAGTGAATAGACGACTGACAGAGTTTTCCTTTTTTTTTTTTTTTTTTAAAGAAATGTATACTTTAATTTAGCTTTGTACTGTAATGTTTTCTCGTCTGTGAATGAGACATGAGGTAATCTGACAGCGTGGCATTCAATCCTCCACCGACTCCATCTGTGATTGAGTCGCTGATTAGCCTCTGCTCTGCCTGTTCACATTCATATGTTTTGGAGTGGGCGTGGTTTAGCAGCATGATTATGCAGTGAAGGTGGGATCTTGCGTTCAAAGCAACCTTGCTATTGCTTGTCTTTCTGATCTGAAACTGCCTGCTCTAACTTTAAACTCTGACTGGGCTTAGTTCCAATCAGTTTTTATATTCACCCAACCAAATGTTGTATCAGTCTAGATCAGGGTCATGATCGGCCTGATTGTAGCTTCAGGATTTTTCTTAAAAAATTCACCCAAATTTTACTTGGAAGTTCATCTCACACACACAGAGCACACATACGCATATCTGTTCTGGTGTTGCCTTGTCACACAGCCAATGTTCAGGCTTTCTCAGCACATTTCCACTGCTCCTTTGACTGGCAGTAAACAAGTGACATAACCTCTAACTAGAGGACTCTGCAGCAGCGGTGGATGTCCTTACATACAGAGAGAGAAATAGACTCCAATCCTTCTTTTGATCCTGAGTGTGGACAGCATGTAATAAGATCCACAGTTTCAGTCCGGCTGAGTGACTGGCTCAATGCTTAACAGACAAGTACAGGGGTCTAAAATACTTCTGGGTGCCATGTTTAGACAGTTCAATTGCTAGGCCTTCTTCTTATACTTTGAACAAACCACTAATCCTAAGAATGAAACATTTGTGATATGGACATGAATCATATTTTAAAATGAGCAGGAGGTTGTGCTATGCAAGTTATGCAATTTTAAAGAGATATTTTCTCCATTCCAAACCTGTTTGCATTTCTTTCATATCCACAATACAACACATTTATATAAAAACGTGTTTGTGCTGTGACTGCAATGTTTTTTTTTTATCTTGCCAGTAGTGAATTACCCCTAAAAGCAACCATATAGCAACTTCCTGATAACCTCTCACAACACCCTGGCATCAAACAGGCTAATTCTCTACAGGCATGCACGTTTTACTTACATTCTTCTTCAATAAAGCATACAAACAGGTGCTATTCTAACAAAAGCATGTATTCATTTATGCATGCAGATACATTTGCATAAACACACCTGCAGTTCTCCATTACAGTTATAATTTGTGATTAGAATTGCACGCTCGCTCTGCCCGAACAGCTGAGGCCTCCTATGGATCTGTGTCATACAACATTAAAAAAGGGAAAAGTCAAAATCAATGCCGTTGTCATGGCAACTGCCATTCCTGCCCACCAAAACGAACTCCCCGCCCCCCACAGGTTCCACTGATCGATAGGATATCGTGAGGGTGGAACTAACCCAAAACAACCAGTAACCTACATACTAGTTATGCACCAAAGCATATGTGCTGAGAAGGTGGCCAACAGACCATCCATCAGAGGGTTAAAAATATAGAATACAGACAGAAAAGAGGGAGATCAAATCAGCAATCGGAAAATAAAAGATGGCTAATTTGTTGGGGAATGGGCTGCTTGAGCACATTTACCTGCTCTTCTTGCTTTCGGCCGCCAGGTCCCATGTGCAACTTGTCCATGGAGGTAAGATGACTTTTCTTGTGCTTTCTGCCAGATGATAGATGCTTTGTTTGGGCATCGTGTCAGAGGTATTGGTTTTGTAACTCTGAGTTTCATCTATTGGATGATAGAAAATAATAAGTCTAGAGTCTGAAGTCTGCACTTTGCAAACATACATGTTAAGAGATTAATAGATTACAACCTATCAATTGAACTTCAATTCATCAAGATTTTTTAATACAAAAATCATGTTTTAGAATAAAAAAATAAATAATACCCACATATTTTCTATCAAAGACAATTACATATCATGTCTGGTTTTAAAAGACAATTATATTGTTTGAATGTGATGACAAAAAAAATGTTTCATCAGCCATTGAGCCTTTTATTTTGTTTCTATTATTATGTTGTATTTCATTAGAGATCTGTTTTATGATTCATAACTGCTTGTACTTTATGTGGTAACAAACAATAGGAAACCACGGGGCACTAAGTGGTTTGTTCACACAGACACACCAATGCAAACACAAGCATGCACACAAGCGGCTCATGGCATTTCCGGGAACTCTGCAATGACACCCAGTCCAGTGTTCAAGCAAATGCACTAGATTCACTTGCCCATTATGAATACATATTCTGTTTAAAAACACTTGGCAACCTTCTGGGCAAAAAGGATGGTTAAGACTTCTACTATATTTGTAGTTTTAACCATGTAAAATTTTAACATGTTTCAATGTACAGAGGAGTCCAAAAGTCAATTTTATTTATATAGCACTTTGTATAAAACACTACCAAACATAAAGCTCTGAATAATCTAAAATAATAATAATAATAATAATAATAATTATTATTATTATTTGTAGTAAATTAAGTTTAATTGATAATACAATATATTTATTATGTGTTTCACAATTATGTACAATACTGTTCAAAATTTTGGGGTCACTACATTGTTTTAAAATACTTTTATTTAGCAAAGATGCATTAAATTGATTCAAAGATTTCCATTCCATATAAATGCTAAATGTTTTCTACTGACAAAAAGGTATCATGATTTTTACATGATTTAACATTTATAATACAAAATGTTTCTTGAGCACCAAATCAGCATATTATAATGTTTTCTGATGGATCTTGTGACACTGAAGACTGAAGACTGATGCTGAAAATTCAGCTTTGCATCACAGGAATAAAATACATTTGAAAATAACTTCAAATAGAAAACATTGTTTAACATTTTAATTTTAAACTGTCACAATATTTCACAACATTACAGTTTTTACAGTATTTTCTATCAAATAAATGCATGGTGAGCATGAGAGACATCTTTGAAAAATACTAATAATGTGGCTTGAAACTGTAACAACATTAACCTTTTTTTATTATTAAAATATGTAGTCCATTTATAGATTTCGATTATCCAGGCTATTAAGTTGATCTATAAAATAAATATGGAACAAGGCCAACATTACAAGCCATTAATGCCACACCAAACTGTGTGTATATTTAAAGTCAGAATGTATACAGTCAGACTCAGAAAACCAATACCAGCCAGGTTATGATGCCTGCTACATTGTTGCAAATTGAGTTTCAATGCTGAGCCAATGCAGAGAATACATAAATATTTGTCAACAAGGCCTTTATGAAGCAGCATAATATAATGGATTACTACTACTCACCCATTGTTTGAGAAATACATGTTTCTTGAAGCAAGTTCCACTCAACAGTCAACAGCACTTTCAATTCGACAAATCAGACTAAATCTAGATGATTAGTCACATGAAATTGATAATTACACTTCTTCTTCTTCCCCCCCGCAGAGGGACTGGTTGAAGGCACCACAGAAGTGATCAGTCACTCACAGGGGCTACTGGCATGGCTGGAGGGCCTTCTGGTGCTGGGGAATAACAGTGACATTTCCTTACGTGTGGAAACAGTGGATGCGGATGAGGTCAAGGTTATCCAAGCCCACACGCTGGTGCTTTCACTGCAGAGCCGAGTGTTTGAGGAGATGCTGAGAAACCGCAATAGTGGCACGCTAGTGCTGCGAGAAACAGCAGAATGCACTGCCGTGTTTGAGAAATTCATCAGGTTTATTTTATTTTATATTGTTTTTGTATAAAAAATTTTATATTTATTTAATCATTTATTTATATAAATTAATGTTTGAAAATAAAAAATATTTCTGTGGAGAACAAAACGAGAAATTATGAAACATATGTTTTTACCATACAACGACAATGCAGTGGCAATGACTGCCAAGCTTAAAACAGATACAAATAATATACTTAAAATTAAAATGTATTTGTGTGTGTTTAAATAAAATAAAATAAAATAAAATAAAATAAAATAAAATAAAATCATAGAACGCACCTTTATATCATTAAGGTAAATAATAAACCTAAACTATAATTGTAGAGCATCATAAACATTTTCTTTACAAAAGCATCTGAGATTAAAGATTTTGTTTATGCTCTTTAACTTTCTAAGCACTGCATAAAAACTTTCTAAACTGCAAAAAAAAAAAAAAAAAAAAAAAACATGTGCTGCATCATCCCAACATTTTAGCCTAAAACATGACCAGTTATGAGAACATTCCCATCCCACACATGTCCAAGACTCTCTCTAAAGGCCAGTGCTGGAACTGCAACCTTCCTGCTGTCAAAGCAGCTCAGACCCAAAAACAGATTTAGATCAATGAAACACAACAGCAATATATAAAAAATGAACTCTTTGCTCTTATGTATATCAGCTTTATAACAAGAAGGGCCAAATAGGGTAATGTTACAAAAGTGATGTGTGGCTAGCGTGAGAAGATGTTTTGGTTACAAGAACACACGCCACCTACTCATTTATTTTGAATGAGCTGTTTTTTGTTTGGGGTTTTATTTCCTTTATAGGGATCCAAAGGATGAGATGACAATCAGATACTTCAGAATTTTAAAAAAGGAAAACAAGGCACTGAAAACATTAAACTACAGCTGTAAACACAACAACAAAGTGCATTATTATAAAAATCTAAGAGTCATTGGATGCCATATCTGACACAGCCTGTTAAATACATACCAGGCTGGCAGAAAATGTTAGCAAAATGTCAACAGTTTATGATCTGATATATGAATTGAATTAGACACACCCAACACGAAAGCTGAGATGGAATTCAAATCATAATGACAGAAAGACAAACTGCAATGCACACAACACAAGTTTAGAAATAAGCATAAGTAATTATATTGTATTTTGAATAATGCATATTTATTTCCTGGTATGTATAACACGCCATATTTACATATAACAATCCTATTTTTTTTCTCAACCAGTTCTCAACTCCTTCCAAAATAGTTAATACAGCCAAAACATTCACCACAATGTTGTCAGCTAACTTAAATTAATTAAATAAATATACAATTATTGAATATTCTGCTGTGAGTATCTTCCTTTGTTTTCCATGAAGGAAAGCAAATAATAATAATTCTAATAATAAAAAATAATTAAAAACAATCTGGCCAAAACAATACAGCCAAACGTTCACCACAATTTTGTCAGCAAACTTTATAAAACTAAAGTTATTTAATCAAGTTAATTTAGAAAGAATCTATTCATTAATTACTATTATTAATTATATTAATGTAAAAACAGTTATTTATTAAGTAGCAAATAAAATGTAGGTTTAAAATATATGAAAGTACTATAACAATACTACTTAATAGACATTAATATACATTTAAATAATATAATAGAATAAAATTATAATAAAATATTACAGTTGTGACTTATTGTGTGCTACCTTTGAACTCAGGAACTGAATTTTTAAACATTTTCAATTTGTGTAAGATACACTTTATGATCCTTGTTGGACCCATTTTCTTCTGTTTTGCAGATATCTGTATTGTGGTGAACTCACACTGCAGTTAGACCAGGCCACTCCACTGCACAGACTGGCTGCCAAGTACGGCATCTCCAGCCTCCAGCAAGGACTAACCCAGTACATGAGCCAGAACCTGGCCAGCGATTCTCTGGGCGGCCACGTGGTGGGCTGGTACCAGTATGCCGTGTCGGTTGGCGACACTGCGCTGAGAGACAACTGCCTTCAGTTTTTATCATGGAATCTGTCTTCGGTGCTTCAGAGTGACGAATGGCCGTCGGTTAGTGTTGACTTGCTACTGACTCTTCTGCAGCGCTCCGATTTAGTATTGAAGAACGAGCTGGAATTATTTGAGGCGCTTGAAATCTGGTTCACCAGGAACGACCCGGATACCTTGACAGCAGAGAACGCCCTTCGACTGGTGCGCTACGCCATGATACCTCCACACGAACTCTTCCGCTTGCAGCAACAGTCACCGATCATGACACGCTACCACGAGTCAGTGAGTGATCTTCTCTACAAGTCGTACCAGTTCCATTCAGCTTCACCACTTCACCTGGCAATGTTCTTTGATGTAAACTGCAGCCTCTTTGTGCCCCGCAACTATCTCTCATTTATGTGGGGATCTCAGTGGGTCATAAGTAACCCAGCACGGGACGACCGCAGCACTAGTTTCCAGACCCAGTTGAGTCAGAGCGGTTTTGACTCCAGTAAGCGGGTGACATGGAACGCCCTGTTCTCACCCCGCTGGCTCCCTCTCAGCATGCGACCCATGTACACCGAGCAAGGTGGCATGCAGCCTCCGCGGCCCGATGGAGGAAATAGCATTGCCCGGCCTCGTATCATCATTACACCTGCTACTTCCAGTGCAGATTTAGCAGGTGTCAGCTTCCAAAAGACGATACTCATCTTGACAAAGCAGAAGGACAAGCTTGTGGTGCGGCATATCTTCAGTTTCCACCAAAGCACAGAGGAGGTGGGCAACTTCTTGGCTGGAGTGGACCTGCAATATCACACATCTGAGTACCTGGTGGATGGATCGCTGTACTTGCAGATCATTGTAAAGCCTATCTACCAGACTCTCATAGCAACCGAGAAATAATGTAACAAGCACATTGAAGTAGGATACATTTGATTTTAGATTAAGAAGATCTACACTTTTTTTTGATGCAAGAAAACATTTAGATATAATTTGATTAACGCTAATGAAGTGCATCTCATCTGTCCTTATATTGTAGGCTATTGTAAGTTAGAGGTTTACTCTGGGAAAAAGTGAAATGCACTTAAAATGTTCACCTAAAATGTAAGACATTTCACTTAAAATGTCAAGTTCTGTCATCATTTACTCACCCTTGTTTCATTCCAAACCTGTATGACTTTATTTCTTCCATGGAACACAAAAGGAAATGGTTGAGGAATGATAATGCTGCTCTTTTTTATATTGTGAAAGTGGATGGAGAACGGGATGTGTCAAGCTATAAAAAGCACAAAAACACTATACATACATCTTAAAGTCTTTCTATTCTATTAACAGTATTCATATGAGTTATGCGCTACATTACAAGTTTTCTAAAGATTATTTCTGTGTGAAGAACAGACTGAAGTTGAAAATTTTACCTTGACTATTAGCTGTGGTCACCATTTACTGGCATTGTATGGAGAAGAACCGATTTGAAAATCTGCTACAAATATCTCATTTTGCGTTCCATGAAAGAAAGGAAATAAAAGTTTTGTAAATTAGGACACAATTGTAATTTTTGAGCAATTGTTGCTTTAATGTAGACCATGACATACACTAGTGTCCCAGATATAACTCATATCAAAGGTATTTTTTTCTTGATTAGGCAGAAGCCCTTTCCTTTTAGGAAAACCAGTTTCTGTATAATCACAACAACATAATTTGTCCACACTGGACTCAATAGACAAATAAATTTAAAGTGCACATGACTCTAAACCAGAGTGTTGAAATTAGCATAAATAATAGCCTAATGTATATCGCAAAAAAAAAAAAAAAAAAAAAATTACACATTATTCTTAACGTTTGAAATTTTAATATGCTATTTAAAGTGTTTCAAGGTGCTATTGTTAATTTAAAGAGAAATATCAAATCTCTTTCAAACCTGTAATGTCTTGAAATGTTGCACAGTTGTGATTGTTATTTAATTATTTAGACCAGCAAGTGATGTAATAGGCTATACAGTATATTTAATAAATCTTAGTTATTTTTCTGTATTATCCTATCTTTGTGCCCATAATAATATTTTCTGAGAGGCCTATCAGTTTCCTTACATATTGTGATGTATGTTTATGTACACAACACAATAAAATGCCTGGTGCTTTCACAAAAGCTTGAATCTATCATTGATTATGAAGGTAAAAGAAAGAAGACAAAAGACTTTAAACAAATTGTCATCATGCTTTAGGGTCAAGGTTACGTTTTATTGAGTGTTCAGATATTCTCTTACAACTTACAAGACAGTAAACTGCGACCAGTACAATCAAAACACTTTTATAAACCGGCTCTTTTCACTGAATCAATAAAGATGACTGCAGTTCGATTCACGAAAGAATGAGCTAGTGAGTCGGTTCTTTTAAGTGAATCAAAAATATGCAGAGCCACTAGTAGAGTCGGATTCGCGATCTAATGATTCATATGAGCCGGTTCCTTCAAGCGACTCGAAAACACATATGAATCAGTTGGAGCAGGTTCGCCTATAAATTAGTCAAAACGTCGACTCGAAACAAATCAACAGCTTGTGTTAAATCTCACGAATCTTAATATGTAGCAAATTTAATTAGGTAAAGTAACTGACTGGATGTTCGTATTTTTGTTTTGCTGTAATCAGTTATATTTTGTAGAATTAATTATTAAATGTTATCACATTTATGCCAAAAGCCCGTGTAAACAGTACTAACGTTACATACTTTTTGAAAGAACTGTATTAACCTGATTTCTACTTTGTAACATCTGTTCTGTTGAAATCTGTCATGCCCCAAAAAGGACTAAAATAATCGTTAGACTGAAATAGTTAAGAAGACTCAGAACAGGAACAAGAACTGATGACAATTTCCTTAGATTTCCAATAAGAAATAATTTCCATCATCAATTTTTTAGTTTCAGAATTACTTGATGACTACAAATTCAACCAATGACACTTGAATAATGAAGTACACTTCCTCAAGTACTTCACACCCTGCTCGTCGGTCTGTAACCTGAAAGAGTCACATTAGCACTAGGCCTGCTCCTCCTTTTTTCCCCGGCGCACAGCAATTACGTGTAAACTACCAGTCCCATGATCCCCGGCGTCGTCAGACAGGAAGAACGTGTGTTAGCAGGGGCTCACACTGATCCAAGTTAGGAGCTCTCAGCTGCTGGCCTTGGCCCATCATGTAAGTGGCTGCCGAGGTTTCTTTGCAGAGCGGTTGCAGAAAACCCCTTGTTTTCGTTTCGTGCAATTGAAGGGCCAGCCTTTGCACGGAGAACAAGTTACCCGACGCCCAAAGGCTCCGAGTGCATGAAGATCGCGGCTTGTATTTTGCACCTTTGTTGCAAGCAAGCCCGCTTGAAGCCTCACTGCGAGGGATAGATGGAAGGAGGGAGCGACAAGGAAAGCAAAGTCTTTTGTGCTTCCCCTTCCCCCAACCCAAAAGAGGAGATGTCGCTGCCAAAACCAGGTACGTACTTTTTTTTACTCAACCGATCCGTGCAAAACCTCGGAAATGCAGGCAGAGTTGCATGGCTTGCAAAGTGCACGGCTGCAGCTTCATCCTGGCCAATGCATTAAAAGTTTGATGGCTCGCGAGGGTCAGTTGCGATGGCTGTTTTAATGATCTGCCTTTTTTTGCAGAGTTTCTGGTAAGGCGATGCTCTCCTTAGACACTCGCACGGGCGCTATTTGCATTCGTGCTGTGCCACGATTAATTAAAAGAAACGCCTTTTTCCGCGTTGAGGAACTGCCTAGCCAGCAATGCAAAAGTGATTGTGCAATGGCAACGCAGTCCGCACCCGACTTATTCACGCGCACGAGGCGATTTTCTCTCGAACAATGTTCGATTGTTACGTCACGACGGC